>NC_081295.1:66997272-67300303 GCF_030435805.1 Mustela lutreola
AATATTTTGCCTTGTTTAAAAGTCATGAAGAATGTCATAGAATGTGTTTTAGAATGTGTCTTATCCAAAACACACTTCCTTAGGACCCTCCCTCACTAGCAGACCCTTCTGAAGCTGAGGGCTTAAGTGACTACAGTTCGAGAGTGTAGCCTGGCTATTACTAATGGGACTGTGTCAGGCAGCAAGATCAGCTTGATGGGGGATACTGAATTTGGTACCACCAAGATGGCTCTAAGGGGGAAACTGGATCGCAAGGTGGCAGAGGAAGGGGGCTGCAGCTGTGGATGGCCGGCCAAAGCCATGGGCAAATCCAGAATCAGAAGGAAGTAGTAACTACAAGTAGTAAAAACAGCAGCAGCAACAATAATAATCATAGCTAATGCTTAGGAAATGCTTCTGTGCCAAGCATCAGACTCATCCCAGCTGCTGGGAAAAATCACTGTCTTGATAATTAAGTGAGGAAGCCAAGACAAATATGATCGCTTTCCTAGGGTCACGCGGCAGGTGAGTGGCACAGCTGGGAGGCATCCCAGGTAAGACAATTCTCGGGCTAGTTCATGAAATCTCCAGGAGTGCTCTTCTGCTTCTTAGGAAGCCCAGGGGGCAGCTGCAGTGAGGAGAATGGGCAGGATGTCCGGGAACAGCTGACCCATGAGGCACAGGGGAGCAAAGAGAAAGGGTAGAGCAATGGCCCCATTCCTGAGAACTCGTGGGTTTCCTGCTGCAGTCTGCTTGTGACTTTGCTGTGCTTGGTGGGAAGTCTAAATTTTACATAATCCTGTCCTCCTTGCCTTTATGAAGAACTAGTTTCATAAGAATCTTTGTTCCTTGAAATCAAAGAATGCTAAGCTAGAATGAAGACATATCTTAAGGGAGGATGTGATCGGATGACATTTCTTATGTAGACATTAGGGCAGAGAGAATTATCTTGACTCTTTCTGGTTGTAATACTGTTTTTCAAACTTTTGAGGTTTAGGAAGATGAGTACTTGCAGTTCATTAAGGAAACATCTTATCAAGGAAAACTCCACAAGAGGATACTGGGCAGCTGAGCAAGATTAGAATTTAGTATATTACTCAGTGAAATGACGGCTGTTGAACCTAGTTTCTTAAATGTTTTCTTTTAGGACCTTGGCCCCAATTACTTTAATGGAATTATTTATCGGTTTCTCAAAGGTTTTAGCTGCCCCGAGGTCCCTCACACCACTCATTCTTTTCTGTGATGTGAGACACCATTTATAAGGGCTGTGTGATTTTGTGACTCAGAGTAAGAAATATATATTTGATCTTTGTCCTAAGTTATGTTAAATAGGTGACTTTTTTGGAAAGCATCTAAGGATGGAGACTGGTTGCCTGGGGAAACAACCTTGAGATTTCTCAAGGGTTGGAACATTCCACGCCCTCCCCAACCTCAAGGGAGGAAAGAGGGCTGGAAATTGAGTTTAGTCTCCAGTGGTCAACAGTTTAATGGGTCATGCCTGTGTAATTAGGTCTGCACAAAAACCCCCAAAGGATGGGGTTCAGGGCATTCCTGGGTTGGTGAACACATGGAGATGTGAAGAGAATGACCTATTGGGAGAAGACATGGAATCTCTTTCCCCCTACCCTGCCCTGCACATCTCACCATCTCATTGTTCTGGAGTTATCCTTTTATTATAATCCAGTGGGCTAGTAAGGAAAATGTTTGTCTGGTTGCTGTGAGCCATGCTAGCAAATCAGTAGAACCCAAGGAGGGGCTTATCAGAACCCCTAGTCTACAGCCAGTTGGTTAGAAGCACAAGTGACAACCTGGACTTTTGATTGGTGTCCAAGTCTCTGTGTGTGTGTGTCCGTGTGTGTGTGTGTTTGAGAGAGAGAGAGAGAGCGTGCAGTATTGTGGACCAAGTCCTTAACCTATGGGATCTGATGCTATCTCTAGATACATAGTGTCAGAACTGAGTTGGACTATAAAGATCCACATGTTGTCATTGGATCAGACTGCTGCTCTCCTTAAGAATAAAGAATTGGACTCTTAAATAGTGTGCTGGGAATCCTAAACGTTTATGAGGCAGCTGTCCTATTGTGGAACCAAAATGAGCTGGCAACCTCAATCAGTCGTTTGTGTCTTCCAGGGAAGAGCAGACTAGGGGACCGTGCAGGAGCCCAGGAGCAGGCACACTAGGAGAGAGCTTTTCTCTCTGATGCTCCTACGGAGGTCAGCCCAGCAGACCACAGAAGCACCCAGGAGGGAAGGTGCTCAAATGAGATGGGAAGCCGGCCACTGTGCAAATTTCAAAGCTGTTGGGGTGGGCGGGGGGGGGGGGGGGCGGTACGTCCTTAGTGTTCAGGGACTTTGAAAGATGGCTCCGTTTTTGTTTTTGTTTTTCGATTATGCTAAAGCATACCAGCAAGGAAAAGATCCGCTGTGGCTCACCTGTTGGTTTATTCTGCTCTCTTGTGATTTCCCTGAGGGCTTTATTATTACTGCATGATTTTAGCTCTTCGATCCCCTGAAGAGGGGTTCGGGAACTGCTAACCTTTCCCTCTAATCTTTCCTTAGTGTTCTTTCTGAGTTGAGCCATGAGGACTTTCTGTATGAGGCTGAAAAATAGTGAAGCAAGCAAGCAGCTCCAGCCAGTGTAACATGGCCTCAGAGCTGTTGCTAGGCAGGGCATTTTAATATATGAGCATCAGCCTGGGTTGCCAGGTTGGCACCAAGTCATAGGTTACCTCACCTGTCCTCCTGGTTAATCTTGTTATGTTAATGGGTGCGATTTCCCCCACTGTGGAGACTCAATGTTCTTGGCACCTGTTCAGAGCCCTACAGCTTGACTCAGAGGTGTATAAGAACTTGTCCAGAACTTCGTTATTACCAGTCAAAGCTGCAGGCACTCCCTGACCAGTGAGTGGTCCCAGATCCACAAGAATATGCCCACAGGTGGACCGTGCAGGACTCACTCCAGGAAAGCAGCCTTGGAAGAAAGGGAGGGACTTCCGGGAATTCCTTTTGGTCCACGGAACATACTTAACAGTTTTTATGACTTCTTTGTGGTTCTTTTCCTTTCCTAGTGGAAGTATACGTTTTCACATGTGCATGGTGCCCTGAATGTGACATCCTAGCTAAAGCATTATCACATTCCTGTGCATCTGAAGAAGCTTCCTTCTGTAACAGGAACGAGTCATAGCACACTTCTGGAACACCTAGTCGAACCAGTGCGTTATGTGAGAGGGCTGGAGAGCCAGATTTAGGGACCCCCTTAATTATGTGGATGAAACAGCTCCCAATAACACTAACAAGTATATATTGGGTAATCTTTACCTTTGAAGGGTGGTGGGCCTCACTGAGCAATTCCATTCTGCTGGAAAGCCTGGGATTTGCCATTACCTCTTCTAGAGGTGGTCTACCAAGTGCCAGAAAAATCCATTATTATTATTATTCTTGGCCTCATTTGTAATCTGCAAGGTGCCTCGCAGAAAACTCACCTGTTAAAAAAGCTTTATTTTCAGATTTAGACAAAAAGAATAAAGACAGTTTGAAGCCTATTTTTGAATTGTGTTGAAAAGTCAGATCATTACTAAAACTTTGAAAAGAGTTTTTATCAGATGAAAAAAAAAAAAAAAAAAGGAGCTGAGTGAGTAAGAGAGGCAGAGTTCTTTTTTGTTAACTATCCAAGGACTTTATTCCTCCGGAGATGGGTTAGAATCCCAGCTTTGCCTTTTTAGCCACAGCTCTCCAGGTGATTTACTCACGCTCTAAAAAGCTACTTCACAGACCGAATGGGAACACATCTGGAACCTGACCAGCCTAGCCTGGCAGATAGTGCCCTGCTGGTGGGTAGTGGTCCTGCCCAGTCTTTTCTGTTAGAAGATTTTAGCCATTCTTCTAGAAAGCATTGCAGATTCTGTTTCTAGATTTTTCTTTCCATGAGAGCCACTACAAACCAGAAGAGAATAAGACCTTTCAACCCTTTACATTAGGAGTACTTAAAATAAACTTAACATAATAAAACTCCACCACCCTCTTTTATTTTTCCCATTACGCGCTCTCCTGTCAAAGTTATGGGAACTGTATCAGGATAAAGGCACACACACAAAGTCCTGGAATTTGTTGTTTCCCAAAATACCTTTGAAGAGGGAATTTGTGGGAAGCCTATGCGAATGGCCATGGTTATAGACTCATGACATCACTGAACAAGAATCATGGTCATTCTGGGCCACTCCCCAGTACATCATTCCTATCATATTTGAGTGATAGCCATTTAACTAGAACACAGATGATCAATATATTCATACCTATGGAAATGTGCATGTCTATTAAAATCTTTGGGTGTGTCTGCTTTTGTTTAAAAACATATTAGTTCACTTTTTGAAAAAAAAAGAAAAAAAAAGCTGTTTTCCTCTGTGTCCCCTGAGCCACCTGCACGTCCCCTTCAAGTACCTGATTGACTCAGTACTAACCCCGATTCTAATGTATCTCTCACTAGCTTCTACGCTGATCAAAAGCACTGGGTTTAACTTCTCAGTTACTTCTTTTACTAAATGTACAAGCTTGGGCACTATTCAGCCACCTTAGCCTCTGTTTCTTTTTTTCATCTGTAAAAAGGTGACAATACTAGCATTCATTCTCTGTCATAGGTGTTTTTGGTGAAGATTTAAATGAGAATAGAGAGTTTAGTATGGTGCCTGGCAGATAGAGTCCTATAGTCATCACTGTTATTATTATTGTGATGTCAGTATCTAGCATGACTGTTGACTGAAATGAGACTCAAAACGTTTTTAAAAATGGATTTATTGTGGTTACACCAAGTCGTGCTTATCTAGCTCTCTGCTAGCTCTGTGCTTTGATGTTACAGGGCTGAATGTGGCTGGAGAAGAGTAACAACCGTGTTGATGGGCTTCACTTTACATTCCTGACCCTTAATCTCAAGTGGGCACTTCACCCTGCCCAGCGCTCATACTGGGACTCAGTCATCCTCTTACTCGTGGAGGTGAGTGGTTCATACTTTCTTCTCGAGCCTTGAGCCTCCCCCTTCTTACTCTTAACTAATAGTCATGCTTCTATTTCAATGAGGAAAAAAAAAGATGCAATCAGAGGAGGTTGCCCCCATCTATCCCATCTACCTGTTCCTCTTCTAGAAGCCCATGTGTTCTATATTTTGCCCTAGAACCATGGAGGGACTGCTGTGTCCTTGGCTGAAACCACCCCCTTCTCTCAAACACATTAACCACCACCACCACCCCTCCCTTGCTCACTTGAGCACATTTCTCTAGCATTCTCCCTTCTCTGCATCATTGATTTTTCTCTTTTTACTGATTATTGTCATTCCAGTACAGGTATTTTATTTTTTTCTCCCACCTTTGAAGATCTTATTTTGACTTTTCTTTGGACCTTCTTTGCTCCTT
Organism: Mustela lutreola; assembly: GCF_030435805.1. Classification (NCBI taxonomy): domain Eukaryota; kingdom Metazoa; phylum Chordata; class Mammalia; order Carnivora; family Mustelidae; genus Mustela; species Mustela lutreola. The sequence continues at coordinate 67,002,654 of NC_081295.1, forward strand.
CGATGACATCCCATCTCTCTCCTTCCCTTTAGTGCGAAGCTCCATGAAAGTGTGGACCATATCAGCTGTCTTTGGTTTCTGTTCTCAGCCTCCTTTTGCTGATTACTTAACCTCTAAATGTTAGAGAACCTCAGGATTCAGACTATACATCTCTTTTCTTCACTATCTATACTCTCCTCGTATGTCCTTCCTGGTCAACTCTGGGAACCAGCAAAGTCAACTTCACCTAGTAGGGGGTTAGAAATGGCCCACCCCAGACTTGCTGAATCAGAATCTGCATTTAACAAGATCCCCATGTGCTCTGTTGCACTTTAATATCTAGGATCACCTCAGGTGAGCCTGTCTGATGGCTTTAATTGGCATGTATTTGATAAGTTGACTCCTGGATTTGTACCGCGAGCTAAGAATCTCCAGTGAAATACAAACTCATTCACCCAACTACCAACTTTTCCTCATGGATGTTTTATAGTCATTCCCAACTTAACCTGTCCAAAACTGAGCTCCGATATTCCCACTAAAACTGTTTCTGCAGTGTTAGTCCCTCTCTTCATTAATCAGGACTCCATTCTTTCATTGCTCAGGTAGAAATCCTTGGAACTGTTCTTGCTTCTTTCCAAAATCTGTCAGCAGTCCTGTCAACTCTACATTTTCAGTGTAGTCCCAAGGTGATCATTCTCATCCCCTGCCATCTTGGAAACCCTGCTTCCACCCTTCCTCTAGTGTACCTTGAACACATTTTAGCAGTTTATGCCCCTCCTTTGTGCAAATCCTTCCAGCATTCCCACTTGACCATAGGGTATGACCCATGAGACCCCACATGGTCTGTTTCCCCCACTACCTCTACTATATTCTTCTGCGAATTTTCTCTTTATTTGACTGCTCTCCAACCTCATGGCCTGTTTCCCTGTTCCTCAAACTCGGCCGGCATGCTCATGCCTGAGGGCCTTTTTGTACTTTCCGTTCTCTCTGCCTGAATGCTCTTCTCCCAGATATCAGTGTAGCTCCAACCCTTTCTCCCTCCCTTCAAACCTCTACTCTAAAGTCACCTTCTGCTGAAGTTTTTCCTGGCCTTGCTCCCTACAGTCTTAGTCTCAACACCCTTCCTCCACTAGACCCCCTTTCCCTTATTTATGTAGTCATTTATCTATTACCAAATCTAATATTTTCCCTCTCTCCTTTGCTCTCTGTATTAGAGTTCTCCAGAGAAACAGTACCAGTAGGAAATGTATGGATATAGAGAAAAAGATTTATTATGAGTGGTTGGCTTACATGTTTATGGAGCTTAAGTAATTCCTTGGTCTGCCATCTACAAGCTAGAGGCCCAGGGAAGCTGGTGGTGTAAGCCCAGTCCAAGCCCAAAGGCCTGAGGACCAAGGGAATCATTGTTGTAAATCCCAGTCTGAGTCTGAAGGTCTGAGAACCAGGAGCTCTGTTGCCTGAGACAAGAGAAGATGGATGGCCCAGCTCAAGCAAAGAGAAAGCAAATTTTCCCTTTCCTTGCCATTTTGTTTTATTGGGGCCCTCATTGGACACATGATGCCCACTCACACTGATGTGGGTGATCTTTTCTCAGTCCACCAATTCAAATGCTAATCTCTTCTGAAAACATCCTCACAGACACACCCAAAATTAACAATTTATCATCTATCTGGGTATCCCTTAGGCAAGTCAAGTTAACACAAAAAATTAGCCATCTCTCTCTCTAGATGATATAGATGTAGACACAGATACACATATTTGTTTGCTTCTGGGCTTTTATCATGTTCCACTGGTTTTATTTGTCAGCATTTTTGAAAATGCCACATTGCTTTAATTACTGCAGGTTTATGGTAACTCTGTTCTTCTTTGACATTGGAATTAGCTTTTCTTTTTTATTTTCTTTTTTTAAAATTCTTTTGTCAGAGAGAGAGCGCACAAGCATTGGAAGCAGCAGGCAGAGAGAGAAGCAGGCTCCCTGCTAAGCAAGGAGCTCCATGAGGACTTGATCCCATGACCTGGGATCTGGGTCTGAGCCAAAGGCAGACCCTTAACTGATTGTGCCACCCAGGCGCCCTGGAATTAGCTTTCCTTGTCCCTTTGCTGTTTCATACACATTTTAGAATCTGTTTCTTGAGGTCCATAAAAAATTTTGCCAGCATTTTGGTTGAAATTAAATTGAATGTATTTATTAACTTAGGGAGAGTCAACATCCTTTTTACATTCAAATTTCCTGTGCATGAAATGGCATTTGTCTTTATTTAGGTCTCCTTTAATATGGTTTAATAAAAGCTTTATATTTTCTCTTAACAGTCAGGCAGCTTTGTTATGTTTATTTCTAGGTAGCATATTTTTTAATGTAGATGTTACATGTGAATTCTTTAATGATATTTTTTTCTTTGGGGGTGATTTTTAGAGTTACAGAAAAGTTGTAAAGATAATACAGAAAATTTATATATACTCCTCATTCAGTTTCAGATTCCACTAAGTGTTATCATCTCCCATTACTGCGGTATGTTTGTCCAAGCTAATAAATCAACATTGGTACAATACTATTAACTACACTCCAAACTGTATTTGAATTTTCCCTGTTCTTCTACTCATGTCCTTTCTCTTTCCAGAGTGCCATCCAGGATTCCATATCACATTCAGTTGTCATGTTTCCTTAGTCTTCTCTGGGTGAGACAATTTCTCAGCCTTTCCTTATTTTCATAACATTGACAGTTTAAAAGAATATTAGATATTTTGTAGAATATCCTTCAGTGTGGGTGTGTGGCTATTTTTCTCAAAATGAAATTGGGGTTATAGATTTGGGGGGAAATAGCACAGAGGTGACGTGTGCTTTCTCATTACATCATAGTGCAGCATGCCTGCTAGCCAAATGACATCGATGGTGACCTTCACCTGATCACTTGGTTAACATCTACATTTTATTCAGTTTTTTAAAAGATTTTTTAATTTACATATTTATTTGACAGAGAGAGAGAGAGAGAGAGCAGGGGGAGTAGCAGGCAGAGGGAGAAGGGGGCTACCTGCTGAGTGGAAGACTCAATGTGGTGTTTGATCCCAGGACCCTGGGATCATTACCTGAGCTGAAGGCAGATGCTTAACCAACTGAGCCACTCAGGTGCCCCATTTTATTCATTTTTATCTTGGCTTTTTTATTTTTTATATTTTTGGATGTTTTGTTTTTTGTTTTGTTTTTATCTTTTTAAAAAGTAAAGTCCCTAATTTCAATCTTTTTTTGACAGTAGGCATTCAGTAAATACTTGCTGGATGAATGGATTTTTTCTTTTTTTGTTTTGTATTTACTATTAAATATATTTAATAGTATATAAAATATTCAATAAAATGTCAAACATTTCACATGAATGTAAGACACAGGAAGTCGTCATAGTTGATAGTTGATCAGTTGGTCCAGTATGTTAATAGAAGTGGCTTAAATTAAACAAAAACAAAGCCAAAATGCCAATGGGAAGCACACCAAAATCTTAAGACACAAATCAAATATTATTAAGAAACACTAGGTATATTTTAAGTATCGTATCTTATTTTCACAGAAGTAAAATGAAGCTATTCTCATTCTTGACATCTTGAGAAAAAAAAAAAAATGTTTATTGGATGACTCAGACCATACCCAATGTGTGCTATTCAAAAGCCAAGCATGAATGTAGAATTTGAATTGGATACCACTAGTTTCATCTCTCAGCCTTCTCTCCCCTCTGGCTGTGCTCCTGGCGTATGTACACACGTGTTCTTCCCTTAGTGTGCCTTTCCTTATCTTCCTTTTGTTTGCAATCCTCCAACCCTCTTCTTGAACACGCCCCTTCCTATCCTCATTTCTTCACATGACTAATACTTACTCAAACGAAAACCACTTCCTCCAAGATGACTTCCCTAAAACCCTTAGACGAGGTCAGGTGCTACCCGAATCCACTTGCCTGGGATCATCACTAGATTAGAATCTTGTTCACTGTTTAACTGTTAAACAAATGATTTGCTTATTATCTATAGTAAGGATCTTGTATATTGTGCCAAATACCAAAGGCCAACAGATGCCAAATTGCCAGGACCCCAAATGTTTATTTATAGTAAATAATCTTATGCATTATTTGGATTAAAACCAGTTGTCTCACCATGCTGCCTGATAGCAGCTTTGATACTGTGTATAGTTTTTTCATGCAGCATCTGTCTAATTTTGTAAGGAGAAAAGACTTCGGGGATCAAGATGTGTATGTGGTCAGACTGTATGTATCTTCATATTTAGCTCATTGTATCTAGTCTCTTCATGTCTGGAAACATTCTATTCCAGGTCTTTTTCATTATCCAATTCATTTATGGGGGTAATGTAAAGCTGGTCAATATTTTCTATCTTAAATAATCTAACACTTTAGGCAAAAAGATTTTAATCTCAGGATCAAATATTTTTTACCTCAGTATCTCCATATAAAATTAATTTGCTTAATGCATAAGTTGCATTATTACCATTCAAAAGAGTGTTATAATATAGTTATGAACTAAATATCTGAATATCATATTACATAGTTATGAACTGAATATCTCTTGATAGCTCAAAGAATGTTCAAAAGTGGTTTCAAGTATCCATATATTTGGTGTACGTTTTAAAATTGAAGCTGAAAGAAATAATTTTAAACCAACTATTGATCTCCCTTTTTTGTGTGTGTCCCAACTGGAGGAAGAAGTCTCCAGCTCCCACATAGGATTGGTGGGACTTGGAGAGTATATTCACCAGCAGTGCTTAGTTAACATAGGCATTTGAGATCAACTTTCAGATGTTACTCAGTTCACACAAGGGGCATCAGAACTTGAGAAATACTCTTACATTATCTGCAATTTTATTTTTATTTTTTTATCTTTTTTTGGCCGTTGTATCAGTCAGGATGGGCTAGGTAATGGTCTGATAACAGCAAAAAAGATTCAATGACATTACATAACAAAAATTCATTTCTTCCCCATAATCATTCTTAATGTATTTCTGAAGGGAGCTGTGCACCCTATGGTCTTTCAGGGATAAGAATCTAGGTAAAGGAAAAAGAAGTTGGTAAATGATGCAATTGCTCTTAATGCTTTCTTGTAAAATTTATATATGCCACTTCTCTTCACATTTTACTGATCAAAGTAAGAAAAATGGCCATCTTTTAGGTTAAAGGATACAGAAGCATGGAAGTTCAACTGTATCATGTATCCAGATGGGCAACAGGAATGTTTTGCAAAAGTTCATATATGGCATTATAACAGTGTTTAAAAAAAAACTCTGCTTTTTCCTTCTCTACACTCACAGCAATATGTATGGGGATTCTCTCCTCTAAATATACCGGGGTTTTCCCCACACCAAGCAATTCTTAAATTTTCCAGATAGAAACCCTGGGTGTCTTATAACTCAATTCTGACACTGCCTATGTGAATATAGGGTTAGATCTCACAGGGTAAGGGCTAAGTCCCAGAGGACTGCAGTCCCATCTACTCACTTCAGATGCCAATTGCAAAGCCAGGTGGTTACTTGTGTTTTTGACCAATCAGCTCTCAATTGGAGGTTTGACAACCTGCTCCTGGGATTCCATTAATTTGCTATAGGGCTAATAGAACTCAGGAAAACATTTTACTTTCTAGATTAGCAGTTGATTATAAAAGAATATAACTTAGAAGAAGCCAGATGAAAGAGAGTCACAGGGTAATATATGTGGAAAGGGAGAGGAGTTTCCATGCCCCTTCCAGGCACGATACCGTCTCAGCACCTCCATGTGTTCACCAGCCTGGATGCTCTCTGAACCTGTAGTTCAGGGATTTTTATGAAGGCTTCATCACATAGGCAGGATTTATTGCCCATTAGTGATCAAGTCAATCTCCAGCCCCTTTCCCCTTCCTGAAGGTTGGGAGGTTTCAATCCTGTCATAGGGTTGGCTCCCCTGATAACAAATCCCAATCCTTTGGGGTTTTTCTAAAGTCACCTCATTAACATAAATGCAGGTGTGGTTGAAAGGAACTTGTTATGAATGACAAAAAGACACCTGTCTCATTTTTATTGCTCTGGAGCTATTTCAGGAGTAGAGGACAAAAACTAAATATAACAAAATGTGCCCCTGTTGCTCTAATTACTTAGGAAATGCCAAGGGTTTGGGGAGCTGTGAGTCAGGAATGGGAATGAAAACCAAATATATATTATTAAAAAAATCATCACAAACAATAATAGAAAATTAGAACTGGTATAGGGGAGATTATCTATTCAAATGTAAATTTGAATAGATATCCATAAAGAAAGACAATATACCAGGTTGGTTTTTTTTTAAAGCTTTATTCTGTTGAATGCCAGAAGATAAAGCTTAGTTGAATCTTAGAACCACTCCAGAGCATCTGCAGTTGAGGAAAGTTGAGTAGTGGGTTGAGGTGGAATTCTGTGGAGCATCAATGTTTGGATGAGCAAAGGAAGCAGTGAGGGAGACTGAAGAGAAAATGTATGAAAACTGGAAAACCAGAAGAGTTTGAGCCAGTATAACAGAAAATTTGCAGAAATAAGGAGTAGTTGGTGTCATGCAACAGAACACTTGAAGAAGCTAAGGGCACCATGGAGGTCTTCGGTTAAATAAACATAGGACCTCAATGGACCTCAAATTCTGCCACTGTTCTAAGTTAATTGTTCTTCTCTCCAATCATACTCTTCCTCCTGCATTTTCTATTTTAATTTTTGGCATCTGGCCACCAAAGCTAGAAAGCCAAGAATAATTATATGCTTCTGCAACACCCACATCCACTCAATTTCATGCACATTTATATTCCTGAATATTTCTCAGATCCTACTCTTCTATCCATCTGCACCCCACAGCCCAAATTAAGGCCCTCATTAGCATTTGCCTGGACTATTTTATGACCTCCTACGCAGTCTCATTGCCTCTGGTCCTGTTCCTGTACATCCATCTGTATTGGTTATCTATGGCTGCATATCAAATTGTCCTCACGGTTGTGACTTAAAACAACAGTAAACACTTAAACCTCTCACAGCTCCTATGGATCAGGAATTCGGGAGAAGCTTAGCAGTGCTGTTCTGTCGGGAGGGTTTCTTATGAAGTCGTGGTCAGGTTGTTGTCTGTGGTTGCAGTTTTCTGAAAACTTGACTGGGGTTGAAAGTTCCACTTGCAAGGGGCCTCTTGCAAGTGGTTTGCTGGGTAGGGATTGCTGGTGGGAGACCTCAGTTTCTCTCTGGTAGTCCTCTCCACAGAGTGACTTGAATCACTTCATAGCCCAGCAGTTCACCTCCCACCAGAGCAATTAATACAGGCAGAGGCTGTAATTCCTTCTATGATCTGGCCTCAAAAATCACATGTTTTCATGTGTACTATATTCTATTGGAGAGAGGAGACCACACAGGCCATGACAATCAGAAGGTGTGGGGAGTTTAGCTAATTACTCCATGGTATTGCTGCCTTGGTATCCATTCTGTGGTGAAGAGGCCTGCAGGGATCTTAAACTGACACCAGCTCCTCCCATGAACACATATAGCAGCAGCCCCCAAGTCACAAGCAAATCTAAGTTCCTGATAAGAATTCCCCAATAGCCCTCTTGATCAGCAGTCTCCCCTGCCTTTCAGTGCTTATATATCTTATATATACTAAGATAAGACCCTCGTGAGATTTAGCAAAACTCCACTCTTTTGGTTTAAATTAAACAATCTGGCCCTAGCCTGGAAACCCCAAGCACTCCACTCATGGATGCTAATAAAGGCATCTGCTAATAAAGGTCCTGCTTTTCTCTCTGTCTGCACTCTGCCTTGACCTCCCCATGGGTCCCTTAAGGCAGCAATGTACTTTCTCCAACACCTGAGATGAATAAACTTCTCTATTTAAATTTCTTTTATGGTCTGTTGTTGAATTGTGGCTCACCTTCCTGCTCCCTGTGCTTTACTTAACATATGTTAATAGCATCCAAGCGAAAGGCCAGTTCATCCAGATCATCTTGGAGTCTGCCTCCCTCCTCACGTCCTCCTCATTGCTTTCAAAGTGTGATCACTTAAATTTGCACATGATAGCTGAAAGTGGAAGTGGTACAGGTGCAGTGGGGTAGGGACGCTGCGAGGGATGGTGAGGGTTCAGCACAGTTGCAGGGAATGGAAAAAGAGGCACTCAGATTACTGGGACCAAGTGAGAGTTTTGCTGAATGGTGTTCTGAGTTCAGCTGAAGACCGTTGAGAGGTTAGCTGTAATAACAACAATCTGATTATTCAGACATTTTCTTTAGTATGCTGTACATTCTAGATGTGGGAGAATGGAGCACAGATTTTGGGTGTGATGAGGTATTGGAATTTAGCAGGAACATGCAGTAATAAGAAGGGTAGGTGGCTGGGAGTTGGATTGCTGATGAAGAATTGAAGTCATCTGCTGTGGTGCCAAGACTAGGTAGGGAAGTAAGTGAGTTGAAGAAACTGAGAAGTTGAGAGAAAATGGAGTTATCGGGAAGAATTAGGGTTATCGGGGGACCTGAAAGAGGTATAGGACACTAAAAGTAGATTTAAAGGTGTCAGTGGAAGTGAAATATTTCAAAAGATAGGAAAGAGATCAGAGTGGGCACTGGAGTTTAAGGTGTCACATTAGGACGGTCTGGCTTATAACATGTCCATGCTGTGGCCATGAATGTAGGTTGAAGAATGTAGAGTATTGGAAAAGTCATCCCTGTGGACACTGATGAATGTCAGTGGTTTTCAGTATGATAGAAGGACATGGAATAGAGAAGTAAGCTATAAGTAGAGTACCAGGATGTAAGTTAAATATCAGGCTGTTAGGGGCCAACAGTCTGAAACATAGAAGGCACAGTAGTCAGATGCCATCCAGATTTGTATGCAAATATGGAGGATAAGAGTTTGGAAAGAAGCATTGAACAGCTGTGAGAATCCGGAGACCATCTTGTGGCCACATGGTTGACTAATGGCATTGCTCTTTGGCCAGACTCTCTGCTGATAGAGAGCAAGGAAAAATTATCATCTTTCACTCAAGGTTTTCTAGGGAGAGAGATTGTAACTTTGTGAAATCGATCCTTAAGATAAGAAGATGAAGTTGTCATTCTGTTCAGGTGTGTTTAGGTTGTATGTGTGCTTCTAAGAGAACTTAGTTGCCATGAAACAGGAATCTCAGAGAGTAGTTGAAAAATGCTGAAGAAAGAAAAGGTGGGAGAGTAGGCTGGTGAAAAGGATGTAGCACTGGGACATCTGAAGGTGAGAGCATGGGAAAACAGAGGAGAAAAAGCTCTCATTTTAGGCAGTGACATGCAGGGACAGGATTTCACACAAGGTGGAAATAACTGTCTTTGTGGTGTCAAATGAAATCTGGCATGACATTTTGGCAGAGGCACAGCAGAACTGACTTTGAGATTGTGAATTAGTGACATTAAAATTTGAGTGGAATATCTCTGATCGGGGTTGGGTGGGGGTGGGGGCAGTCTGAAAAGTTCCAGGTGAATCTTAGAGGACTCAACTTCAGGTTTCTAAGAGAAGAGAAACTCTCTCCTATTTAGAAAGGTACTGGCAGGTCAGGGAGCTGAGGAAAATTTCAGTCAATGGGCAAGTGGGTTTAAATCTGCATATGGCCTGCGATCCAGTTAAGTAGATTGTACAATGTTAATTTTTAGGGTTTGATATTGTACTATAGTTACATGAGATTTTTTACCATTGGAGGAAACTGAATGAAGAAGGGTACACAGGACTCTCTGTATTATTTTTTTATAATTGTATGAGAGTTAATAATTATCTCAAAATAAAAAAGTTAACAAAAAAGGAAGACGTAAGGTATGGTCTGAGGGGATCTAAGCCCCCAGAGGGAGGAAATGTAGAGCAGTATACGTTGTGGTACCCAGTGGAAGTATATGGGTGACTGACGGAGATGGCTACATGATTTTTTCCAAAAGACTGGGGACTAGAGGAATCTCATTCAAATGTTTGAAGATATTATACATAAGAAGCTGATTTTAATTTCATTAAGTACAGAACCAAAGGTCCTTGTGGGCAGTCACTTTTTGCCTACTTGGGCAACTGCTGGATTTCCAACACTTAGGACAGTTGGTATTTGGTGTATATAGGTGCTCTTTGGTTGAATGAATGATCGAATGAATGATTGATTGAATGAATAATATCTCAGGAACTAAGATACTGTGGTCTAGGTTCTGAAGGGTTATTCATCTATTTATTCATGTTTTCCCAAAACTTAAGTTTACTTAATATGGCCTTTATTCTTTCAAAAAGAGATGAATAAATGACTTTTGAAACCCATCCTCGATATTTTAGAGAAATAATTGAAAAGAATTCATGTGGACAATTAGATTTTTCTTAAAAAGTAAAGGAGATACCCTCTTTTTATGGGGCTCTAGTGTTTCTAACTCTTTAGAGTTAGAAAGAACTCTTCTAAGTTCTTTAATAAAACTTCAACTTTATTGGGGCTCTAGTTGTTTCTAACTCTTTAGTGTTTCTAAGCTCTTTAATAAAACTTCAACTTCCTATTTAAAAGAGAAACCCACACAATTCTATCTAGAAATCTATGCCCTAACAACCTCTTAGCTCTTTAATGGGAGGATAAAAATAACAGCTGCTATTTATTGAGCACTTGTATGGCTTGGCATTGTGATAAATAATTACATACATCATTTTATTTAATTTTCTCAACAACCCTCTGCAGTTATTAGCTCTGTTTTACAAGTGAAGAAAATGAGACACGGAAAGGTTATGTAACCTTACATTCACATAGCTGAAATGTGGAGGAGTCGAGGTTTAGATACAGTCTGATTCCAAAGCCAGGACTTTGAAAAAAGTGTTTTTTCCTATTAAGGTATAAATTACATACAGAATAATTCATTACTTTAAGTGTCCAGCTCCATGAGTTTTGACTAATGCAGACAGTAGAGTAATTACCACTGCAATCAATCTGTAGATAATTCCATCACTCCAAAAAGTTTTCTCAAGCCCCTTTGTAGGTAGCCTCTCCTTCTACATCCATCCCTTAGAGACTACTGATCTATTCTCTGTCTCTATAGTTTTGCTTTTTGGGGGGAGGGGTGTCATATAAATGGAGTCATAGAATACACAACTTTTAAAGTTTAGCTTCTTTCACTTAACATAATGCCTATGTAAGCTTTCTCCATGTTGTCTCAGTAATTTTTTTCTTTCCATTGTTGAATCCATTGGATGAATGTATCTTGGTTTGTGCATCTGTTCACTAGTTGGACAGTTGAGTTACTTCTAGTTTTTAGCCCTTACGAATAGAGTGGTTATAAACACTCATGTTTAGGCTTTGTGTGAACATAGTTTTCATTTCTCTAAGATGGGATTGGGAGTGGATTGCTGGCTCATATGGTCAGTTGTGTTTAATTTCATAAGAAAGACTGCACTTATGACCACCAAAGGGGTTCAAATCATTCTTCTGTAACTGTCCTGGAAGAAAGCTAATCAGGTCAGTATTAGGTCAGAGGCAGAAAGATTAAATACTGAACTCCAGAAACCTGGCATAAATCTTGTATCTTATTATACTGTGCCTCCTTCTATGGAGCAATATTAGAAGAATCAATACCCCATGGGTGTTTCATAAAACAAAATAGAAAATATATTGATGAAGCTTCCTGAATGGTGCATCTCTGTTGACCCCTGTCCCCCTGCTTGAAGGGTGGTCTGCTCAGTGAATAAATTTACATGATGTAACTGTTCATGAAAGGGTTGTCTGGCACAGGACATGAGGAAAGAATGTCATTCTGACAGAACATTTCATGACAGATTCTACAAGACTATGTTTATAGCTATTCTCTTTTCAATCATATTTCATATTTCCTGCCTGTCCTTTAATAAATTAAATAAAAATAAGAAATTAGATGTGATTATATAAAACAAAAATATCAAAGAAAATTAAAATAAAAATGATCATGAAAGAAATGATCATGAAAAGTAGTTATGGAAAAAGGAAAGGAGAAATAAAAATATAAAGTGATAAAAATAACTGGAAAAAATGAAACAAGAAAGAAAACAAACAATTCAAGAGTACAATGAATATACCTTATTTTTCTAAGCTGAAAAAATTAATAGGTTATTTTTAGGGATTCTAGGAGGTCAGGAACAAAGGCAGATTTTATTTTTATTGCAATAGAGAAACAGGGCAAGCTGAAAGTTTACCATGTCTTGTATTATTTTGACCTTTTGCCATACTTACCTTCTCCAAGACTTGAGATTCCTTGCAAGTAGTCTCAGGGTAGAGCTCCTCCAGCCTAAGACCAGGCAAAGAAATGACCCCTGACTTCATCTAGAAGATTCTGTTCACTTTTAATATTTCTCCCATTTTAAGGTGTCTGTGTTGCAGATACTATAATGTGTTCACTTAGAATTTGTTAAACTATGCCTCACATCCTACCTCGTTTGGCCTTTTTGCATTTTCAAATTTACCTGGGAATATAATCAGATATCAGAGTAGACATACTGCTTCTTGGTTTGAATGGAAGGTTGTGACAGTCCACAGACTTCTGAGTCAAATAAATGTGGATTTAAAGTCTAGCTTCACCAATTAATACATTGTAGGCCTTGGTAATATGGAGCAGAGATCCTTCGAGGCCAGCTCAAATCAATAGCATATGGAGTAAAGATTGGCAAGAAGGTGAATTTCAGGGGAAAGCCAGAGGCAAAATCCACATGGTGCTGGGTCTTTTTGAGCTTGGCACTGGAGCTTTGTTGGATTTGGGCCAGCTCAAGAGTCCTTCTGGTTTGTGAACTTACCCTTTTGTGATTAATGTGGCTCTCGTCCATTCCCCAGGTCCACTCTAATTACCTCTCTGACTTCTCATTGAGTAAAATCAATGAGATCTCTCTCTACTTTCTACTCAATTTTGCTATGAATTAATAAATAATTTAAAATTAAACTAATATTTAATGTATTTATTTAAATTTAGTTTCTTAATTAAAATTAATTTATTTAAATTTATTTGAAATAATTAAAAATAAAAATTTGATTTATTTATTTAAATTAATAAATAATTTTTAATTTAAAAAATAAAGTCTATTTTAAAAAGTCCCTTAGCAAATAGAAAAAGCCAAACCAAACAAACATACTACCCCACTATTCAAGAGGCAGTAGAACTTCAAGGGTAAGAACAAGACCTCTGGTACCAGATTATCCGGATATGACCTTGACTCTGCTGTTTACTGGCTGCGAAATGTTGGGCACTTTCCTAACTTCTCTGTTCCTCATCGTCTTCATTTATAAAACAGAGTGCTTAAAGTATTAATGGTGGTTACCGTTGAGTAAGTATCTGTGAACAACTTGGAATTGTGCCGTTGAAAATTTACCTGTTATTGTTATTTCCTTTCAGGATTGTTGTGAAAATTAAATGAGATGAATTAAGCAAAAGCACCCAGTATGCAGTATATGCACCACTGATGGACGCTTCCAAATGAACTGCCCGCCTGCAAACGTGGACCTTACACTCTGCTTTCAAGGGAACTCAGATTCAACAGCCACCTAGAATGTGCAATCACTGTGCCTTCATGAAAGAGAAATTGAAGAAATGAAAACCAAATAGAAATACGTGGTACTCAATTCCAGACAAAGACAATGATGACAGAATGAAGTGTTGTAGTCTTAGTTACTGCTTTGTTTCTTTTTTAAATATGAGACTTCAACTTCAAGACTTGGCCTTAGGATTAATAGCTCATAACTCCATGAGGAAACAAGTATAATGCCTTCTACTATTACTAAAGTATAAGCTCCTTTGGTGCAAAAATTGGAAAAGTCCCCAAAACAGCTTCTATGAATAGATGACAATATACTGGCAAATAGAAGAAGTGTCCACACATAAAAGGTATATGGTGGGCAAAGTGGGTCTGGGAGAATGAGAAAATTCTAACTTCTCTCCTTCCAATAAGCTGCCGTTAAAAAAAAAAAAAATCTTAAAATTTTGCCAAGTCCCCAAATCAGTGATACTTGCTCAGTAAACCCTATAGATTTGAATTTGGTCTGAGAGTGTTCCCATTTCTGCACAGCCAGGGGTAAATCCATGTGTTACTCTAAACAGTCAGTAAAAGTATCTGTCAAAGACCCCTATGTCAAATGACTCAGAAATAGCCAAGGGCTTAGGACAAGGTCTAAGTATATGGAAGCCTATGTTACAATGTCCAGCTCTGGGCAGGCAATCCATCACTGAATCATGGGGTTCCTTCTCACTAAGTGCCACAGTCACAATTTGGAGGAGTCCTTGGAGGGTCTGAGGGGGTTGCTGCAAGATATATTATCATCAGACGCTCTCTGGCTTCCCAAACAAATTGACCTGTGTGTAAGTCTTAAGGCATACATCAGAATCTGAGCAGGACATTTCACTGCTAAAATACACCCTTCCTTGGGGGCCATACTGGAAGCTGCCCTTGCAATGTTATCAATCCCACTGCCTTCCTATTCAATGAAGCAGATGTTCCCACTCCCAAGGAGATCAACCATGTCTGTTCTTGGGCTTCCAGCCAGAAGACAGCAATGAAAACTAGAAAACTAGCCCTTCAGTATTGGAAAATTCCCCCACTGACACCTCTTCTTCCTGGCCCACACTGACTGAGGCCTCTGTGTCCCGGTAGAACTGAGGTCACATGGACTTGCCTCCAATTCTGATCTCGGGATCATTTGGTAATTTGTTTATTTATTTAAAGATTTTATTTATTTATTTGACACAGAGAGAGAGAGATCTCAAGTAGGCAGAATGGCAGGCAGAGAGAGAGGGAGAAGAAGGCTCCCCGCTGAGCAGAGAGCCGGGCATGGGGCTTCATCCTGGCATCCTGGGGATCATGACCTGAATTGAAGGAAGATGCTTAACTGACTGAGCCACCCAGGCACCCCACCATTTGGCAATTTAGAAGTCAGAGCCCTGGTTCAGCAGACTCAGATCTATCTCCCTCTGATAGCTCCTTTTGGGTACTCAAAGTACCTCGGTAAGCTGAGCAGCGTCCCCAGTCTGAGAAACTGGTGTCTGCCATCACTGCTTATTTTCCCCAACCTGGCCTTCTCCTTCTTCACTCCCTGGACCAATGTCCCCTTACTGCTTACATGACGTTCTACCCCCAGACCTGGCAGGTCTTTTTGTACTCGTATTGTTGAACTCCATGGGAAGAGGGGACACATAGGGCTTTCCCAGCCAAGATTGTTTCCACCTGGCAGTGTCATCACCTTCCAAAAGCCTTACACCCAGGGCATAGTTTATGATTTTAGATACCACCTTTACCTCTGCTTTGCCTGAGCTGCTAAGCCCTGCCTTTCCCACCCCAGCCCCTAATCTCAGCCCAGGTAGCCAGAGAGTCAGGCCTGCAGTGGGAGCGCCAGACTCCTCCATAACTAACCCTGGCATGGGAGAGAAGGGTGTCATGAAAACCCACCTTCAAGAAACTTGTGTTGGATTTCTATACTTAGCCAAATTTGTATTTTAACTGTGTCCATTTTTTTTTACCTTTATCAACACTGTATTTTTCTACTTTATTCAATACTACTGAGGTCCTGTCATAGACAAAGATCTCAGCTAGACCCTTTGGATAATACAAATATGGATAGAGTAGATATAGTGCTCTAGGAACTCGCTGGCTGGTGTTTTGAAAAGTTAAATAAAAACACAACTTTTTCTACATTGATAAGCTTTATTTGGAGGCTGATTTATTAGACCAGACTAGAGTTGAGGTAGACTATGAATCCAGCAGGTTTTTGAACACCCAAATTAATTTTCTATGCAGATAGAGAAGTTTTGGCACTACAAGGCCAGCTGAACTACACGAAGTCAATTATAAGTTGTCTGATTTTTATTCATTTAAACAGAAAAGTATTACCAGAATTTTGAAAAGGGAGAAATAATCCAGAAACAGGAAACTATGAAGAGGACAAAAAATTATACTGGGGAAAAGGGATGCGTGAAATTTTCAAGACTTTGAACTCTCTAGTGATGGATTGAGGTCTATTGATATACAAAGGAACCCTAGCTAAAGCAAACTACGCCGATTTAACAGTGAAGAACATAATAACTATGAATCACTAGAAGAAGCTCCTTTGTACTGGCCAGTCCCCTCATGGTAAAATGTTCTTCCAGCTTGTGCAGGCCTGACCCAATGCAGTTAGAACCAAGGTAGCAGTCTGTCCTTCCACACTACACTTAATCCCACCTACATCTTGGCTCACAGTCACTGAGGTGGGTCAGAGCTGACTGATGTGACATTATCTGCTTTATGTCGGTGTTTCTGGACTCTTCCATTCTCTGTTGGGATGAGCAGTGGGCTCTTTGTATTGATTCCAGTTCACAAAGAAAGGAACCGCCTGTGTCTCCCTGCTGAGACTGACCTCACCAATGTTTACTCATGAGACTGTGTGGGCAGGACTCCAACGTCCTTCTATTGCTTCTATTGCTTGTTTGTATGGGATAGTCCAGAATGTCCTTTTTTGACAAGAACATTACTCATGCTTTTCATCTCCCTGACGTAAATTCTGCCAATTCAGTGATCACTTGTATGAGTTGGTACTGAGCTCTCCTACACATTTTGGTCCCAGCCCCTAGTCTCCTGTGCCTTTTGCCACAGAAAATTTTTTAAAGCAGTGGTGAGTGTACTTCCCCTCTTGTCTCTGTCTGTAGCAAAACTGAACTTCAGCTTGACTTGTGAAGTTGGGGAGAATAACGTCTCATTTAATCACTTGTGATTACACACACACACACAGAGAGAGAGAGAGAGAGAGAGAGAGAGAAAAGAAGCCAGATGTAGCATGCATTTATCTCTCTGGAGTTGACAGGTTTCAGTGATGATCTCAGCATGATGATATTTTACAAATAACACACATGACCTCCACCTCCTGAGACACTGCGACTGTGTGATTTATTATCCAGGACGGCCTCTCTCACCTGTTATTACTCTCTCTTTCAAGTTCGTCTCCACGAAGAAATTTCATTTTTAAGATATGCGATGCATAAAATTAAGAGCAGCAACTTTCACTTTTTATGCATGGGTTGGAGGTCTTCAGATGCCTGTGGCATCATGATTTCAGAGTGATTCCAGGAGAACTGGAAGGGGAAGGAGGAAGCCTAGCATACTGCCCAGAGCTGCGCTTTCTGCTCTGTGGCCTGCAAACTGCTGAGCAGGCCTCTGCACAGCTCCTACCTGAGGCCCTAGCTGGAGCTGCAGGTCAGGAGCTCAGATGCTACAGACAATTGGGTGGCTCAGTTGGTTGGGTGTCAGACTCTTGGTCTCAGCTCAGGTCATGATCTCAGGGTCATGAGATCAAGCCCAGGAGTTGGGAGTTGGGCTCCACGCTCAGTAGGGAGTTCATTTGGGATTCTCTCTGTCTCCCTCTCCTTCTTCCCCTCCCCCTGCTCTCTCTTTCTCTCTCTCAATAAACAAAATCTTAAGAAGAAAAAAAAGAGTTCAGACACAGAATGTTTTCCCAAGGAATAAACACACTGTTGTCATCACCCCAACTTTCAGCCAGGTAAGACAGAGGAATAAGGTGAATCTACTTCTCCCACGGTGGAAATGGTAATTGGAAATGTTAGCAATAGGGGATTGTTCAACTAGATTGTGGTATATATTCTTGGTGGACTATTACACAGGCTTTTAAAGGGAAAATTTAAAGACTGTGAAGTAACCTGGGAAATATTAGTAGTAAAATTTTGTATAAAAGTCAGAACGCCCAATTTTATCAAACTATGATTGCAGCAAATGTGAAGGCATATGGTGTAAAAATGGAAAAATGAGCACTTTGCTATACGTCTGGAACTAGGCATTTTGTTTCTTTTTATATACTTAGAATATTTGGTACAGTTCAAGTGCATTGCTTTATAAAATGGAGCCTAGGTATGAATGATTGTATCATTATACATGTGATTTTTTTTTAAGTGGTGTGTTTGATAGAGAGGCAATATCCCTGAACAATGTAACCCCTTTCCATTTCTTATTTTCTTCTTCTTCTTTTTTTTAATCTCCAGAACCAGTGAGCAAAGTGACTTAATGAAGCCTCATAACTCTGCATAATTTATTTTTTATTTATTTATTTTTTTAACTCTGCATAATTTAAAAGAGAATCTTCAAGTACAATCATAACAGATCAAAACTACTATACTAAAATTTTCATTAAAATAAAAAGAAAGTTTCATGTTCCTTTAAATAGTATTGATTTTTTAAAATAGGTTTTACTTTTTAAGAACAACTTCAGATTTACAGAAAAATTGGGAAGATAGTATAGAATAATTGGGAAGATAGTATCCTATAACTAGTTTTCCCTATTATTAATGTCCTACATTAACATGATTACAATCATAACAATGTTACAATTATCAAACTAATATTGATACATTATTATTAACTAAAGTTCATATTTCCTTAGTTCATATTCCTTTAGTTTTATTCATATTTCCTTAGCTTCATTCTTAGTTCCTTTGTTTTTACCTAGTATCTTTTTTCTGTTCTGGGATCCCATCCAGGATATCACATTATTTGTAGTTAGCTTGTCTCTTAGGCTGTCATGGCTGTGACAGTGACCTTGATTGTTTTTGAGGAGTACTGGTCACGTGTTTTTTAGAATGTTCCTCAAAGGGGATTTGTCTGATGTCTGTCTGGTGATTACTCTGGGGTTATGCATTTTTGGGGGGAAGGACCACAAAGTAAAGTGTCATTTTTACCACATCATATCAAGGGTACGTACTATTAACATGACTTATACTGCTGTTGTTAACCTTGATCACCTGGCTGAGATAGTGAAAGATCTTTTATTTTTTATTTATTTATTTTTAAAATATTTTATTTATTTATTTGACAGACAGAGATCACAAGTAGGCAGAGAGGCAGGCAGAGAGAGGGGAGGGGGGAAGCAGGCTCCCTGCTGAGCAGAAAGCCCGGTGTAGGGCTCGACCCCAGGACCCTGGGATCATGACCTGGGCCGAAGACAGAGTCTTTAACCCACTGAGCCATCCAGGCGCCCCGTGAAAGATCTTTTTAAAGCACTAAGTATCTGCCAAGAAGAAAGAGTTAAAATAAACTTGGCATAAAATTACATAAACAAACAAATATGGCAAGACTCTACTCTGTGACTCCTAGACTTTATTAATAAGAAAACATAATTCTTCACATGGGTTTCCCTTCTTACCTTCCCCATATACCATTGCCTCCATCACTCCAGCTCTCCCTGCTTTGGCATCTATATTTTCTTTTATATATGCCTTAGTGAGATATTTACATTTATGTCATTTTGGAGAGACAATGCCATAATCCCTCCAGAAAGATTTGGAGGCTCCAAGCTTGAATTTTGGGCTGTGAAAACACAAGCCCAGTTTTTATGTAAAGATGGAAATTAAGCATACAAAGTCATCTTTCCTTCATACTGACAGAATAAATAAATTTCATAGACTTGTCAAATCAAAAATGTGCTTTCAGTGATGAGTGTCAACCATGGGAGCCTCTACAGGTCTGCAGAGGATGAGGCTTATGGTGAAGGGAATCGCTGGGAACAGGCACTTTTCAGCAGCCTCAAACTGTCATTTCTCCCCATATCTGACCCATGGAGAATGCATAATAAAAATGTTGAATAAATAGCTGCATATTTTCATAATGAGCCAAGAGAATATTAGAAATGAAGTGTCCTAGAGTTATTGGTCACTGTCAGTCCTGCTGCAGGCCTTTCTAAGGAAGGTGCTGCCTTTACAGTCTTTGCTCTGTGAAGTCTGAAGTCATTCCAGGAGCTAGACCCCCACATGCTCAGAGATTGGATAAGCTTGACCCAAGGAGAGCTCGTTCATAGATTTCCCATCATTTATTTAGGGGCTGGCATGCAGAGATGAGCTGGACCAACTAGAGTCTTCCCCTGGAAATCTGGAGTAAGAAATAAGGAATGAATTCCCAAAAACCCATTTTACTGGAGTTGTCAAATTGCCACAAGCTTGAGTAAGTCACAGGCATGTGCAATGTGAAGTTATGAAGTGACATATAGAAGAGAGAAAAAGCTGATAGAGGAAGAATGACCTTGAGAGAGACTGAGTCAAAGAGAAACCCTGAGAGGGTATGACCTCTGATCCGTTCTGGTTTGTTTGAACACTTCTAGGTAATGCCACCCTTCTTCTTGGATGTAAGGGGAGTCTTTGTTTTTTGAAGTTCAAAGAGCACTACCTAAAACAGTAAAGTTCTGTAGACCTCTGCTCACCAACAAATTTCTGAAAGATTTTTTCAAATTTGAATAATTTTCCTTGCAAAAACAAACAAACAAACAAACTTTAATGTCATATAACTGTGTATCCCACCATCAAACTTCCCAGTTTACTGTTTCTCAAAAGGCTTTTTAGACATAGTGCAGAACAAAAGAAAAAAATAGAAACTGGACAGTATTCACAGTCTCACCATCTCCAAGGATAACCTGAGGCTCTTTTTCCAGGTCACACTTAGACTGTCCTGCCTCCTAGATGGAGCTCACCGCAAGAGCTCTGAAGTCCATCTTTGCATACACACATAATGATGCAGAAACCTCTTTTCCTGGAAGCTACTGGGATGCCACCCTTAGTCATACTATAGGAATGCATTTTTCCCATCACTAATGATGTTTTTATAAGATCAGTTATGTTATGTGCTTGTTGAGAAATAACAGCTATTTTTTATAGCTGCAAAGACATGACCAAGGAATGTATTAAAACACACAAGTAGAATGCTATGCATAGCAACAGATTTATAAAACACTAATTAAAAGATGATTGCTATTCCAACCAACAAAATATTTAGAAATGATATTTGAATAATTACGCTTCCTTTGAACATCATCTCTGCTTCTTTTTTATTTGTTCCCTTTAAAGTAAATGTATGGATACTTTTTTTTTTTGGTGTTCAATTTTCTCATTTGGGAAAAATTGTTAAAAATCAACTTATTTAGTTATGCCGAAAATAAATAAAAAATAAATTTAAAAAAAATCAGCTTATTTAAAA
The DNA here is from genome assembly GCF_030435805.1 of Mustela lutreola. NCBI lineage: Eukaryota > Metazoa > Chordata > Mammalia > Carnivora > Mustelidae > Mustela > Mustela lutreola. The sequence goes on from NC_081295.1 coordinate 67,023,571, forward strand.
GTGTAATTGTGGAGTCTTCAATGAATTTTTAAAAGCAACTGTTCTTTTTAGTAACCAACAAAGGTTGACACTTCTTGTGCTTCATGAATTTATTGAGTATGAAATTTGAAAATGTTTTATTAGGTCATAGCTTTGTCTGAAAAGTAGAACTATATAATTGCATTAGAATTAGATTTATATAATTATATCAATTATATAATTGCATGGAATTGGAGTTTTTCTTAAGATCAATAACATAAATAGTGGCTAAGTGTGGTTGACATTGAAATGGATTTTTAATTCAATTTTGCGTTTAAGTAAAGCCTGGCCAAGGACCAGACCAAGATGTCAGACAGATGGAGGGAGAAATTGGTAAAAGTAGATTATTAAGGTGAGTTTCTTTCCATCTTTGAAATTGAGGCTTTACTTAAACTGAAAACAAACTTCATATTTTAACCACTAAAGTTTAAAAGAATATTATTACATCTAAAAGCATAAAACATCTGGGGTGCCTGAGTGGCTCAGTGGGTTAAAACCTCTGCCTTCGGCTCAGGTCATGATCTCAGGGTCCTGGGATCAAGCCCCGCATTGGGCTCCCTGCTCAGCAGGGAGCCTGCTTCCTCCTCTCTCTCTGTCTGCCTCTCTGCCTACCTGTGATCTCTGTCTGTCATATAAATAAATAAAATCTTTAAAAAAAAATAAAAGCATAAAACATCTATATATTTCACTAGAATGACTCCTGGGATGGCTGGTAGTGTTGAATGGAAACTTCACTTAACATTGCATATGGAGTAGAAAAAATATAGGGGGAGTAGAGTAGCAGCAAAGGAAAGTAGGGCTTGGTGTATGAAATTTGCAAACCATCAAGCCAACAGCCAGTATTTATTCATTCTTTAATTATGTACTCAATAGTTCCCTTATAGACAGATTGTGAACATTTAACTTCAGTTATTCCTGTGACCCAAAAAACAAGACCTGATAATAGCTCAAACTCCTTTCATCCAGAGAATGCCTTAGTTTATATTTGCTTTGGTAAACAAAGACTGATGGACACTTTATTTATAGGGTGTGTGTAAGCCTACCTGTTTGAATTGGTGAGGGTTACACCTGCTGGACATTGAAGAAGTAAAAGAATAGATCCAAACCCAATTCCTTTCTTGCATATATAAATAATCATATTACCAAAACAAACTTCGGTCAGCTCAGTTGACAGAACTCTTCTCAGCTGGTAGACATACTCAGTGTATTTGTATTTTCAAGCATTGTAATTTATGTTTGTTTTATCTGTGCCTTTTTTTTTTTTGAAAGCTGCTAATGGGTTAAAAGTATGACTTCTCCTTTCCTTGGAAGCTGCCCTCAGTGCTCAAGATAATGTTGTGTCCACAGAGACGGTTCAGTGAGAACTGGGGTCCCTTGAGAGATGATTAAACTGTTTCTATGCTTACGAGAATATGAGAAGAATGATAATTTTTACAGATTTGTTTCAAATCAAGAGGTTGATGGGTTACTCTTCTTCCTACTTTGTGTAAAATGCATTATTTATGGCTCTCACATAAGGAGCTTCTTTTCTGCTTGCACCATTTAATTCTTGTAGCCATTCTTTCACATTATAAAATGGATAAAAATCATTACAAATATTTCTGTGAAAAACAAGATAAAAAGCCTTGCAAAACTTTACTTAGGCACAAATAGCATTTGTGTTTTCTTCTTTAGTGCTTTTTAGACTTTTCCACCCAAGTAGAAGATCATGAATACAAACCCAGAAACCCTCAATCTTCAGTTAGAACTTAGAAACTTCTGTAAGCTCACCCCTTTTTGGACATCCCCTATTGATTTTTCTTTCTGCTTTATAATAAATATTCACACTTGATTTAATATAAAATCTTTCTGTAAATGAGGATACTTCTAAGAGGTATATTTTGTACTTCCTGTGAGCAAGGCTGTTGGTGTGCCTTTTCCAGTTTAAGTATGAGCCAGAGCAAAAGATAGACTCTTTCACTTTGTTTAAAGAATAAGCTATTTTACTTAAGATTTAAAGTATTAATTACATGTGATTTAAATATGTAAACAATGATCAAGTTTATGACATCTTATAATAAAAGCTTATGACTGAATTTTTGTTGAGAAATATGTGATTTGTTTTTATAAGATTTGCCTAAGAGTTTATTAGAAATAATAATAATTTAAAAAAATCATTGTAAAGGCCGCACTATGAGTGACTAAGGTCGGGCTCTGGGGACAGGTCTGAGTCCTGTCTTTACGACTTACCTATCATGTGACCTGCATATGTCACTTCACCTCTTGTGCTTAGATTCCTCATCTATAAAATGGGATCAAGAATACTACTTACAATGTTGTCAGGTTGTAAGAATGACCCAGTTGGTGAATATATGTAAGGCACTTTGAATATTGTCTAGTGCTACAAAACTATTGGAAAAATTTATACGCGTAAGGGAAGTTGATAATATATTGAGATTTGTTTTATAAAAGGAGTGACATCAATGCAGGGTTAATTTCAGAGCACTGTTTGGGTGGAACTCAGGCCCTGAGCTCCCATATGAGTTAGAATACCGAAAGTTGACCTGTTGTACCCCTCCTCCCACCATCACATTGCCACAACAGTTGATAGCAGGCTCTTTCTCTCTCTCTCTTAAGTAAGTAAGTAAATAAATAAAAGCTTAAAGAGAGAGAGAGAGAGGAAAAGCCAGTCATTTAGATCAGTCTTGTGAGATCCAGGCAAAGGTTTTGGAAATTTGGAAAGAAAGCTTATCAGAAAACTCCTCCCCTGACTCCTCATTTCCATTCTTTTTCCTCCCCCACTTCTCTCCTCTCTTCTTTTCTTTTCCTGTTTCTTTTTCCTGGACCCTGTACAAACACCATCAACTTTTAGATTTTCTATGTAAGTTATGACAGACAGAAGTATCTGGAAAGTACTTGAATCTCTTCAGAAAACAAATTTATCTTGAGAACCCAAAATATTCCTATTTCTTAAAAGATTAACCATTTTATATTACTCCCTGATTGACAAATTATTCCTTTATTTAAAATGGAAAGGTGTATTTATATAATGACCTTTGTCAAGGGTAGTGTCTTCTTTGAGCAAGTTGGGGTAAATTCCACTGAGCATGCAGTATCCCAAGATGTCAGGTTTTCCTGGCCAGCCACTACCACTGTTTTCCACTAACTGCCCACTGAAAATAGCAAGAAAGGACACAGAGCAGTTTTCTAATCTAATATACAGTCCTTTGGGAAAGTATGACCCTAACTCTAAACTTTGATGAGCAAAATGGGTTGATATTATAAATGGGGGAATAGAAAGGTACTGAAAGGGAGATGAAGTTTTTATATTTTATTGAAACTGGCAAAATGACAATTGTAGACTGAAATAAACTACATAAAATAAAATATCCAGAGCAAACACCAAAACAAAATCTATACAAAAGGATACACTCAAAAAACACTAGATAAGTTAAAATGGAGTTCTAAAATACATTCAAGTAACCCACAAAAAGGCAGGAAAGATAAAGAAGATAAACAAAGAACAAAGGAAACAGAGAACAAAAAATAAAATGAAAGCTATAAACCCTAACCTATTAGTAATTGCATTAAATGTAAATTGCCTAGATATATTAAGTAAAAGACAGAGATTGGTGAAACAGATTTTTAAAATCCTAGCTGTATGTAGGAAGGTTGAGAGAAAAAAGATGGAAAAAAGATATATCATGAAAGCATTAAACAAGAAGGAAAGAAAGAATAACTTAAATCAGATATAGTGAATTTTAAAGCAAAGAAGTTATTTAGGTCAGAGAGGGACGTTAAATAATGATGAAAGAGTCAATCCAACAAGAAGACAAAGCAATCTCCAAACAACAAAGCTGAAAAATACATGAAACAAAAATCGATAGAACTGAAAGAAGAAATAGAAAAATCCATAAGCGTAGCCAAAACCTTCAACACCTCTATCTCCACTGATAGAACAATTAGACAATCAGATCAGGGTTTTGTGGTAAATAACATTATCAAAGATTTTGGTTGTAATATGCACTGAGGTAGGTATCACTGGGAAGGAGAAGGTTTATGTGGAGGAATGGAAAAGAAGATGAGCTGGACTTCAGTCAAGTTAAAATATTCAAGAGCAATGTCAAAGGTTAGTTAGATATATGAGAAGATAAAAGGTTAGAAATATAGAGATGGAGTCATCTACATACACGTGGTAATTGAAGCAATGGGTTTCAGTGAGTTTGCCAAGAAGAGAGTACAGTGTTACATATATAGTTTTTAATTGTAGGCTTGAATTTTGAGGAATTCTGTCAGTTGTTGTCTGTGTAGAGAAAGAACAGTCTATTGGGAAAAATGAAGAAGCAGTCAAATATGTTAGAGAAAAGTGAAGTGCTTGTGACATGGACATTGAAAGCATAAGGTATTTCAAAATGAATGAGGAGCCCAAAGTGAATGCTGCTGAAAGGACAATGAAGACTAGAACTAAAAAAAATGACCATAGGATTTCTTGACAGTGAGGTCATTAATGACCTTGATGAGAGGAAATTGATGTAAGGAAAGGGGTAGAAGCTTGGAGTAGATAAAGCAACAAATGAAAAAATTAAGGCATGTCGATAGATAAGTAGAAATAATCATTTTCATAAGTTTGACTGAAAAAGAGAATTATGAGGAGCTGAGGGAGAGACTTTATTCATTCATTCACTCATTTATTCAGTTGTTTAGACATGGTTATAGGTTTTTTTGTCTTTCCCCCCTCCCCTGTTTTTTGTTTTTCCCCCCAGGGAGAAAGATTAGACAAAAATGAGAAGAAGAGGCTGAGAAAAAGAAAGTTATAAAAATTCTGTAAATTTTTGTTAAAGGAAAGGTGGGATAAGAATCAAGCAAGAGCAGAGGGACTGGCATGCCTCTTCTTAACAGGAAAACAGAGGCAATGCGTACAAATGGAATATGATTGGTTGTTTGGTAGGGGGAAATAAAGGGATTTCCTATCTGGTGTTTTTGCTTTTCTTGAAAGTCTTAAAAATCCCCACTTATGGAAAAACACAGAATCATTTTTGACAGATAAAGAAACAATATTTTATGTACCAAAAAGAGAACAAAATTATACAGGAAGTCAGGAGGAGAGTTTGTTGCAAAGCCCTTTATATGAAAATTTCTACAATAGTATAAAAATTAAGGCACACTAAGTTTTACAGTTAGTGAACACTTAACTAATTGTCTACATCACAAAGAATAAACTATTTTGGAAAATCAGGATGTGTGCAGACTTTTGGTTGAAAGTGACACAAAATCCTGGCTAAAATAGCTTAGGCAAAAAGAAACTGTTATTATTCCTGCAATTTTTAGTTTTAGGGGATGGCTTCAGCATGTCTGCAGTCAGGCCCGAAACGATACCATGGAAACCTCACCTCTGCCTTCAGCTACGTTCCTGCGGTCTCAGCTAACCCAGGAAACAGCAGCAATGGAGTCTTCTGCTTTATCCTCTTAGATCCACACCCAGTAAGGAAAGTCTAGGATGTCTTTCCCAGAAGACCTAGAAAAATCTCTTTGGCTTTACTTGGGTCATGGGCCTATCCCTGAAGTAATAACCGAGGAGGATTAGATATGTCAGTAGGATTAGGTTTGTGGTCACTGTGGGAGGTGAGATGGAGTCACATGCTGTTACAATGGAAATAGATAGATTCTCAAAGGTCAAGGACTATTGATTATTCAAAATACAACCAAAGTGATTAACATTTTCACTTTTCCTCCCTGTATATAACCTTTGAGGTTAATAGCTAATGGATATGACAAATTACTGATTTGAGTTTCTCTTCTGCCCCCTTTACTATAAACTTGTCTTGAAGGTGCTGGACCCCAGTAAGATGACCAAAAGGGAGATTCTACATGGATGAGCTCTGAATCATGGGGAATGGTTGTGATAGTAACCAATAATTAAAAAAAGAAAAAAAATTATTATGGAAAAAAGATTAAAAGTGCCTTTTTATTTAGCTTTGAATATGCAAAGTTCACTGTGATATAAAATGTGAAAAGGTATAATTTCAATTTTATTAAACATAACTCCATCAGCATTTATTTCTTTGAATAATGTCCTGATATGGTGCATTCCTAAAATTAGTTTTTATCAACCATAGTCATGAAACATATTTGGGCATATGACATGACTTTGTTTATATTAGGTAAAATACAAAGCAAGCCCTCTATCCAGCAAGGCTTAGGTCAAACCCAGTGTAACAGTATAAAGATGGTAGCACTACCAATCCAGTATGCTGTGAATTCCTTAAGAGTCCTAATTAAGCTGTCGTCACTTCTGTGTTTCTTCTGCCTAGCCCTGGGCCTAGGCACCAGTAAGACTATGCTGATTTGATATTTTAGCTGGCCTTCTCTTAAGGATTCACAAGCATCATCAGTCCACTGAGTTAAAACTTTTAAAGCATCATGTGGTTTGGAATCTTGGCAGTGGGGTACAATCCCTTCCTTGTTTTTCTCCCTATTACTATTTGTGTACACATATTTCTTTCTCCTGAACTGTATGCTGCTTTCAGAGCAGAAACCATATCTAAAATCATAAATTCATTTATCCATTCGCTAATTTACTAACCACAAATATTCATTAATTGTTCTGTACATGTTAGGAAGTGTAACTATAAAAATAAAACACAAACCACCCCATGAGAACACGTGCCAAGTTTTAACCTGCCCTGTTATGGCTTCTTCTTGTCTTTATTGCAATATCTGGTGAAGGAAGCAGCACATAGTGGAGGTTTTAGAAATGCTTACTTAAATTCTTTGATGAGGGAGAGTTCTACCAAATATAACCTATATCTATAGTTACTGTCAAATCACAATGTAAGTTATTATATATCCTCTTCAAGTAACAGCTAAATAATAACCATCATTTATTCAAAATCTTTCATTTAGGAACCTTATGTACATCATTTTTTAAAACATCACAACAGGCTTATATATTTCCTCATTTTATACAGGAGAACAGAAGACTGGAAGAAACTTCTTAAGTCTTACATGTAAAGTAGCAGACCTAGGATTTGAACCCTGTTCTGTCTGGGAGTGAAGTCTACAGTCTTACTCATTGTCTCATACTGGTTTCAACACTCTTGAAACACCTGCCTCTTCAGTCCTTAAATTCCAATAGTTTTTGGCAGCTCTTTTCTTTCTCGTTGCCCCCAACGTATCTTAATGTTGGACAATAGCAATCTAACACTTCAAGCAACTCAATATAAATTCATGTATTTTTTTATGTTAACAGCCATTGATCTTCTGCAGTGAAAGATGGCTCAGCTCTCTTTTCATGGATGGGTCTTTTAACCACCATTTTATAAATTCTTTGTTATGACTCTACCTCTCTGGGCTCAATAGGAAAAGACATACTTCAAGCACCTCTAAGAGAAGGCCCCTCTTGGCTTTCAGTTTCTGGACCTCAGGCAGATAATCATTCAATGGTCAAAAACAGTCAGCACAATGATCTTCTGCTCAGATGGAAATCCATTTTTGTGCCAGTGAGCTCTGTGAACTCTGAATGATTGCAATTCTTCTCACTCTTTAGAGATTCAAGTGTGTAAACATCATCAAGAGAGCTTTGTTCTCATTGTTCTTTTCCATACACAATACCTATATTTTGCTCTTGTTTATGAAACCTATTTCTGTTGCATGTTCTTACAACCACAATGAGGCCCTTTCGATTCTGAAGTATTATCCCAGGGCTGTAGTGGGAGCAGATTCAACTGAAAACTGGGCTTAGTGTAAACAGTGTAAAACATGCAAAGTCCAAAGCCTGGTTGCTAGGCTCTCAACACAATGAAAAATACTCACATAAGGTTTATCATAAAGGACCAAGGTGATGGAAAAAAAAGAAAGCAATTGCCAGTGGTTCCAGTGAGAGGTAGTCTCTGAGGTCAGTGTCAATGAGCATCTTCATCATTGTCTTTGTGAAAAGGTTAAAGGTTCCTAGTCCAAATGTGGGAACAAAGAAAAAAATGTATACCCTGAAACAATAATCTGCAGAGACAAGACAGCGCCAGAAAGACAAAGCCAGTTCAGCTGTGTTTCCTGACAGCCCTGCCCAGCATACTTCCACCTCAGGCAGAGAACTGAGTTTCTAAAGAATAATTATATCAAGTGATGTCATGATGGATGGCCTCTTTCCAGTGGCTTCATGGCTTATCTTTTGAGCCAGAGAGTTAGGGGAGGTAGCCTGCTGTGAACTGTTGTGGCAGTGTGATGGTGGGAGGAGGGGTACAACAGGTCAACTTTCGGTATTCTAACTCATATGGGAGCGCAGGGCCCGAGTTCCACCCAACAGTGCTCTGAAATTAACCCTGCTTTGATGTCACTCCTTTTATAAAACAAATCTCAATATATTATCAACTTCCCTTACGCGTATAAATTTTTCCAATAGTTCTGTCGCACTAGACAATATTCAAAGTGCCTTACATATATTCACCAACTGAGTCATTCTTACAACCTAACATTGTAAGTAGTATTCTTGATCCCATTTTATAGATGAGGAATCTAAGCACAAGAGGTGAAGTGACATGTGCAGGTCACATGATAGGTAAGTCGTAAAGACAGGACTGAAATCTGCTCCCAGAGCCCAACCTTAGTCACTCAAAATGGGGGAGGGGAGGAGAAGGAGGGAGAGAGAGAGAATCTCTAGTAAACTCCCCACTGAGTTCAGGGCTCCATCTCAGGAGCTTGAGATTATAACCTGAGCTGAAACCAAGAGTTGGAAGCTCATCCAACTCAGCAACCTAGGTGCCCCACTTTGTCTCATTTTTTGACTAGCTGGTGGGCATGCTTAGGATTTGAGAATGATTGTATTCTAAAAAGTTTCTTGACAAGGAAGTTTCTGGGAAATGTGTAAATCAAATCACTGAAGCAATCCAGACAGTCTCTCGTCAGCGTCTCCCATTAATACCATTTCTACAGGTCAATGTGGAAAACCTCAGTGCTTGAATGGGATGGAAAAAAACCATGATCTCAATCCTTTAATCTATTCCTAGTAGATCACTATCATTATCTACAATCAGTTCTATATATAATTAGAGGGTTTATTTTTGCATTACAAAAACTATCCCTAATTATGTGTTATTTGCAAATTGCTGCACAATTGACATTCATCTTTATGATGAAATAAAGGTCTTGTCCCTCACAGTATTAATATCACTTTTATGCTTTTTTTTCTCCTACCCCAAATCTTCAATTTAGTGACCAGTTAAGTTCAAAACATTTTTTAAAACATTTACCTGTCTTCCCAGCATCCATAAGACATGTTCTGGGTCAAAATACCCTTTCTCACTTATCTGTCCTCTGGCAGAAGCAGGTAGAGAGGTAAGTCACAATGGGTAAAAGCAGATACTGAACAGGCTTTATACAAATATTGCATTTGCTAACTTGATGTTCTGACATAAATGCTTACTATAAGCATTTTCTTGTTCCTTTGCTTAAACATGCCCAGCAAAGTTGGTTTTTTTTTTTTTAAGATTTTTATTTATTTATTTGACAGAGAGAGAGATCACAACTAGGCAGAGAGAGGGGAGGAAGCAGGCTCCCTGCCCAGCAGAGAGCCCGATGTGGGGCTTGATCCCAGGAACCTGGGATCATGACCTGAGCCGAAGACAGAGGCTCAACCCACTGAGCCACCCAGGCGCCCCCCAGCAAAGTTTTAATAAGGGATTTCCTTCTGGGGTGGACCTTCTTTTAGAAAAAAGAGATTCTTTTACACTAAACAAATTGGTCAAGGCTATCCTTGGCTGAGGAGAGATAAGATAATGAAAAATAAGTTATTTCTTCATACTTGAAGCACTCCTGAGGATACACGGACCCGCAAGGTGAAAGAAAAAAAAAAATTTTGAAGTAGTTTGGAAAGCTAATGAATACACAATTGAAACCAATGATTGTATAGTCTTCAAAATTTATTTCAATGATTGACTAAATTATTGCTAGAAAATTGTCCTATAGACTAAACAGAAGTCCTTTATTTTGTATCTCCAAACATGTAAACGACAAAATCCTTCTAGCACCATCAGATTCAGCTCACTCACACAGAGAAGGAAGCTCAAGGGGCTAAACTGTGTCCCTATGATTATACAAGGATTGTGGACACCAAGACTAAGTAAGTTTCCAGTATGTGCTAGCATTAAAACCACTTTCATTTTTAAGTCTGAGATAAAGCTGAGACATTGAGGATGAATTGTGCAAAAAAGATCAGAATTTTAAATCCCCACTCTGATACTTCTTTTCCTTGGAACTGGTGACTACTGCATTAAAAGCAGTTCTTCATACTGGAATCCATTATTTAACATTTATCTGTAAATCATATTTATTTAAAAAAATCTCAATGTAGATTATATTGTCCCTAGGTTATTTCTTCTACTGTCAGCAATGTCAAAAATCCAGTAGAGTTGAAAATATTATGGAGAATGACCACATTTTGTCATTAAATGATAACTTGGTGAAGTAGTCCTTCAGGATACCTGAAAATATTTAAGATCCCATCATCAATATTATTACAAAGAATATTTATTAAGAGCTTCTTTGCCTTTGCCTTCCCTGTGTTAAGAAAACCTGGTACTCCTTGAGGAAACTGGGAAGGGTCCAAATACTTGCTAGTCTCATCTAATCTTATACCTTTATCTGCTACTCATGCTTGATATTCTCGAGCATTCAGTATTTGGCCCATAGACATGACACCTTCTTGGGCAATCTCACCTCTTTTGCCACTAGTAATTACTCGAACAGGTATTACAGATATAGGAGGATTAGACTAACATAATGAGTAGGAACACAGTTACTGGCCATGAATGTAGGCTTCCTGAGTTCAGACCACCTCTCTGACACTCACAGACCTCTTCAAAATTCAGTTCTCCAATCTGTAATAATACCTATTTGATAGAGGTGTGAGGTTTATACATGTTAACGAAGTGCTTAGAACAGTTTGTCACATTGCAAGTGGTCAGTGTTGATGATTATTATCCTTACGTCATTGATTCTCAAATCTATATTTCTAATATGTCACCCAAACTTTAGAGCTAAATAAATTTTCCCTAAAAAAAAAAAAAAAAAAAAAAAAAAAAAAGTTGTCCAAATAGACTATACTAGTATCACCTGGGGTGCTTATTTGAAATGCAGATTCCTGGACTTCAACCTGTGTTTCATGAATCAGAATATCCAGGGTTAGCCCTCAGGAGTCTGTATTTTAACATATGTCCTAGGCATTCTGATATAAAGTAAAATTTGTAATGACTTTTTCTAGGTTTCTATTTATTGCCTCTGAGTCATCTGCACTAGGCTGACCCCCAAACACCCAGAGCTGAACTTAACCCAAACTTGTTTCATTATCTCACCCTCTGAAAATCATCCTTTCTTAGTCACTGGCATCATCTGTCCCATACTCACTAGGACATCCTAGAATCATCCTTGACTTCTGACCCTGTCAATTCCACATTTGATTCCTATGATTTCTAGCTGTCCTAAATATGTCCTCCTCTCATCTCCCATTGTTATTGACTTGGTCATCCGTTCAACTATTAGTAACCGAGCACCTACTCTGTGGTAGGCAAGGGATACAACCATGTCTGTGTTGAGATTTCAATTTATGGTAGCTCAGGCCCTTATCATTGCTCTCCTGTATTATAACTGCCTACTAGTTCTTTGTGTCTTTAGTCTTCAGTGCTTTCCAAATAATCCTTCACATTGCTAACTAAAATTAAGTCAATCATATCAGTCTGTGCTTCAAGCTCTGTCACTTCTAAAATAAGGTTAACCTTCACATTGTCAGAAACAACCTATTCCAAAATGTGTCGAAGTCTTTGCTCTACTTCGTATTACTCTCTCCACGTAGGACTTTTGCTCCAAAAACACTAAAAAATGTATAAGCCTCTCTCCCACACTATAACTGTGTCAAATGCACATATATTTAGCTTTTTCTCTTTCCAGATGTGTGTGCAGAATTTTTTGTGAGATATGAGAGCATTGCTCAGTCTTGCCCGGTAAGAGAATTTCCTGCTTCATGCCTCAGTGTCTGTCCTAGCATTGTTCTTTCTTGCAACTTCTACAATCCTCCTTTCCCTCTCACCCTAGCGCCCTTGTTATTATCTTATCTTATTCATCCTTCAAGATTCATCCTTCCTAGTCAATCTCTACATCCTCATGCCTGGCCTAAGTTACCTTCCTGCGGTATTTAAAAGAATCCGAAGCATCGTGTTCACTGTGTTGGACTGTAATCTACTTGTGTGCTTGTCTTTCTAACCAGACTGATAACTCCTTGAGAGTATAAAGCCCGATCATCCTTGAATTCCTGGCAGCCCAGGGTCAAGGCAACCATAGAAACAGAGGCACCCTCCCAGCCTGAGCCTTTGCTCTTCTTACTCCTTAGTTCCCTCTTTCTTAATGAAAGCACATTCAAAATCTCTCCAAAATCCAGCCTCCTCTCTTTGGTCTGAAAACAGTTACTCCTTGGCTGTCCCTTGGACCTAAGAGCTGACATTCCAGACATGCTATCCAGACTTTGGAGAGTAGTAGAACTCAGAGAGTCTGCACCACCCCTAGAAGAAGGCTCAGGTCATCAGGACAGAGAATTCCAGGTCCCAAGTGACAGAAGCATGGTCTGGTTTGGGGATGGGACTTCAGTAGACATGTTCCCTTTACCTGATGGAGAGGGATGAGACTGAAGGAGAGGGATCTCCCCAAGCACAGGGTTCTGGGGAGCAACTCTGACGATATAGGTCTAAAGGCAGAACTGATCCTATGCTGAATATAGACCAATGGCTGGTGCACAACAGGTGCTCAACACATGTAGTCAAAAACAGAACCTTGAATCTGACATTCTTTTCCAACCCGCCAACCCCAATGTCATGACACACTTGCCTGTCGCCATCAATTATGAGTTAAAATGTACCAAGAAAATTTTGGATTTTGTTTTCATAAGCAAATTATCACAAATTCAGAGCTGTCACTCTATTGATATCACTCCTCACTGCAACTGGCATGGCTTTATGGTAGGAGAGAAAGTGGTGATGGTAGTGGTGGTTTGGGGAGGGTTGAGAGCTCCTGGGCCATATGCACAGCTATATAGCCTCAGCAGGAGGACTCAGGAGTGGATTTCAGTTTATATTTGTACAGATTATAAATTATACTTTTATTTTTCCATAATTTTATTTTGGTGGGAGGTTTATCCGAAATTTAGTTTTCACATAAACTAGATTGCCTGAAAAATAAAAGTGTATAAAAAATACCAATGTTTTAAAGTTGCAAATACTCCATGAAGAGAGATGAATTTCTCTTAATTGGAGAGGTACATAGTGAAATGTCATGGACATTGAAGTTTCAGTTGTGCTTTCCAGTTCCAACTCTACCATGTGTAGGCTGTGTTTTGTCGAAAAAGTAGATTTGGTCTTTCTGAGATTTAGTCTTTCCATAAAACAGTGGACTACTTCTCAGGTCTATGGTGAGGTACAAAAGACCTAATATAGATGATTGCCTAGGTTTTGCCTAACATGGACTGTATATAAGAGGTGACATGTTACAGACTTTTGTTTTCATCTATCTGGTCAAGGGATGAAGAAGAAATAAAAGCAGAACACAGAACTAGTTGGAAAAATAGAAAGTTGACCTGCAACTATGTCCTGTTAGAGACATTCTTTTGGCATTCCAGATAGATAAACAAAAAAGGAAACCAAAACAAAAACTAAACTATTTTTCGATCTGCCTTTTCCAGAATTCTTTAGTGAATCAAAGATTAGAAAGAGACAGAGAACCTGCACTCTGGTGAAGGGGACAGCCACATGGGAAAGGAGCCACTCTCCGAGGACACAACCTCTGCATATACAGCCAGGCCGGACGGCTCAGGTAAGCAGGTGTCACAGCATAGTGACAGGCCCTTTGGAAGCCCAGTCACAAAGGCTGTTTAAGAACAGTACTGGGTCTCAGGGAGGGGGAGGGCTCACCTGGAACTTGGAAAGATTAACTCATAGTGGGCCTAATCCAGAGGTAGGAGATCTGCTGCAAAGGGGCCCAGGGTTAGAAGTGTCTGAGGTCCGGCCAGTCTGGCAGAAAGGAGAACTGAGGCTGCAGATAAGAGCTTAAATTCTCTTTCTAGGTCTCAAGGAGTCATTAAATACTAAGACCTAAGAGTGTAAGTGGAACTGAAGAGTTTCCTGGGAGCCTGGGGTGGTAGAGAAGCAAAGGAGTGAAGCAAAAGGCAGCTGGTAGCTGATGTGCATGAATACTGATGTATATCAGTTTGCTGAATCATTTACCCTTCTTAGCTGTTACTAAACTCAGCCTTCTCCATCTCTTATGAAGTTAGTTTTCCTAAATTCACTTTTCTGCTGTTCTCCCAGAATCTTTTGGACTATGACAAGTAAAAATATCTGTCATCTCCCAGACACTTTCTTCCTGCCCTTACAAAATGGCATCCAAACAGAAATGATTTTGATTCCAGGGGATAAATATCGGACCAGAAGAGAGGTTAAAGACCATCTTGTCCACTGATCTAGAAACTTCTTTTAGCCATGGGCAAACACAGTTTATACAGAGGCACCATATTTGAAAAGATACAAGGGGAGCTGCTTTGGGTACAGGAAGGGAATATTTGTCGGGCACAGGAGCAGAGACCGGGGAGCTCTGCCAGACTGCTTGTCTCCCTCCCAGTACCCATGTCCTGCTCAGAGAGCAGAGTTTGAAAAATGCCAATCTAGTCCAGCTCCCAATTCCTTATCTTCTTCTTTAAAATCCATGTCATATAGTTGCCCACGTGCAGGGAAAAAAAAATCCCTCACTCTCTAAAGCAGCATGTTCTATCTTTGGCTAGTTCTTCCTTTTTTTGTACCACCACGCTTTGTTTTTGTGAAATGTCCACACATCAGCACTCTTTGGTACCATACTAAGACATTTTATCCTGAGATCCCTTGACTTAAATCAAGGATTTCACAAAACTCCTAATTTATATCTTTGGAGTTTATCTGTGTTTCCTTTTTATTGCAAACATTATACTGAAAACAGAAAAAGGAATATTATTTTTGGAAAAGGGAGGGTCTGCTAGGAAGTAATCTCAACAGGGTGTGGGAAATAAGTAGCATATAAATTAACCCCATATATATAAACAAAAGCATAGTCCCTAAGATGAAATATCTAATCAATGTTGTAATGTCAAAATAAAAACAACTGAGTAACAAAATTCCTCAGTAGTAAAGTCTTCTCAATTAAAGGGGGAAAAAAGCAAAACAAATTTATGTCACAAAAATGTATCGAAAGTGTATTTATATAAAAGTAGGAATGCATTGTTGACCTACAAAGAAATAGTGTATATAGCAGGCATCGTTTTAACTTAAGAAGTTGAGATAGTATGTATCCCTTAACATCAAAAACAACTATTAAAGTGAAGAATCCTCTAAATATCATGACTTATATGTGCCACAGTTTCTCTTTGCAGTATCTGTCAATATTTAACAGGTTATATCAGGTGGCATTAAGCTACCATGAGTTTCATTGTCATAAGGATATGAACTCTGTGGTGGTGGGGGACCAGCATGCGAATGTAGCCACCAAAAAGGTTAATATGATTTTAATCTGTAAATAGAAACATTGCTCTGGGCAGCAAAATCTAAGTTTGATATTTAAGACAGAGTGTTGGAGTTATAATCTGGCTCAGACAGCTAGGCTATCTCAAAGTGTTGTGCATTCTGTGTGGACAGAATGGAAACTCCATCATTCAAGGAACAAAGAAAAGTGGGCATAACTGAACTGGAGAAGAGAAGACTCCTGAGGAATTTGATGGTCATTTCCAGGATCTGGAAGGCTGTTTTAGAGATAGCAGAGACATAGACCTACCTCTACACACAGAAATGTTCAGAAATAAAATAGACTTTAACAGAAGAATTCAGACACCAGTCATAGGGGTCATAAAAAAAAAAGCCAGGGGCCTTTTGCTGGAGATGTTTAAGTAAATATTTTTCAAATATGGTTCCATACCTATGTGAAAGTCATAAAATGAAACAAACTTAGTGGATTATTACAGTTTTTTGTCCCTTAAAGAGAATAAAATAGGAAATATTCATATTCTGGGCCTGCGGAAAACGTGTATAAAGGCATATATTATTTTGCTATTATTTCATGAAACTTCTGTTATACACACATGAGTTGTGTTCAAGGTCTCAGTATGAAATAAGTCCCTTCTTTCAAGGAAGCTCTATGGCCAATGTGGGGCTTGAATTCTTAACTATGAGATCAAGAGTGGCATGCTCCATGGACAAAGTCAGGCGTCCCCTAAAATGCCTATCTTCTTGTGAACTGCAGTCAAGAAAAGTATAAAATTCACTGTTTCAGTTATCATCTTACTTCCCGGGAGAAAATCAGGAGCCAGACACATCTGGGCTAGCATCTCAGCTAGAAAACTTTTATTTAACCTGTGGTTAACTTCCCCATTTAAAAATGGAGGAAACAATCACAGTTACCTCTGAAATTTACATATATATATATATTATATGTTAAAAAGAGATACATAAATGCTTTTTATAGGTTATGTAAATCATCATTTCTGCCTTTAACTTCTTTAGAATTACTTTACAGAAAGTAAGAGGGTTTTTTGTTTTCTTCATGCGCTGGCCCCAACATACACCAATACAGGTAGCCTTGAGAAGAGAAATCAATAGGCCAACGTTCTTGGGAGAAGGTTGTGGTGACAGGGAAGGGTAGCAGAGTATGTGCCCAACTCCTTAATACAATAACGCGATTCATTCCCAGACACCCAGATGTAGCTCTTTTGCATTCCGCCATGGCTTTGGAGGGAAAGGAAGCCTTTCCATTTTTCTTCAATGGCTCTTTTGCAACTGTTAACTTTGGCTGTTGGTGTCTCCCCAGCTGGGACTGAACATTCATGTTATCAGAGAACTGAACATCTTGGCCCCTCGTGTGTGAGCCCCATTGTCTGACAAGGGCTGTGGTACAGGGTGCTGTACCAATGGTGTTTATTGCTGTTTGGGTAACAGGAAGAAACCTGGTACTTTTGTACTGTTCAAACACTCATCTTATTCATGGCCATTGTTTATGCCAGAGGAAAATGTTCTCACAGAGAGACCAATAATTTAGTAAATATTTGAGCGGGAGGTTGAATAGTTTCTATTGGTGTCTTTATTAATGATCTCTATTTCTGAATACAATGCAACTCTGTTGTAAAAGTGTTCTCTACTATGGATTTGGTTTATTGCAAGCCAACTCTTGTTCCCCATATACAGAGTAAAATCTTCATCACCACAAGACAAAAAACCTGTAATATGTGTGGAGTTCTTGCTCCTGACTTCTGGGATGATAGGATGAACTGCAATTATATCTATATGTCTGCATCTATATTTATATGTGCATGTAAACATACAGTACTCTTTTCAGAAGAGAACAAACTAAATAGAATAAAAATGAGATGTCATTGTAGGTATTTTCGAAAGTGTATAAAGGCTACCATTCATTACATTAAACATACAAAGTTTTCCAAATTGGAGCAGTGAATTGGGTAGATGGGAGGGATTTCTAGACTTGGAGAAATATCTGGAGGTTTACAAGCTACTGACACATCTTTCCAACTTTTGATTAGAATAAACCAGCACAACTGAAAAAACTCAATTTTCTGAAATGTTACTTGTGCATATAGTGGGTTAAAAGTCTTCAAAGGCAGGTTTGTAGAAATAAATTTATTTGTCTATAAATTGACTTAAGGTTTATTTCTAACCTGCATTCTTCTTGGTTGTGCATATCTGGAAGGGCATAGCCCTGGCCAACGCTTCAAGAGCACAGTGGCATCTGGTCCTCAGATCATCTTGTCACGCAGGTATCCCCTGAAATATCCTTGGTCCTGCTAACCATTCATCTTTGTTCCATGCAGATCCATGCTTGGTTGTCCTGTGTCCCCAAATGCAAAGCCACGGGGCAGTAGGTAATCACTTGGATCCTACCAAATCCCTCTAGGGGGCACAGGAGTCATTCGACTGCTGCTGGATCATGTTGAGCAATGGAGAGCCCCCTAAACCTGGCCAAGTTCAGCCCACCTCAATGCCCACCTTCATATGCAGAGGAGACCTTTTCAGTCACAGACTACTTGGGGATATTAAAGGACTATGAGTCTCCCTAAGGCCTGAACTCTTCTTAGTTTCTGTTGCTCCACCCACACTAGACCGAGGATGCCTGGAGGTCTATGGCTTTCTCTTCCTACGCACACCACACCCGTGGATCTGTATCTGTATCTTCTCTGTTTTTGCTTCTGCCCTGAGGGTAGGCCAAAGAAGAAAGCACAGGTCCCTCTAATCTCAGAAAGCACATCTTGGGCCTTGTTTTCATTCTTCCCAAAGTTTGACCTTTGGTAGGAGACAAGACATAGAATTCATCTTTCTCAGGAATGTATCTTCAGGGTCCTCCTCTTCTTCTCCTAGTCAGAGTTCTTGTCCAGAGCCCTAAGAATTGGGAAAACTTTGTTCTTATGCACTAAATATTCAAAATTATGCACTAAATATTCAAAAAATTAGACATTTTTGAAACCTCAAAGCCAAGAACTGACTCATTTGCTCTCTGCTTTCTGTTGTGTTATCAAGAGAGAAGGTCTAACTGACTAAAAGGGAAAAGGTCAGGGGTTACAGGAAATAGGGAGAAAAAAACCCCAAAACTTTCTCTTTTAAACAATTTCTTTTCACAGTAGTAACTGTCTTCATTGGTTTTGTTGGCTTAGCTGTCATTGTTTGAGGAACTGAAGGGCACTCAGAACTATGAGAATGATGTATGGATTGCAGTAGCCTTGTTTTTTTCTTCCATTGAAGAATACTTGGGCAAAGCATAGTGAAAAACTTGGATCATTAGACCAGATAGAGGTATTTTAAAAATATTGTCGTGGGCGAACAACCTATTTACCTTAGTAGTCACTTTTAGCAGGGGTACCCAGGATCCTATTATAAATACAGTTTCTTTCCACGACCTCAAAAAATAAAATGAGAGGGTTTTTTCATCTCTAACATCCTTCATAATTTATCATTAAACTCATTCATGAATTTATTGTTTTCTTTTGAAACTAATTTTTATGTCTTATTTATCTATTATTCTATGCTAACATATTCCAAATTCTTATTGTAATACAAAGTTGAATTTTATTTCCATTTTTACAAGCTTCAAAAGTTACTTTTAGTATAAATGAATTAGGGAAATAATCCTCTCATTTCATATCTGTAGGAACTGATCATCTCCTTGTCTATTTTTGTGGTTTGGATCTTATAATGTTTTGTTAGGTTTTTCTTGAAGTATGGGGAGAAGAATTTTACATAGTAAAATTCTAGATGTGGATGAAATATGATTTCATAATGAGTAGACTTTTCAGTACCCTTTCAAATAAAGCCAAAGCCAAAATGGATAGACCATTTTGTTTCTAGGAGGGTAAAGGACTACATACACACACACATGGGTTGTGTTGATTCTAAAATACCTTCCTAGACATGGCCTGAATCTATGTGTCATGAGAACCACTTGGGCAATTTTTGTGACAATCTTGAGTTGGGAGTTTAAAGAACATCTGTGGCTTTTCTATTCATTCCCATAACTCTGAGATAAGGCAGGGCATTGTAGAAAGATGGTGGGATTTGGAGCCAGGGGCATGAGTTCTAATAAGCTCTCCATCCTTATTATCTGTGTAATCTGGGAAAGTATTTCACTTCTCTGAGTCCTAATTTCTGAGGTATAAAAAAACAATAATACTTAGCTCTCAGGTTTGGTGGTAAAGAATTCTGTGCTGAGTAAAATGTAAACATTAATTGGTGGTATTATCTATATTAGATTGACATTTTGGGGTAGCCATGGAAAACCAATCCCTTCATCCCTGCTCTAAACAAAGAGTTTCTTTCCACCTAGGTAATATCAGATTGGGTTGGGTATAATGACATATGTTAGTGACACAGAACAGGATCCTCAATTGCAGAGATCAGGCCACATAGTTGGAAGATTTTCAAAAGAACCCCTGTATGGCTACTGGACTCAACAGGAGTTGCACTAATTCATCCACTCACTTATGCATTTATTGAGAACCAACTATGTATCAAGCATTGCACTAAGCACTGAGGAATAAATCTGAATAAGGTATGATCCTTGCCTTCATGGTCTAGTTGGAAGTGAAGGTGAAAGAAATATAAATAGATAATTATAATATAAAAATATAAGTTCCTCATTAGATGTATGGCTGAAGAACAAAGCATAGAGAAAGGAACTACGAATTCTGCCTGGGGCAGTGAGGGCAAGTTTCATAGTCATCGCTGCTCTTTCGACCAAAGAAGATTAAAAAATGGCATGGGTATGGGTGTATGTATGTGTATGTGACAAGGCTTCAATGTATACTAATTTGTAAAAATAAAACTGACCACGTATGATCCCATTTCTATAAAATACAATGAGTGCCTCTGACCTCCTAAATCCTTTAGACCTTCCCTTTTCCAGAAGATGTGTTTTTTTTTTTTTAAATGGGCTATATACTCTTAGAAGGGATTCATCAAGTGTAATGGAAATATTATGGAAAGGCTATTTAATACGTTCAGAGGAATAATATGTCAGCAACTTCAATTCTGTTTTTGACATGAATTAACCATTTTCTCCCTTGGGGTCTTCTCCGACATAGTTCAGTTCTCTCTGCTCATTTTGGTAAAGGTTTTACACCAGTGGTTATCTGAGACTAGGGCAGATTATCTCTGAGGTAGTTTGTCTCTTCAAAATGTCTAAAGGGAACTCAAAAGTTCAGGAAGCAAGAAGCACATATTCTCATGTGAAAGATGTGAGAAGAAGAACAAACTGGGATGAGCTGATAACTTAAACGTCTCCTTGCTGAGCTGAACAATTAGTGGTTACCCAATGGCTTCTGGACCGGTCTTGAATTGGTTTCCCATCTCAATTTCCCAACATTCTCTGTAACAAAAACTACCAAAGCAGATTTCTTAGCAGTTAACTCTTTCGGGAATCTATATGAAACACCAAAAGATGGGTTCTAAGAAGTGTATCAGGAATCAAATAAAGACATCTAAATCCACAAATATATTTTTATAAGAATTTTAATTTAATACTCATCTTTCAAAACTGCAGGAGGATGTAGTAAGCTAAGAATTGCATCCATCCTGTATGCCACAGGCACGTTTATTTTTTAAGAGTATAAAAAAAGAAGATACAGATATTCAGAAACAGATGAACAACAACAACAAAAAAAAGCCTAATGACTCAACATTAACTTAACAGTGGGTTGACTTGGTTTTAGTTCCAGGCATGGGCAAAGGTTCAAGTTGGATCTCGTTTTATTCAAACTGGTTTTCCCACCAACTTTAGTTACATCGTGACAGAACTCCCACTACTATGCCTCAAATACCAAACACTTTGCCAATACTTTTATTGGATTAAAGAAAAGAGATCTCAAGTAAACATGTTTTGATACCCCCAAAGAGCATGAATCTCTATTTTGCTAGTGCCCCTTGTTTCTTATTTTTTTTTCTAGATTCTTTCACCACACCTCTTTGCTGCCAGCTATTTTTGTAGAGAAGGAATCTGTAATGGAGAAATGTACTTTTTTCATTGCCCAGTCAACCTCCAGTGAGACCTAAACCTGTTCAGCTGCAAATACAGTATCATTATTTTGCACAAAACTTCACGCCACTGTCATTTAAAGTGGATTGCAGTTCTTGAAATTTGCATAACCCAAGGAATGCCTCAATGTATTTGTCATAAAAAGAAAGAAAAATGGCTTCATCTCATCTAAGAGCCCAAAGATATTTTATAAAGACTACTGGATTGAGCAGGCAGTATTGCTGATATATTAAAGCCATGAACTGCTCTCATCCCCACATTAATGCTATGTATGACATCTCACAAGGTTTAGCAAACTGCATAAAGCAAACTGCATTTGTTCCCATATTCTTAGGCCTATGGGCTCAGTTTCTGATTAGCAAAAGTCCACTTTGGGAGGAAAATGCAAAATGTGCCTATTACCAAAATACTTCAAAAATATTAATTTTTGCCTCAAGCATGCCTCAAAGCCACCTCCATTCCCACCTCTGTCAACTACTTCAGTGCTCAGTGTGAACCATTTCTTTAAAATGGAAGGACTTAGATCCTCTTTTCCATTCCATAACATCAATTGACCTGAACAAATCGTGTTTTTTTCCTCTCTCAAAGGTAGTTTACCTCCCCCAGAATGCCTTCAAACAGTTACTTAAAAGATTTTCATGGTCGGATTGGTCTCAGGCTAGAATAACTTAAGAGTCAATGGTAAAGGGCACAGAAATAAAGAGAACCCTGGGCACCTGGTACACTTGATTGAAAAGGAGTCCTACTTTGGGCCAGAAATTACTGTTTATGCTTGGGATACAATAGGCACTACAGTAAGTTATTAGAAATGTGTCTTATTTAAGACCAAAGACCAGATCATAATCACAAAAACGTGCAGAGATTTTTAAAAAGAACATGGAATACTTTAGATTTTTCTGATGGTTTATCACCAAGTACTCTACTGAATAAAGTGAATCCAGTAAAGAAAACATGAGACATCAGATTCAATCAATGGTTGGTTATAATTATGTTCTGTGTGTGGCCTTGGAAGGCAAAGAGTAAGATTTTGCCAGTAGCATGTCATTTCCTGCCCATTTATGCCCAGAAGCCCAAATGGGTTTGTATGTTGGTGGAAGAATACAAAAGTTTAATCTAATAATAAGCTTTAGTTTAAGAATGGGGACCAATTACATAAAGCAGTTTCCTTCTAAATAAGCATTCTGAAGATAATTACATTACTTAAAAGTGAAGTACTGCAATGTGTTAGTTTCACATTGATGGATTCTGCCCGAAGCTGGAAGGTTGCACAGCGCTCCTTCAGGGCTGTCTATGACCTCTAGCTGGTCAATTTCAGTTCTTAGCTGTATCACAGCCACAATGACACATGGATATTAGTTGTCTCCATATCCAATATATAGGGTTATACCTTTGTTAAATTAAAAAACCAGAAAGATATCATGGAAAGGTTATATGGTGGGTATGGGTAGGAGGCAGAGAGGTGGAAAGTAGGCAGTGTTCCCTAGTAAAGCCAATTTACACCTTAAGTACATAAGAAAACCATCTAAAAAATATTCTGACCATTGCTTTAACTAGTTGATTCAAGAGTTTTTGTCTTTAAGAAATGTGGATGTGCGTACATGACAATCAGAATGACAGAAACATCATTACGTCTACCAATCACATTACCTTACAATATGACCTTTGTTAATCAAATTGTTAAAAGTAGTATTCAGAGAGGTGATTCAGAAATTGTTCTTATCTATCTCATAAAGGCAACTATAACCAAAATGCTACAATGCCAGTGAATCTTCAAGGAAATATTGGAGCCTGTTCTATTGATGTTTTCATTAAGGAAACAAAAGCAGACTATATTGTAGTTGAATAGAAGAAAGGTATTCTAATAGGAATGCCAATGAATATAAAGAAATGACATTTCTAGTAAGAAATTAGAAAAGACATTTTTAATAAGAAATAAAATCAAGGAATACAATAAACAAAGAAGCAGTGTAATTTTTAAATGAGATAAATTCATAAAGTAATACAGAAAGCAATTATTTAAATAATTTAATAAATAAAATCTATTTGAAAGATTTGAAATTAATTTTATCATAGCACATAAGAATGTTGGAAAGGAAGGCACCTGGGTGGCTCAGTGGGTTAAAGCCTCTGCTTCAGCTCAGGTCATGATCCCAGGGTCCTTGGTTCGAGCCCCAATCAGGCTGTCTGCTCAGCAGGGAGCCTGCTTCCACCTCTCTCTCTCTTTGCCTACCTCTCTGCCTACTTGTGATCTCTGTCTGTCAGATTAATAGATAAGATCTTTTTTTAAAAAAAAAAAAAGGAATGTTGGAAAGGGAAGGAGTAAATATTAGTAGTCACAAAGAATATGTGAAGAGGTTAACATAGGCATATTGCATTTTCTTTCCCAGCATGAAAGAATCAAAATAAATGTAATTATTTACCGACAATACAGAGCTTTGAAATTCAAGTTGGTAACAGATCCAGAGAAATTCTTCTATGTTATCTATATTATGAAAGGTTGAAAACTGAGTTGGTCATTTGAAATGACTTAGATATTTAACACCAAATATCTAGCACTGAATGGTTACATAGATAAGAACTACAGTTCTGCCATTGCTGTCATAGGAAAGGTGATTCTGAGTCTCCTTCACTTATTAACATGTATATTCAGGTTTTCTTATTTCTAGATAAGTTAATGTAAAAAGAGGATTCTACTTCATATTTTTCACATAGAATTAAAAAGGAACATAGGAGTATGGACGAATAATTAGTTTTATCCTTGCCGGTTATTATCTTTCTTTTCACTCAGCCAAGTAATTTTTTTGGAAATTATTCAACTAACATGATCTGAAATAAAAACACCACCACACACATGGCTAGAAACTAAAGGCACAGGTGAAAAATGTATCTGTCATAAAAACATTTCAATAAAATCAAGGGCAAAGGTTAAAATGGCTAAAGGTCAAACTAACCCTCTGGAAACATGGAGACTGCTTAACTGATTTGGGAGACTATAATTGTATTTACTTGTCTTTTGTTGGAACCATTCCAAAAAATTCCAAGCCATTCTAGAAGGGTAAATTTAGCATGGTTAAGGGAAGAAACCTCAGGACTTTTTTTAGGGACCTGCTCAGATATTACTTCCTATTCTCTATAGTGGCCTATTAGAGATATTGAGCCTTCTTTATCCAAAGAGCCGTAGTGATGGTTATTGCTTCTAAGGTACTGATTGTGATCCTAGAAATGTCAGAAAAAATACCCAAAACCTCTCACCTGCCACCAAAACCTCTCTACCTGCTTTCTGGGCACAATATCTTAGCTACTGTACAGTGGGGGTAATCTTTCTAGATGGACTCTTTTTTTTTAAATTTATTTATTGGGGTACCTGGGTGGCTCAGTCAGTTAGGCATCTGTCTTAAGCTCAGGTCATGATCCCAGAGTCCTGGGATCGAGTCCCACACTGGGCTCCTGGCTCAGTGGAGAGTCTACTTCTCTCTCTGTCTCTGCCCCTCCCCCCTATTTATGCTCTCTCTGTCTCTCTCTCAAATATATAAAATCTTTTATTTAAGATTTTATTTATTTGAGAGAGAAAGAGAATGTGCATGAGTGGGGGAGTGGCAGAGGGAGAGAGAGAATCTCAAGCAGACTCCCTGCTGAGAACAGAGCCCAATATAGGGCCACATCTCACGACCCCAAGATCACTTGACCTGAGCTGAAATCAAGAGTCAAAGGCATAACTGACTGAACCACTCAGGTGCCCTGAGAGGGACTCTTTAATGCTATATTCCAGAACATGAAGTCAGGAAGTTAAAAGCCAGGTATTTTTGTTCCTTCATGAAATGGAAGGGAACACAAGCTGCGGTTGATAGATTTTCTGATGTTCCCTGTTGATTGTGAGACAGGACCACCAAAAATGAATTGGACATTTTTTCTTTAGCTCTGTGCCTGTGGTGTCCAATATGGTAGGCACTAGATACATGTAGCTATTTAAATCTAAGTTACTTAAACTTGTAAAATTAAAAATTCAGTTCCTCAGTTGTACCAGCCATATTTTAAACATACTCACTAGTCACATGTGGTAGTGCCCATCATATTGAATAACAAAGCTATAGAATATTTTTATCTACATAAATGTTCTACTGGACAGTGTTGCTTTACAGTATAAATGATGATTTTTAACATCTTACATCTTACATCTGTATTGAGCAATCTCATCACCATTTGTACTTATAGGCAAAAAAAGTTGTGATTCCAAGAGGTTAAATGACTTGTCAGGGTGACACAGTGAGTGGTGATTTGCAAAAATCTGAGACTCACCTAATTTTAAGCAAGGTCAACTGACGTCTATCAAATGTACTTTCACAGAAACTTCACACTCAAAACAGATGAGTTCCCCAATAATGAAAATTCCCTACTTAAGATTTTTTTTTTTAAGATTTTGTTTATTTGACAGAAAGAAAAAGAGAGAGAGAGACAAGCAGGGAGAGCAGTAGGCAGAGGGAGATGGAGAAGCAGGCTCCCTGCTGAGCAAGGAGTCCAATGAAAGATTCCATCCCAGGACCCTGAGATCATGACTTGAGCCAAAGGCCAGATGCTTAACCAACTAAGTCACCCAGGAACCCCCCACCTGCCTTAAGATTTCTTACACAAGATTGTCAAAGGTGAAGGGACACTATCATGTGGTTATAGAAATCCATCACTTTTTCCTTTTCCTTGCTTCTAAATTACATTGAACTTTACACCTGTGTCTTATTTCATATTTTGGATCTTTCTGATTCATGGCCACCAATCCCAAATTTTTCACTTTAATTTATCTCATTGAATATTTTACCCTGATGTTCTAGTCACTTCTCTGGATCTAATTCATATGGAAAAACTTTGAGCCACAGATCTAGCAGATTTCTCTCACTCACAGACTCTAAAGGCAGACTATGACTGTGGCTAGGGAAAACAGATGCTAATGTCCAGGAGCACCTGGCTCAGATTCTGATCTTGCAAGTACTATAGGCAATGAGCAAACTGTAAAGTTGTAAACATAGACTATGTGATAGGCCACTGCGGGCTCATTTGCAGTTTTGGATTTTTGATGACCAATATGGTCACAAAAATCAACAGTGTTTAAAAAAATGGGCAACCACAAATAGTATAAATGATTTGAATATATTATCTCTATTTTGCTAACTTCTCCATGGTCACAGTTAACACCTGTATATTTAATAAGGATATTACTCAGCCTAAAAATGTACAATTTTAGATATATTTCCTCAATGACCCAAACTTCTTTATGCTTCCTGATTTTCTATCTGTTTTTATCAATTATTGAGACATTGGTGTCTAAATCTCTGGCTATACCGTAGATTTGTCTATTTCCTTTTATAGTTTTATTGGTTTTGCTTTATGTATTTTGAAGTTCTGTTATTAGTTGCATAAATGTTTGCAACTCAGTTATCAGGTGTGTCCTGATTAATTGAAACCTTGATCATAATAAAATGAATTTAATTATTCCTGGTAATATTATTTGTTCTCAATATACTTTTTTGGTATTAATATAGTCACTCAAGCTTTTTTTTGGACTAGTTTAGCAGGGCATATCTCTTTCTATCCTTCAAATTTTGACATATTTGTTTCTTTATATTAAACCAATTACTTATAGGTAGCTCGGGTCTTGCTTTTTATCCAGTATGACACTCCCTGACTTCTGGCTGATGTGTTTAGATTGTTTAGACTCAATGCTATTATTGATATAGTAGAATTTAAATATACTATTTTGTTCTTATGTTATTATCTAGACTTTTTGTTATTTCTTGCATATACTTCTCTCCATGTATTTTTTTTTTTTATCCAAAGTAACTGCTATTAAAACTCCCCTGGAACATTTGTGTGTGTGCATTTTATTCTGTGCCACATTATTACATGTGTAGATTTGTGTAACCACCACTGCAATGAAGATAAGAGTTTTATCCCAAGGATGCCTCATGCTACTCTCCTATAGCTCCAGCCACCTCTCTAAACTCTGACAAGTATTAATCTCTTCTCCATCTTCATAGTTTTGTCACTTCAAAAAAGTCACCCTACATGAAATAATACAGTATGTAACCTTTTGAGATTGTTGTTTTCACTCAGCATAATTATCTTGAGATTATTTTATTTTTTTTTTACATATCAGTAGTTCATTCCTTTCAACACTGACTAGGACTTATGGCATATATGTCTCACAGTTTGTTTATCTGTTCTCCCATTGAAGGATTATTTGGGTTGTGTCCAGAAGAACAAAATCAACAACAGATTTATCTCTGTTAAAGATGCTGCGAAGGGAATGAAAAGACAAGCTACAGACTCAGAAAATGTTTGCAAACCACTTATCCAACAAAGGACTTGCATCTAAAATATATAAAGAACTCTCGTAAGCCAACTGTAAGAAACAAACAATTAGAAAATGGGCCAAAGACATGAAGAGACATTTCACTGAAGAAGTATTCATGTGACAAATGAATATATGAAAATATATTCAGTATCACTAGTCATTAGAGAAATACAAATTAAAACCATGGTGAAATATCACTACATGCCTATCCAAATGGCTAAAATTAAAAAATGGCAATAATACTAAATGCTGGTGAGGTTGTGGAGAAACTGGACCACCCATTCATCACTGGTGGGATTTCTAAATGGTACAGCTAGTCTGGAAAATGTTATGCCAGTTATTTACAAAAAAGACATGTGCTTACCATATGACCTAGTAATAAAAGCTTGGGCTTTTATTCTGGGGAAATAAAATTTTAAGTTCACACAAAAACCTATATGTGAATATTTATAGCTGCTTTATTCATGATAGAGAAAAATAAAAGAATTTTTTAACAGTATAAATTCAAAGGATAAAAAGCACTGGGGGATTTACTGTGAAACTTTAGGGTTACTTAAGGACCTACTCTTTGCTTGCATGGTGCCTTCCAAGGCTCTAGGAGAAACTCTAACAATGTGTTCAAGTGGTCATTTATTTTTGTATGATTTGTAAAGGTAAGTATTTTTTACTGTAATTAGTTAAGATTGATGTGTATTTCTACTCTTCTCCTTTATCACAATGCGTCTTGCATTGAATGGTGGCTATGGTCACTTTTGGGATCTAAGTAAGGAAGTTTCTTTGGGTGTACATTGAGTTTTGGTTTAAAAGAATATATTTATGTTGCATGCAATCATTTCTGTGAATAGGTGTGTTATCACAAGCCATCCTAGATTCTAGGAATATTTTTGCTATTCACTTTACCAACACTCTAGACATCACAATGCAAATATTTAAGGTCAGAGATAGTTTTGTAGTATTATTGTTCCTATGATACTAATATATCCAAGTAGTGCCAAAGTAATAATTAAAATATACAAAGCCAGAAACTAATGTCTTAAAAATTGTTCCAAATATCAAATATATAAAATTTGGTGAATAATTTAGTGTCCTTTAGACCATATTTTTTTCTGTTTTGATGAGAATTTTATAAACTGTGATTTATAAGATTTTTTGTGTTTATAGAATATAGAACAATATTGTCATATACCAACTCTATGTGTAAAGTAACATGTTTTGTGTATCTCAGCTCTCAAAGAAAAAGAAAAAAAAGTTTAACCATGTTAGAGAAAAGGTCAGAATATTGTTCTATTTTCTCTAAAGAAAGTGTTGTTACAAAATTGTTTCCATGTAAAGAGACAATCAAAGTGTATATCATTAGAAAAATTATGGGAGAAAAATATTATAGAATTGCATCAAGCTACTAATCAATAAAAATATACTATCTTTTAAAATTTTGTGATATCTATAGTATTTTTAAAAATTTGTCACTTTTAGGTCTTATTTTCTGATTCAAAACAAATATTCACTTTCAAATCAAATTTTGTATTCATAATTTCATCCTCATTTTCTTAAAAAGTATATTTAAAACTATACAAACATTTCTGGTAAAAATTTTTTGTACAAACTTTTTTTGGTACAATTTTATCTATTAGATCTTTCTGAAGAGAAGAGAGGAGAGATGAAGAGGGGAGAAGAGGAGAGAAGAGGTAGAAGAGAAGACAATAGAATCAGGAATGAAAGTTGGAAGCTAGAAAGCAGATGGGTGAGTAAGTAGTTGCTAACTTAGCCAACCAGAAAGTGCCTATGCAAACCATAAAGGTTCCTTAAGCTGAAGCTAAATCCTAAACTGGTGATAGTAGAAGCATAGAAGCATATAGAACCCCAGAAAGGCTCAGATAACCCAAACACAGAGGAGCATATCAAGCTGAAACCAGGAAGACCAAGTAAAATCTGCTTAAGAACTAAGTGTTCGTAACATTATATAACAATTGAATATTAATTTTATGAGCAATTGTTGCATTCCCTCAATTCATTGAGAGAAAGAGGAAATTATGTATGAGGAGTGAGATAGGGGTGTAAGCAAGTTAAGTTTTCATAATCCATAGTATGCACTTAATGAAGCTATCTAAATTGGGAAAATCAAGAAAGAAAAGCATAAACATGTTATTTAAAAATATGGAGGGAAACATCAAAAAACTTATTGAAAAGGGTTTTGTCTCAGGAACAGAGTAAGAGAGAAAGAGGGAAAGACACAGAGGTAGTATTTTTTTTTATAAGCCGTGTCCAAACATTTAAAATTTGTGAATGCACTCAGATGGGATCTTACAAAGCCCTTGGTTCTCCAGCTTGCCTTTGTATTTCATTTTTGTGCCTTGGAGTTCTGCCTATAGCAGTACATATAGGTCTGTTTTTTTCTTAAAGACCAGAGAATCATCTATTTTATTGCTATAATGTAGTTTACCTAACCAAGATTATATTGATGGACACTTAATTTGGAGTCAGATTTTTTAAATTACAAAGCCTTAGGGGCAAATCTCTCATGGCATATTTTTGTTTATATACATATAGGATAAATTCCTAGCAATGTATTTTTTAAAACTATTTCAAAGAGGGTTTTGTTTTATCTTTCTTTTTTACAAAGAAAACCTTTGTAAACAAAGGTTTACAAAGTAACCTTTTTGACTAGTTTTTTTAAAAAAATGTGGATATAGTACAGAGAGTTTTCATATACTTGTTATTAATATCTTACATTAGTATGGCATATTTTACATTAGTGAACCAATATTGGTACATTTTTATTAACTAAACTGCAAGCTTTATTCAGATTTTTTCAGTTTTTAACTCATTTCCTTTTCCTAGTCTAGGATCCCACCCAGGATACTACAATAAATTTAGTCCTCATGTCTTCTTAGGCTTCTCTTGTCTGCAATAGTGTTCCAGACTTTCCTTGTTTTTGGTAACAACCGCAATCTTGAGAAATAGTGGCTAGGTATTTTGTAAAATAGCCCTCAAATGGGATATTTCTCTTGGTTAGGATGTAGTCATGTCTTTTTCGAAGGAAGACCACAAAGGGAAAGTGTCATTTTCACCACCTCATAACCACGGTGCATACAATCAACATGACTTCTCACTGTTGATACTAACCTTGAGGCTCTATTTGTCATATTACTTCATTGTAAATTTATACTTATTTTTCCACCCCTTTTCTACCCTTTTAACATTTCATGCAAGGCAGATCTGCTATCAATGAATCCTCCCAGTTTTTGCTTGTAAAAAATATTTTATTTCTTCTTGACTTTTGAAAGGTAATTTCATTGGATATAGAATTCTAAGCAGGTTTTTTGTTGTTGTCATTGTTCAACATTTTAAATATTTCAGTCTATATTTCAATCTATCTCTTGTAGTTTGTATTGGTTCTGAGGAGAAGTCCACTGTAATACTTCGTGTTCCTCTATAGATAAGGTGATTCTTTTTTTGCTCTGACTTTTCTCAAGAATTTCTCTTTGTTTTTTATTTTTCTGCAGTTTGAATATGATATTCCCAAGTGTGTGGTTTTGGTATTTGTACTGCTTGGTGTTTTTTGAGCTTCCTAGATCTGTGACTTAGTGCTGATTATTAATTTTGGAAAATTCTTGGCCATTATTACTTCAAATCTTTCTTCTGATCCATTCTTTCTTTCCCTTTTTAGTATTCTAATTACATGTATGTTATACTTTCTGAAATTATCCTACAGTTCTTGGATGTTATGTTTTGTTTTCTTCTTTTGTTTGTTTGATTTTTTTTTTTTTTTTTTTTTTTTTTTTTTGCATTTCAGTTTGGGATATTGTCTTAATGTTAATCTCATTGGTTCTTCTCTCAGACTTTTTCAGTCTATTGATAAGTCTCTCAAAGACAATCTTCATTTCTACTACCATGTTTTTTTGTTTTGTTTTATTTTTGGGGGATTCTGTTTTTTAGCACCTAATATTTATTTTTTCTTAGACTTTACAATTCTCCACTTAACTACCCATCTCCTCTTACATATTTTCCCATATTCCTTCAAATATTAATCACAGTTATTTTGAATTCCCTGTCATCTATGTTGCATTCGAGTCTGTTTGCCTTGTCTTTCCAGAATGTGTTTTTCTTACATTTGGCTTGTCCCATAATTTTTTGTTGGAAGTTATACATGTTATATTGGATAATAGGAACTGAGGTAAATGGGCCTCTAGAGTGAGGTTTATGTTAATTTCTGCAGGGGGTTGATCTCTGTTTAATGTTTGAAGTAGCAAGAGGAGCCAGTGGCCTTGAATTCCTTAAGTTTCTTTGCTTTTGACTCCCCTCTTGTGTTTTGTCACCCTTAACTATTCCCCTTGGAGAGAATTTACATCTTTCATCTCTAAGTCTGCAACTCCAAGGAGTATCTCTTTCTCACACTAGACCATACTCAACCTCTGGCAATTTGTCAAAGTTGCCATCCAAGTGTTCCAACTAGTTTGGCTCCATGGGCATCTGCTTCTGGTAAGCAGATCTCAGCTTCTGACTCTCTGGATCCCAGATTTGGGGGTGCCAATTTGTCCTGTGACTTTAATTCTCTGATGATTCCAAGAAAAGTTATTGATTATCAGTTTATTTGACTTTATGTTGTTGTAAGAATAGGAGTGACCCAGAACTGAAATTGGAAGTGTTGTAGCAGAGGAGATATTTTGATAGATATTGGCAAGTTGCCCTCCAAAAATTTTTGACCAACTCACGTTCCCATCATAATATGTGCAATGATTTCAATATACACTTATTTTTAAATATCTTGACATCCACACTTGCTAATATTTGACCTTGAGACTGAGATAAACTTAAAAGAGAATAGATATTGAAGAAAGTCTAGAAGATAACTTATTTTCAAAATGCATATGCATTTTTGTTATGTATTCACATGTGATTACATTCTATTATAATGGTGGTAGCTGTCTATTTTGATTTCCAAAGGGACTTATTAGCTTGACCTAAAGAAAGAGGAAGTGGGGTTGAGATTGGGTTCTAATAAGAATTCCTCCAGTTATGTTCATTTTTTTTTAAAGACTTTATTTATTTATTTGACAGACAGAGATCACAAGTAGGCAGAGAGGCAGAGAGAGAGAGAGGAAGCAGGCTCTCTGCTCAGCAGAGATCCAGATGTGGGGCTCGATTCCATGACCCTGGGATCACGACCTGAGCCAAAGGCAGAGGCTTAACCCACTAAGCCATGCAGGTGCCCGTTATGTTCATTTTTAATTAAAAGAAATTAATGGGTGCCTGCGTGGCTCAGTGGGTTGAGCGACTGCCGTCAGCTCAGGTCATGATCCCAGAGTCCTGGGATGGAGTCCTGCACTGGTCTCCCTGCTCAGCAGGGGATCTGCTTCTCCTTCTGACCTTCCCCCTCCCATGTTTGCTTGCTCTCATTCTCTCTCTCTCTCAAATAAATAAATAAAATCTTAAAAAAAAAAGAAATTAATAGGCAGGAATACTGATTTTGCTGAGAAACTGATGGATTTGCATGCATTTGGATTTACACATACAAAATGTGTCAGAATTTTTTGTAAGTTAGCAATCAAAATTGAAATTTATGACCTTGTTCTGGCTTCAGGAGGGAGTAAAGCTCAGCTATTATGTGCATGAACTGACTTCTACACTAGTCCTAGATAGTTTCAAGCTCTGTCTCTTCTTTCTTTTTTAAAACAAAAATATTCTGCTAGAATTTCTCTTAATGTCCTTGATTATTGCCAGGAATGTAATGAGTGCTTTCCTCCCTATCTCTCCTTCCATGTAGAGATGATGAAGCAGAATGAGTAGATTTTTTTTTCTTTTTTCCACATGAATGTTATTTTTCCATAAATGCTTTTTCTGTAACTGAAAAATACACTTCGAAATCCAGTAAATGCTTTTTTAGTCAGCAAATAGTAGAATTTTAGCAAGCCAATGATCTTTCTGTTGGACTTAAATTTTCAAGCATTATTTGATCTCACTGAAAATTTTATCCTGAAAATAATTAATTGTTGGTGTTAAGTAGAATAGATGAAAAGAAAGGTCTGATATATCAGGGCCAAAATGCAGAAAAAGGAAAAAAGAGTCAAAGAATTTTGAATGATCAAGCCATTTTAACTCAAGTTTATTCTACTCTCAAAGTAAAAGAAGTGGAGACTATTTTAAATGGGCTATTTAATTAATTATCGTGAAGAATAACAGTGTCGTTTGTTCATTCACTGATACAAATGTCTACTCATAGTAAATAAATTCTATATTCTAAGGAATGTTAAAATGCTCTCCATTCCTGTAAACAATACGTTATGTAAAGGAAATGAAATATGAAACGAAGCCAAAACTCTTACTGCAGCTTTGTTTTGTTAAGTTCTGTGTTCGTAAGATACTGTCAGCCGTGATGAAATGTAGGACGTTATTAAATGTTATCATTTAACGACATGGAGTATGAAAAAATAAAAGCAAGTCACACTTGATGGTGTGGTTGGGACAAACTGAAGAAGTTATCTTCACATTTATATGACAATATTGCTATAAGCTGTGTTGAAAACTGGCAAATATTCAAGTTTTTAAAAAAATAATTCAGGTTCTACCCCTTCTGACCATAGAAGTATATGTATCTTGTAGGAAATCATCACAAAACAAAAGTTAAAGATTTCATCTGCATCCTGATCTCATTTTTTTAGACACTATATTTTACTAAAAACTGTTTTTGGACCTAAGGAATTGAAGTAAATATGAATTTTTTTAAGAGATTATGCAGCCAATAAAAGTAAATTTAATTACCAAATGAAAACTTACTATATGAACATAAGGTCTTTCACTCCCAAATCCCTCTGCTTCTGTTTTAACAGAGTTGCTGAGTGGGAGAATGTTCTGAAATCGCCCACTTTACAGCTCACTTTCTAAACCAGAAGCCTAGGATTAGAGAGGTTTTATCCGTGTACAGATAAGTAACAGTAGTTAAAATATCTTCTACATTCAGGCATCAGGAATCACCTTTGTTCTCTTGTCTTTCCTTAAGTCAGAAAGAAGTTTCTCAAATATTCTCACGTTACTAAATGTTATACTTAAATATTTGTTTATCCCATTAAAACTGGCACTTAGAATGTATGTGTCTTCTCTTTTTCTTGACTTGAATAGAAAATCATTCCAGAGAAAGCTCTCAATCCTAAAAACAATTTTTTGTATCATGAGAAAAACAATGCTTGGAATAATGGTGCCATTTGCAGGTACAGTCCTACCATGTGAACTCTAACCCTAAGCTTATTAAGAGGCATATTAATGAGAATCTAGTCAATTTCATGATGAGTGGGGGGTTAATATTTAGTTGGTCAATTTATTTACTAAAGATTAACTACTTTCAATAAGTGATATATCAACTCTTTATTTGTGGGCTAATTATTTTTATTGAGAGCAGACTAGGAACAAGAATATGGAATGAGAAGAAACAGGGAAAGAGAAGTGAGAAATAGAGTTGTTTTTTTACTGTTGGGAAGATAGGCAATTTATATTGGCAATCCTTTCTCAGATGCAGTAGTGAGGAGGTATTTAAGTAACAACCAACCCATGTAGCAGAAAAGTTCTGCTGCCTTCTCAAGCATATGTGTAGTAATTACCAACTCTTTCTGGAGACCCATTGCTGTCCCTCTTTTTTCTTGGTCAGTCTGACTGCATTTTAGCTCATCCAAGGATGGGTCATTGTTCAAAACCAGTTGTTTCTTTTGCACTCTTTTTACTGATTTTAGCTTTTTGAGCTCCTATAGTGGTATACTGCAACAGTCTCAATCTAGAGAAGCCTATGCAGTTCAGCAATCTCTGTGTTGAAAATGTATTATTCCTAGCCTGTTTGTTGGTATCAAATATAACATTTTCCTGTGTAATGAAATAGGGTTCAATGTAGAATAATGAGCTCCAAAGTAAGAAAGTATGGGGTTATGTCCCATCTCTACCACTGTATAGGTGAATGCCCTTAGCAAAGTGCATTTATTCTCCGAGTCCATATTTTCTCATTGGCAAGTGAATGTAATAATAGCACTTGCTTCATGGATTTTAAGTTATTATTACATGAGCATCTGCCTGAACAGTGCTTAGCATAGAGCATGGGGTATAACAGACACTCGGTGAATGATACCGTAGAAAAGAGGTTGAATAAATAGCATGGCAAATCTACTCTAACTAGAAGGAAATTGAGTACTGTACTCATGCCTTGTTTAAAGCCATTCCTTGGAAATGTGGTGAAGTATTTAAAATTAGTTGCCATGAATCTTAGAACTCAGGTGTCAAGTGTGTAGCTTTCTGGATTCAAGCCACAAACTGGAGGGCACAGAATAGTGGCAGACTCTGATTCTCATAGCTGATAGAGCCTAACCATAATCCATCAGGCCTAAGGCATCAGATAAACTTGTGGTCTTCTTAACATCAGTCATTATTAATTAATTTAATTATTAAAGCAGGGTATATCTCAGGGCGAATTCCTGCCACTCAAAGACAAGTCTTATGGCTCTTATCAAACAAGGTCCCAAAACAGATGATCTATTTTGTGAAGCTGTTCCTTACAAGCTGACTTAATGAAACAGAAATTTAAGAAGCTTCCCTTCTAGAATTATTGAGATTTGGCTTTTTAACTATACATTATGACTCGGAAAAAGAAAGAAAGGGGGAAAAAAAAAGTTAAAGAATCAATAACTATTTTCTAGCCAATTACTCCTTGCTAATTTCTAGTGGACTTATGTTTCTATGATAAAGTATGACTTGGAATTTAAAAGATGTGTGCTAAGTAATATAAATATTGCTCTAGTTATTTGATGTAGTCGTGGAGGGTTCAAAGTAGGTTAGTCATTTTTCATTGCAATAGTTCATGCATTTTTTTTTTATTTGCTTATGGCTACTCAACAATGCTCTTTCCCAGTGTTTGACATTTATTCCAGCAGGTCAGCAGATGACATAAAAAGAAATTAAATACTAAGTTGTAAATTGACTCTTTGTTAAGCAGTAGGGTGGAAATTTTGATAGAAAAGCTATCAACTGTATAAACAACTGTTTAAAATAAAGTTTGTGAATGATGTATGGTTTCCAATAATCTATTCTTTCCTTTTTCTCCTGTACCACTGATTATCAAGATTCCAATAACTATAAATAAACTCTCCAGATGCAGAGGCTGAAACTGCCAATCAACATTCTCTGCCGTCTTCTATGAGTTCCTGGATGTGTGCCTTCCTATTTTTTCCTGGTAAGGAAATGTGTTCAGCATGCCTTATGCTGGGTACTTCAATATTAACTCTTTCCTGAGGACTTTCTACTTTAACATCTACAAAGTCATAAATGTAAGCTGACATATACAAAAACGCTATATTGATACTATTGCCAAGAAATTTCTTTAAAGCCAGTCACATTCCAAGGCAGTGTTTCTCAAATTGGTCCCATTGAAATTCAAAGGAAGCAAAAGAAACACTCTTTAAATATCTCTGTAATTCCCTCGAAAAGCCCTCCAGTGTCCTAGTGTCCTTTTGTTTGTTTAAGTAAGCTCCAAGCTCTGGGCTTGAATTCAAGATCCTGAGATCAAGACCCAAGATGAGATCAAGAGTCAGATGCTTAACTAACTGAACCACCCAAGTGCCCCCAACTGCTGAGTGTCTTTTACCCCACATTGAAGAATCCAAGGGTAACCTTTAACCTCTTCCTTCTTGCACTGTCCTTTCTGTCTTGCTCCCTTGTTGGCCAGGGAGCCCTTTGAGCTTGAACTTCCCTTACCCAAAATGCAAAGTAGACAATGGACTAGCTACATGGATCATCATTACCGGATCTTTAGTGAGTGAGGTTAAAATTCGTAATAGTCATTAGGATGTTAGCTCAAATCATTTCCATTTTCATTTTTAATATAATAAAAAGTCTTTGACTCAGGCAACTAAATGATTTCTACAGTTGTGGTTCCCTGCCATTGGTTACTCTTACTGCCTTAGTTTCTATGAGGTTGAGTTATAAATTGCACTGTTATTAGTCTTATTGCCTTGTTTCTATGAGGCTGAGTTATAAACTGGAGAAAGCTTTACTAATCCCAGAAGGTTTTCTGAAATAGTTTTGTAGTTAAAATAAGAAATAATTATTGGGAAGACGCATTTGCTTTAGACAATAGTTAGGAATATTAGTCCATTGCTGCGGGGGTGCTGGCTTCATGAGCAGGTAAGTCTATAGGGGCTCACAGGAGTGATGAGGGAGCACGGGGCTGGGGCTGGCTGAAGACAAAGCAAAAGCTGGCGCCTTGCACCCCCCTCTCCAAACCTCCCTTCCCCTCACCTTCCCCCAACCGCAGGGTACATAACCTACCATCACCCATCCCTCACAACCCAGGGCGGCAGCTCTTCCTGCCCACGGGTCCTGTTCCCGTGCTTTAATAAACCATCATTTTGCACCAAAGATGTCTCAAGAATTCTTTCTTGGTCATCGGCTCTGGACCTCAGCTCACCGAACCTCACCTAGGTTCTAGAACTTCATCAGGAGGACCTCAGGCTTGGTTTAGACACTGCTACTGTTGATGAGGGGGAGCAGAAGGCTAGCTGAGGATAAAGCACAAGCTGACATCCTGCAACCCCTCCACCTCCCAGATGGGACATGTGTGACATTCTTCCTGGAAGCATCCGATGATCTTTATGTTAATGTCTTGCTAGAGGGAAAAACAACCTTAACTTGACAATGGCAAGGGCTTCAATATCCTGGGAGTCCTCTTTAACATATGAAAATCCTTTTAAAACCTCCCTTTTCCTTACCTCCCCAAACTCCTGAGGATATCATCAGTCATTCCTCACAACCCCAGGGTAACCTCTTTCTGTCCAGGGGTCCTGTTCCCATGCTTTAATAAAACCACCATTCTGCACTAAAGACGTCTCAAGAATTCCTTCTTGGTCATCGGCTCTGGATTTCACTTCATCAAACCTCACCTATATTCCAAAACCACATTACTGCCATCTTAAAAGTCTTAATAATTTTATCCTTGAACTCAGGCTTTTAAGTGACATTAAATAGGGCAATGAAACATGCGTTTGAAGAGATAAGATACATATCTTATTATGGCTGTGATTCCTTGTTGCCCCATTCTCATATAATGGTCACAGTGGCCCCTGAGCACAGGACTCAGGTGGACACATGATGCACAGGAGTTCACTGTAAGGTGGGGCAGATCAAAGCAATATATTAGGTTTATGACTGAGTGGGGGAAGGGCAGTCTGACAACCCTGAGAGGTCCCTTTCTCTTTTTGAAAGGGAATTTGCTCCATATGCAGATAGCAGATAAAGGAGTTCTAAGAAACACAAATAACTAAGGAAGTCTAGCCTATCTTTCCTTACTCCTGTTACTTCCCTGTATTAGCCAATCACATATGCTAGAAATCGTGATCCAAAGGAAAGAGAGTGATCATGGTTACCTTTCCTGTTAGTCCTTCTTTACCCATTGAAGGTAGTGTTAGAATGTGCTTGCACTGAAGGTTGAAGTAAAAACAGCTGAGTTAGTATTCTGCAGCATTTTTGCCCTTCTGGGGTAAGAATAAAATACACAGGCAATGTATGAGCTATAAAGTGTAATGTATGAGCTATAAAGTGTAAATTGTGTGATTTTGATGATTCTACATGCAAGTTAAAGGCTTTTATATTTGTATTTAAGACTAGCTTTACAATATAAAAATGAATGGTAAAATTCATGCTAACAATTAAAATTTTTACTTTTTCTTTATTTATAATGATTTAAGTAAAAATTAAAAAGACACCATGACAAGTCAAGAGAAAAGACTGGAAGAAAGGGATAAGTGTCACATTTTAATACTTCTAGGAGCATGTTATTTTCTGCTTTTTGAAAAAGAGTTCTACATTTTCATTTTCTTCTGGCCCCTGCCAATGATATAGCTGGCCCTCATTGCTCCAAAGTTGTCTGGGTTTTGCCCTATCATTAAGGGATGGAGTTTGGGACAAAGGGAAGGGGAGGTGAGATGCTAAAGGAACAACTCAAACCCCTTCACTCCTGAGGCCGTGAGGACTTTTCTCTTTATTGTTTTAATGGAAGTCTTTCTTGCCTTTTCTGAAATTATCTTGGTAATAGCAGCTTCCAACCAAAGAATGGTCCCAATATTCCTCCTTGTTTCGGATTTTCTAAATACACAGGAGCTTAAGTGCGGTTTGCTATTATTACTTCCTAGAGAGCAAGTTCAAATGCTTGTGTTCGATCACTTACTTTCAAAACATTTCCTTTTCATTCCATTTTTAATCCCATAATTTGAGGTCACTAAAAGCATTTTACACATATCCTGCAGTTTGATTCTCTCCCTTGCCCTTTATTCTTCCGCTTTGACTTCATTTTCATTTATTCTTAGGTACATGGCATGACAAATCAGGACACAGGCCTTTGTAGATATCCTGCAGGTTGCTGCTAAGAGGAAAAAAAAAGAGAGAGAGAGAGAGAGAGAGAGAAAGTAGCATTGCTAATGCTCTTTGAAATTCTGCTAGGCAGGGTGCCTAGGTGGCTCAGTCAGTTGACTTGATTTCAGCTCAGGTTGTTGATCTTAGGGTTGTGACATCCAGCCCAGTGTTGGGCTCTGCATTTAGCAGGGAGTCTTTGGGATTCTTTCTCTCTCTAAAATAAAAAGAAAGAATGAATGAATGAATGAGCGAATGAATGAATAAATGAATGAATGAATAAATAACTCCGAAAAGGCCAGAACCAACTGACCCAAATGTCAATCATGTTTTATCCCCGCTTTCAACTCTAGTGGCCTTTTCTGACCTTAAAGTAAATCTTTTGATGTCACCATAAGCTCTGTTTTGCCTTTTCAGTTTCTCTGATATCCAACCTCACGATAATTCCTTGAGTCTTAGTATCAGAAAGTGCTAAGGTGTAAATTCTGTTCTGGTTTCTTTCATCTGTGTCCTAACAGAAGGTTTAAAGTTTCTGGACAGATGAACTTCATGCCTGGCCCCCACCAACATGCCCTGCCCTTACCTGCCTTACTCTGAACAGTTCAGAAATAAAAGCTACTTGTAGTTCTTCGAAGGTGCCCTATGTCTCAGGCCCCTTTACTTGCTTCATGTGAATCTTCCTGTCTAGAATCTTCTCCCTTATCTTCTTCACCTAGATAATTACTCTTCAAGCTCTAAGTATCATCTTTGGCACTACCCCATCTAGAAGCCCTTCCTGTTCCTTCACAAGGTGAATTAAGAGGGCACCTGGGTGGCTCAGTGGGTTAAGCCGCTGCCTTCGGCTCAGGTCATGATCTCAGGGTCCTGGGATCGAGTCCCGCATCGAGCACTCTGCTCAGCAGGGAGCCTGATTCCTCCTCTCTCTCTCTCTCTCTCTGCCTGCCTCTATGCCTACTTGTGATCTCTTTCTGTCAAATAAAAAAATAAAATCTTTAAAAAAAAAAAAAGAGCCACAGGGTCTCTTGGCTGTCACTCTACTCCATAAATACTATATGACAGTGAAATCATCTGTTTGTGATAGTCTTCAGACCACATTGCAATATGTTTTTCATTTGCTGCAAGTTCTGTAGTCTTGGGCACACACCAGGTATTTATATATATATAATATATACATATATATATTATATATATAACTGAATTAGATGTATTATAATCTAATATGTGATATCTTTCTTTTCTGGATATTATTTATGTGGCTTTCACCCAGAGATCACCAATATATATATAGAAATTATATGCATCTGTTGGGGTACCTCAGTAGCTCCATCAGTTAAACATCTGACTCTTGATTTTAACTCAGGTCATGATCTCAGGGTTGTGAGATTGAGCCCCAAAACATGTGGCAGTCTCAGTGTGGACTCTGCTTAAGATTCTCTCTCTCCCCCTCCCTTTGCCCCTTCTTCCCTCTCCCTTATCACTGTCTCTCTTTAAAAAAAAAAAAAAAATTAATCAATCTAAATAAATAAAGAAATAGAACAACTTATATGCATTAGCATTATATTTCTAGAGTTTTTAAAGTCATAGATTCTTAAAATTAGAAGGACCCCCAGAATCTCCTACGGATGCTGGGATCCCATTTACAAAGCCTCGATCCATTTTATTTTATCATTTAATTTAATTTTACTTTTTTAACTGTAGTTGGGGGAAGAGGATGATTGAGGAAGAGAGTTTCATGGATCCTTTCTATCCAAAGCCAATCCCTAATATAAATTCTCTTTT
Organism: Mustela lutreola; assembly: GCF_030435805.1. Taxonomy (NCBI): domain Eukaryota; kingdom Metazoa; phylum Chordata; class Mammalia; order Carnivora; family Mustelidae; genus Mustela; species Mustela lutreola. The sequence goes on from NC_081295.1 coordinate 67,065,650, forward strand.
CCAGAAGCCTATCCCAATCATAGATGAGCTACTCGTGTAAGAGGTAGGGGAAAGTCACCAGAAACTTAGGCAAATCCTTTCATAAAAATATCCAACAGAAGACACAACAAAATTTCCAGGTATTTGAGAGTTCTATTATTTGCTCAGCTAAGAAAATCCAATCAGAAAACACTTTTGGATCCTCTTTGTGGGGTTTAGCCAGAATTTTAATTTCTTAGGACTTTTTCAAATCTTTCCTTCCAGAGAAAAGTTAATTGCCTTCAGTTGTCATTTTCGTCCACATCCTGCATCACTTACAAGATTGACGTCTGTTCTTCTCAGACTAGAACAAGTACACTGAATTGATTACAAGAAACAGCTTCCATGTTTTTCAAGTTCTTCAGTGCCATTATCTCCTTATACATCTGTCATACCTACCTTCACACAAACACACCGACATATATGACTTTAGGCTTCTGGGGATGAGAAAAGCCAGCCTTGCTGCTCAGATTGGAGACTGATCATCAGTCCACGTGACTAGGGACCCAGCCTAATGAAGAGGGCTTGGGCCAGGAACCTCACAGATCGCTTCTCCTTCATGTCCTGTTGCCAGGTCTTTATGAGGTTCCAGGGTTTCCTACTTTGTAGTGTCTCTCTGCTGACACCCTCCACTGCTGAGATAGACAATGCCTTCCTAACTTTGCCAGCAGCTAATTTTGAGAGTTGAAAGAAAAAAGTATATGCAGAGTCCAAGGTGCCATATGTATTGAGAGCTCATTCTTTTATATTCCTTTGCATGGATGGTTAGTCCAGATGGGGTGGAGCAGAGAAGGAAGGGCCATGAGAGATGAAGAAAAGTTAGCCTAACGCTGGTTGACCTGTTTGACCATGTACTGATTTAGACCTCTTAATAATCGGAAGACTCTTGGAGTCAGAATGTTTTTCTCTGAAAAGAAAGTGAATTGCTAAATTATAAAACAATGAGATGGAGAGACTTCTTACCCATGATTTGACTGTGGATTATTTCTTCCTCTCCATGTTTGTCCATTGAGAGTCAGAATTGCTTTGAAATTTAATAGATACAATAGATAACAGAGCCTGGCTTGCTTCTGGGCAGCTCTGGAGGGCCCCTAGCACTCAGAGCCATAGGTAAGTACCACCGTTTATGGCCTGTAGCATTGTGACCACTGGGATAAGAAAAACAATACTTCCTGCTTCTAAAGACAGCTGCACGTGCAGCAAGGGTCATCTGGGCGCCACTGTGTCCCTCCCCTAATGTAGCTGGTGCTTCATCAGTGAGTCAGGACTGGGGGAGACGCGAATTGTTTTTTATTTTATTTTTAATGTTCCCTCTAGGCCCCAGACTCACTGGAGACATCCTGACACAGAATGCTTTGCCCGGCACAATATGATGCCCTTTACCTAGTAAAAGAGGGAGTCTCATAAAGGTGCTGCCTTCCCCTCAGAACAAACAACGGAAATGCATCAGGAGAGCTCAGCTGCAGACAGAATGCCCATCGTGGAGCGGGAGCCACTCTGGGATTCCTCAGATGAAAGCCGATTTCAATGAACATTGTGCTTCCCAGGCTGCTTCCTCTTGCTCAGTAAGAGCTACAGAAGGAACATCCCACTTGCGTCTGCTGACACAAAAGAATGCTGTGGCTGGGAGATCTTATCAAGCCTTCCTGTGACACAGTAACAGAGCTCCAGTGTGTCTTATAAGAATTGCTCATTGTTTCACAGGACGACTGGCTCCTTGGGGTGGGATCTGATGGCATGTCAGGGAGTGGAGGTAGGTGGTGTGGCGGAGGGGGGTGGGGGTTGGAGAGGGTGGTCAGCCAGCCACATGACCCAGATTGCTGGCTGTGGGGAAGTCAGCTGGAGGATGGAGCTGCACCCAGGTTGGCTAGGGAGCTAAATCTATAAAGTTAAAATACGCACATGCCATCTACTTACTAGTATCTTCCACAGTGTGAACTAGAAGTGATGGTCAGGGTTTCTCTGTTGTTACACATTCTTCCTTCTTTATTCATCGATTCGCTTAAGCTGTTTGATTATGGTAAAATAGAAGAGAATAAAGGAGAATTGTTCTGAAAACAGAAATGTATTCACTTAAAATCATCTCTGGACAACTTGGATGTGAAGTAAATGTTTTAGTGTGTATGCTACGAACCTCAGAAATACGTACTTGTTTTATGAGGATGAACCTCAGGTTTAACATCCTCATATTTATATTTAAGAGTACAAGTTAATAAATTGAATGAACTAAGTTTGGCCAATTTGAGATGTTTCCTTTCCTTAGAAAGTTCATGGCTTCCTAGTTTAGGTCTTTTCTTTCTTTCTGTTTTTTAAAGGTTTATTTATTTATTTATTTTACAGAGAAAGAGAGTGGGCAGTGGGCAGAGGGAGGAGAGAGGGAAATCATCTCTAGCAGATTCTCCACCGTATGTGGAGCCCAACAAGGGGCTCAATCCCAGGACCTGAGATCATGACCTGAGTTGAAACCAAGTCTGATGCCCAACTGACTGAGCCACCCAGATGCCCCTGGGTCTTTTCTAATAGAAAAAATGGATGGTTACCTGTCTAGCTATATGGAGAGTAGAATTGGGTTTAGTTCTCTTTCCTCTTTCTCTTTCTAAAGGTTTGTTACAGTAATCAGTACATACAAGATATATATAGCTGGCAGTAAGACATGCCGAGCAAAAAGGGTGACTGTGAGTTTCCCAAAGGGAGAGTGCTTGAGATGAACGTTTATAATTTTTCCTTTTATATCTTCATGGAGTACATTCTGAAATGGCCTTTGCCCTAAATGTCCTCATAATCAATTACTTCAACAAAAAACCCCAACTATTCTCCTCTTATTCTGTGCAAGATCCTGAGGATCAAGGGAAAACCAAAACACCATCTCTGCTCTTAATATATTCATTATTAAAGTTACCAAATGTTGTGATTATGTATAGATTTGTTTTCTCTGAGTGAACTGTGAGCATCTTGAAGACAGGAGCTAGGTCATATCCCTCTTCTTGTCTCCTTTGCTAAGCACAATGTCTTAAACATATTAGTGTTCACTAGACACTTGTTGGATAGATAGATGATGGATGGATGTACTGACAGACAATAGGTGGCTGGCTGCTTAGGCTGTGGTGCCTACATTTACAAATGGGGGTTTCATTCAAGTTGTCTACGTGGTTCTTGTCATGACCACACCTGTTAATCCTCTAGGACTTCATTATTCCACTCTGAGATGCATCAAATAAAGAGATTTTTCAAGATCACATAGTCTAGCTCCTTCCATTGACAGCTAAGGAAACAAGACTCCGAGAATCTAATTTATTCACAGTCCCATCCTAATAAGTAAGTGCCAGATCTGGGTTAAAATCCAGATCTCTTGCTTTTCAGTCAAATGCCTGCTACATTATGTTGTTTTCCATGACTCATATTTGGAGACTTTAAGGGACCCTGTGGAGCAATCTGTCACTCTTGGCTTATCTGTGAGAAAAAGTGGGGCTAGAGCAAAACTAGGTGAGAGGAGCCTAAGGACTGCTGAATTCATTTGTTGATGGTACTGAAGAAAGGTAAGAACAAGAATGACTCATCTTTATTCAGGGGGATGTCATTCATGTTTTTCTCCAAAGATGCAACACTCAAAACTCAGTGGGCATTCTATTCCCTCCCTAGTCTCCTGGACAACATTTGGAGATGGTGCTGTCCAGCCCTACTCCACTGGCCAAGATTTCTGTTTGATGCAGGGTCCAGCCTTTGAAAGCCCTTTCCAAAGAAGCTCATGCTGTCTACCTAGCAGCAAGGCTGGCATGATGACACTATCTCTCCATCCTCTAGCTACTGGGACAGGCTCCCAGCATATAATCTCTGATTGCCTGGATTTCTGTTTCTCTGAATTATGCCTAGTCACACTGCATCTAAATGCCAGTGATTGACCTGTTCTAACAATCCCTTCATTAAGAATTTAACTTTTTAGATTAAACTATTTTAGAACGAACATAACAACGTAGATGAATCTCGAAATAATTGTGCTGAGTACAATAGGCCAGACAAAAAAGAGCATATACTGTCTGATTCCATTTACATAAAACTCTAGAAAATGAGAACTAATCTTAAGTAAGAGAAAGCACATCAGTGGTTAGCTGGGGAGTTGGGAAAGGAGAGGTAGGAAGGGAGAGTTAGAAAGAGAAGTGAATTTTGAAGGTTATGAGTATTTTATTTACTTGAGTGTAGTAATGGTGTCATGGGTATATGTATATATTACCATTTATCAAAATGTACAATTTAAATATGTGCACTTTATTATATGTCAATTACAATCTGAATAAAAAACATCTTTTTTAAAAGAATGTAACCTTTTAAAATTTAACCTAAATATGATATTAATCAGGGTTTGATGACAGAAGCAGAAACATTAGGGTGTGTGTGTGAGTGAGTATCTGTGTGTGTGTTCATCTGTACCTGATGCACCTATCCCAGGTCCAACCAAAAATACATCACTTTTCCTCAGAAGAGGATATAAAGTTCTTTTCTGACTTGAGGTGATGTTTATTCTTAGTGTGATTCTAACAGATTCACATTTTTCCTTTGCTATCCTATAACTTATATACTGAGATAATTAAGTTAACTACTTTTAACACATGTTAGATAGTCAGGGGATGAGAAAAGACAAACATAAAAAATAACTGGTTAAATATATATGCAAAATATGTTTATATATATACATATATATAGTCATATCATAATGAAGAAAAAACACTCAAAACTTATAATACTTATATCTGCAAATCGTCATGTGGTCATAGATGGTATTTATAACTGCTTCCTTCCAGTACTCATTCCATATTCCCTTTGTCTTTAGCAAAGACCTCAGCTAGTTGTGGATTCTTGCCTGGTGGGGTGAACCAAATCTTTATTCCTGAAGGGTCTGGGTCATTAACCGTCCTTTTTAGCTTAATACAGGATATGGGAGTACGGGGAGATAACCCAGAAGATTTTTAACATCAGAGACACACTCTCCCTTACCTCTGTGCAAGGAAGCCTGAGTGAGTTCAATCACTCCCTTCTTTGTCTGTTGATTCAGTGGCATGTGTCAAAGTGTCCAGGGACATACCAGTTCACTAGAATCATCTTTGGGTCCCCTGGTGGGAATATTCCTCCTTTTGGAACTAAGACTTCTAGACTAGCAGAGTCTAATATCTTAAGGATGGGAAACAAAAATTTAGTGGGTCACTAGTGATAACAGTGAGAGGACCCTTTCCTATAACACCCTTTGGTCCCAGACCCATGAATCTTGGACACAGGAGAAAAAGAAATATATATCAGATGATGATTTAGAGCATACTTTGCATCCTAGACATCCTAGGCCGTTCTGCCAAGCTATCAAGCCAGCATCTTTTGACTGATGGGAGTCCTGGTAAGACCAGTAAACTGCATGAGCCAATTGCTGCATTTCATTTAATATAAAGTAAGTTCCTCAGGCAGATGCACTGTGCACAAGCAAGGCGTAACTGTGTCCAGAGTAAGAACAAAGCATGTCTGTTCTGTGATGGAAGTGATCTGATCTAATGTTATCAACCTGCCAATAGATGGCTAGCTGATAGCTGGGAATGGTGCCATGTCAGGGGCTCAATATTGATTTCTGCAATTTGCAGATGGAGCACTGCACGGTGGCCGTAGCCAGGTGGACCTTGGTAAGCAGAAAAGTATGTTGCTGAGCCCATGTATAACTTCCATCTTTGCCACCATTGTCACTTTATTCATGGACCAATTGGGCAATGACAAGAGTTGCTGGAGAAGGAGGCTGACTGATGTCCAATGAATGGTGCATCCTATCCAAATATTCCTCTGCTGAGTTTAGTCTTTGGTGAACAATCACATAGAACACAAATATTATCACAGGCCATGCCCATTTAGAGAGGTCTGTCAATCTCTCTTTCCTTTAGATCTCTTTGTTACCAATTTTTCAGTGTGTTCCTTCCAAATCTCTGACCTTCTAACTAAGTATTAGCTATGACCCATGAATTAGTGTGACTTGTACTTCTGGAAACATCTCCTTCCCAGCAAAATGGACAATCAGGTGTCAGCTAAAAGTTCCATACACTGAAATACACTAGGAGTTTTGTCCTTCACCGCTGTCCTACAGGGCCATCTCAGAGTGGGGCTGTCATGCTTCACCTGAACATTTTCTTTTCAGCTGTCCACTGTTAAGTGACTTCTGGCCTCTTTTGCTGAATCATGTGCAGACTAGGCCTGAGTTTTTTCTTCCTTCATCACCTGGTCGCAGGAGCTCCCCAAGAGGTCATAAATGCAGGTTAAGAGAGAGAAGACAATCAAGAGTAGGAGTCATGGGTGGTGGGACCACTTACTCATGTAACATGCTTGTGCCTTCAGGTTCGTTCAAGCCTGATTTCGTATTTATCACCCCCCTTTGAGAATGAAGTACTTCTGCACATGCTTAACTTTATGGCTTGGTCAGTCAGAAAATACCTAGTAATAGGCAGCTTAGGTCACACACTTGGTAACTTGGTGAGCCGTCGCTAAGCACTGAATTTCTACTACGGCCCAGTAGAAAAAGAAGAGCTATTTCATTAAAAAAGAATAGTTGTCCACAGAAGATGCAGAGCTTTATTCCAAAATCCTAAGAATCTATATTGTGATCTCCCTATAGGAGTCTGAAAAAGGCTCTAAAATGCATCCCTATCTTGACATTTCAAGTACCATTGAATCTTCTGGATGATATGGTCCAAGTGGCAGAGCTGTTTGTAGAGTGGTCTGGACTTCACATAGAGCTTTCTCTTATTCTGCACCACACTCATGATTAATAGCTTTTGGGTCGCTCAGTAAATGGGTCAGAAAGGGTACCTCAACATAACTGCAATTGGAACCTTAGACCGTTCACTGAGATTGCAGGTCCCTGGTTTATATGGGATTTATTTCCCTTATCTCAGCCACACTATGTCTTATCATTGTGTCTAGAGCTGTTGCTACTGCCTGCTACCTGAGTGCAGGAATCTGAGAAGCTGATGGAGGATCCAGGGGAAGAAGGCTACTGCCTTACACTTGTGTGGTGAGATAAGCAACAGTGTAGGTGAGCTAAGGCATGGCTGCTGCCCCATTCTGCCCTCCCCATCTTCCATAACAATCCTTCCTACAGTCCACCTTAACCAGAAACATACTGGACCAGGAATTCTGGGAAAGGTAGTTCATCCTAGCCAAGGTGACACACTACAAAATCACCACAAATACAACGTATAGTAGATTGTTATAGTAGATCATTATAGGGTAGAGAATCCAATTAAAAAAAAAAAAAAAGTTCATGGCATGATCTTCTTTTCTGAAGAATTAATCTAACAAAATAGTTCTTTTCACCTACAAGGCCTTGATTCCATGGAATATCTGTGTGCTCTCTGGTCTTGGGAGATTATCAAAAGACAGCTCTTTTCAGAAACATATATTATTTTTTAATAAATAAATGCTTAACAGTGTGAAAATATATTCACAGTTAGAAGGTTTTTTTTTTTTTTTTTTTTTTTTTTTTTTTAATCAATTGCTTTTCCAGAGAGACTAAAGTTTGTTTTGGTTTGAGGGTTTTGTTTTTTTTTTTAATGTTTCAACTTCAAAGAATTAGAATTTGCTTTTAAGTTAAAAAGTGTGCTTCAGGCCAGCGCAGTGTAATATGCTTTCACATTTTAATGAAAAGAAAGTCCCAGAATTTGCTCTCTTGGATGCTTGGAATGCTGGTCAAACTGGTGCTGGTGAATGACCATTGTGGTTCCAGAATGGGCTCTTCCTGGAGAGGAGAGAATTGACCATCTCAATTTGCGCATGTGTTTTGTACAGATAGCTTTCTTCTTCTTTTGTTTTGGAAGTCTATGGACTAAAAGACAGCTGACATCAACTTTTGTCTCTGACCATAGGAATCTATGATTTTCTCTCAGAAAATGGTAAGACAATTGCTCTATGCAAGGAAGGAATGTGTATGTGTGAGTGTGTGTGACATGGCTGGTTTGCAGGGACTTAGAGGACATAATTCATGACAGATGAGAGCTGAAGGAAGAGAAAATACAAATGAGACAAAGGGAAAGGAGGTTTTCAAATTGCCCTTCCTTATCTCAAGCCAATTCATGACTTCTTGATGAGGATATTGTTGGTGTTTTAGAAACACCAACAGCGCTGGTGTTTCTAAAAATTCCCATCACACAATAACTGTCAACACCTGTCTCTGACACAGAAGCCAGGAAAAACCAGAAGTGGGAAAGATATTTAAGTGCACAATGTTACTGTTGTAGTGGCGGTCAAAATTGGTCATCCCAGCTAATTTGCTGAGTTGAAGGATTAAAAAAATAGCTATGTGGTGTCTTTGACATAGTATTGGCTGAAGAATTATTTAACAAATACAGTTGGGTGTTTGATGAAACGGGGAAAGAGTTGCATTTGCTGTTTATATAGACATTTAGCAAATATTTGGTCCTATCCCAAAAGAGTTCTGACTTTTTTCCCCCCCACCATTTTGGTCTTTGAGGCTTTAAAATCTCAAGTAAAGTTGACCCTTACAATGAAAGCATGTTTAGGATCAGAATGGACAGAGACCCCAAACAACTGGACAAAGGAGGGAGGGACAGAGTACAGAATGGAAAGAATTATGGAAATTCTCCACCCATGGACTGGACATATCCGTGCACAAACAAAGCTTCTGGATTAGGGCTGTATTTTAGAAAAATGTGATAAAACTTTTGATAAGCCCTAGGGGGCCCTGAGAGCATAAGCAATAAATTCTTCTTCCTTTTTTAATCCTTCAAAATTCAGTACCACATCCTGAGCAGTTGAAGGGGAAAAACCTTTTGTCAAATCTGTTCCCAAATGTCTCTCTCCCTTCTGGAGGCCCTGAAGTCTGAGCTGCTGTCCAAAGGGAGAGGCTGTGTATCAGCAATTCTGCTTCTGGGTCCATCAGTTCTTGTCCTAACCATGCGAATCCACCATTACTAACTATATGACTCTGAGAGGACTACTTGGCCCGGTGTCACAGGAGGAGCGGTCAGGCACATTTCTCTCTGGATTGATGCTGTTTCTCCAGCTCTGTGGTTTGCTCTGTGTCACTCAGGACAAGGCAGAGAAGACAGATGCAGGTCCCTCTGGAGTTTTGCTCCCTGCAGGCATCTCCCAGTGCTTTGTAATGGGGAGCCAAATATCCGAGGTCCCTTGAAAGTGTTTCCTTCCCCTAACACATCTTTGTTGAACCACTTTGTCAGAAAAAAGTCTGTCGATTTTTAGGGTTTTGAGACTACAATAAAATTGCTTACGCCCTGTTGGTTAATATTAAGCACTCAGATAATCTCAGAGGTGGTTGTAAACATCTGGCTCTAAGCTGCATTTTTCTTAAAAATAGTATGACCCATCTCCTCCATTTCCTTTTGTGTTTGACTTAGGACTGCCAGGCCCAAGAAGGGCATGCAGTTTACTTGTGGTCAAATGTTATATGTTACTTTGGTGCTTTACAGCTTTCAAAAAGCTTTTACACAAAAATGATCTCATTGAGTTTTCAGAGAACCCAATGAGGTGGGTAGGGTGGATGGATACTCATCACCATTTCTCAGAGGAGGAAAGAAGAGTAAACGAGTTATGCAACATGGCCAAGGTCACACTGCACTTTAGTGGTGGAAGTAGTTTCCAACAGAGGCATCTATCCTTTTTCTTTTTTTCAGTCTATTTCATCACACTGAGCCACCTCTGAAGGACAGGTCCATGTATCATCCTGATTCAACAGTCAGGTTACATACCTACAAATCTGTAGCCACATTGTGGTATCTCAGTAGCTACGCTTAAGAGGTGACAACTGGTTCCATATTTCCATATCCTTTTTCCTCCACAACTATTTTCATTTTCTTCCCTTGCCTGTATCCCCTGTTTCCCATTCACTAAAAGCAAAAACATCCTCTTCTATTTCTTTTGGTCCTTTTCTTTCTCCCTCTTTTTCTCTCTTTTTGTCTTCCTCTCTCCTTTTGCTTTCTCCATTTCATTCTCTTTCTCTCTTCTTTAAGTTTAATTTTATTTGTTTGCTCATATATTGGGTACTGAAAATAACACATTACTAGTATATGAAAAGTAGGTTTGAGATTTTCAATTTCATATCACTTTTTAAAAAAAGATTTGTTTACTTATCAGAGAGAGAGAGCACATGGGGGGAGAGGCAGAAGGAGGGAGAGAATCTCAAGCTGACTGCGTCAAGTATGGAGCTCAAGGTGGGACTTGATCTCATGACCCATGAGATCATGACTCAAGCTGAAATCACGAGTTGGATACTTTACTGACTGAGCCACCCAGGAGACCCCAATGTCATATAACATTTATTGATCACTGTAGTTTGTTTTATTTATAAAATTGTGTTTCCCAAAATAATGATTTTTCTGTAGCAGTGAAGAACAGAAAAGGGAAAAATGTGATTTTTGTGTTAATCAAAAAAAAAAGTATATAGTTAGAAATGTCTTTTTAAAAAACCCAATTTGTAGATTTCCTTATTCTAAGGTTACAGATGAAGTGACCAAACCTGGCTCACTGGTCTATAAGTTAAATATTTAATGGTTTTATTCTACAGTTGACTTCCATTAGGCTAATCAATAAACCATTTTTCATAGAAAATACCAGATTATCCAAGATTTAGGCAAGAGAGAAGTCAGAGTTTGAACAAGATGATCCTTGCTTCACCATTATTAATACCTGATACTTTCTCACATTGATGGCATTATTTTAAGCTCAGATCTAATAGTTAACAAAAACGCAGCAACAAGAGAAAGAAGAGCCAAGATGGTCATCCCAGCACTCTATTTTTCTGGTGCTCTTTATCAAGCTCAGCCATAAGAGGAGGTGGGGGTGTTTAAGTACTGACTAGAAATGAGCTGCATTTAGATACTGTCTACAGAGGTTTCTCCTAGGATGAAGCCCTTATTTAGTGTTAAACCATGGTTCTGTAGACTTATATGCTCTGAACACAGCTGCGTAATTAGTAATCATCATTAATCATTTCTACTTCTGTACTTCTATCACCAACAAAATTACAGCAACCTATATTTTTAGTAAACTTTAATTGCAAGTTTAATTTGATACTTATTTATCATTTTAAGGAGCAGTTTTCCGAACTGATTATACAAATCTAAAATGATGTTTCTGAAGATAGAAATAAAGCTTCTTATCAGGAATAAGTACGATTTTCAAAAGAAGAGTATTTTCCTCTAGGCAAGAAAAAAAAGGACTTAAAAAGAGTGGGGGGAAAACCCCTAGAAGATCAGGCTCTCAGGCTTCTTCTACTTTTAATGTGAAAATGAGTGTTCATGTGGGGCTGCTTCAGACTACCTATTGGAAAATACATATCAACTAACAGATGTATAATTTATGGAACTGATCGCTTTAAGCAGAGAAACTTAAAAATGAGTTTTTGCAACTCAGGTGGTTCTCATGAGATACTAACAGATACTAATTATTCAAAATAGTTACTAATTATTCAGAATTGAAACCTGTCCATGAAACATACAACAAAAAGGAAATGAAACTTATAGGAATGTTTGAGAAGTAAGATGTCCCTCCTCTTAGGGGCACCTAGGTGGCTCAGTGGGTTAAGTGTCTGCCTTCAGCTCAGGTCATGATGTCAGGGTCCTGGGATCGAGCCCCGCATTGGGCTTCCTGTTCAGTGGAAAGCCTGTTTCTCCTTCTGCCCCCTCCTTGTTCTTTCTCTCTCTCTCTCAAATAAAGAAATAAAATCTTTTAAAAAAAAGTTCTACCTTTTAAAGAAATATTTTTGTGTCTCTTTTTGTAGGAAAAGATCAGATAGAGGGTTGTTTATACTCTGTTTATTTGTTTTGTTTACACTCTTGAAAACTCATTAGAGAGTGAGACGGAACAGCTAAGTTTCTCTCTCTAAACTGAGTGTAGCTGTTCCTGCCATGCTGTCCTGGGTAGATAGAGGAATGCATGTATCAACTGAAACATAGAAACACTCTCTCAGCGGGACCCAAGACATGAAGGGGACAATGGCTTATTTCATTTATGAAATTGCATCATTATAAACTCAAGAATGAAAGTCCAGTGAAGATGATTAACATAGAATTGTCACGATCGGCTTATATTATGTCCAGAAGAACTGGATTAGAAAACCAAGCTCCATGTGCGAGGAAATTCTCTCAAGAAGGTGTGTGTGAAAAATGTCCCGAAATGTAATCTGACACCTGTTAGTAAAAAAGGGCTGAATGTTCTTCACTGGTAAGAGGGGGGCAAGGGAAAAAGGGCAGTCTTTAAGGTAGCTAGAAACCTTCAGTCACATGCAAAAACTGGTTGTTTGAAAAAAACAAACCACCCAAAAGAGTACAGTTTAAATATCACAGCAAATCAAGTTGAACCTGATAAGTCAAATCCCACAGAACAAGGAGTTCCAAGGAGAGATGCACTGAAGTTCCCAAATGTTCTACAAAGAGAAAGGTAGCCTTCACTTCCCTCTTATTTCTTGTTTTTGTTACGTTTTGTTTTGTGTTCATTTTAATGTCTTCCCTGGAAGACACAAAATTTTAAATTTTCTCCCATTTAAAATGGTGCAAAAGTTTAAATTTTCTCCAATTTATAAAGAAAGAGGAGGGCCCTTAAGAATAGAATGGATAACAGAGAGTAGGTAGTTTATAAATAAATTAGCTACTAGCTACAAGTGGCAGTTACTTATAAGAATCTCAAAGAACATAATATTGAGCAAGAACAAGTCATAGGAGAATATGATTCCATATTCAAAAGTAGGTAAAATTAAACAATATAAGAATTCATACATAGGTGGTGAAAGTATAAAGAATAGGAAGGAACAACTAACAGAAAATTCAGGATTATTGTTTTTTGGAAGAAAGAACTGAGAGAGAGATATGTGATCAAGGGGGAACCTGTCATCTATAGGGGGAATATGTCATCCACATTGGCCATGTGCTCTTATTACTTATGCTGATGATGGGTGCTTGGGTGTTTTTTATTATTGTTCTTTTAACTGAGTATACATGTTCTCATGTACCCTTGTAAATGGATGATATACAAATTCGAGTTTTTTTTTTTTTTTTCAGAAGAAATGGATCATTGTTATCATTTCCCTTCACCTCTTGAAATTCTAACATTCCTATCTTCTGAAGATAGCCTTTGCCCAGAGACAACAATGAAAAAAACCTCAAGATCTGGAGGTTCCAGACTCAGACAAGGCAACCATAGAGCACAAAATGAACAAACAACTAAAATAAAAATCAGGAAAAAAAAAATCCATGGTCAAATGATTTCTAAAATTGGCCTCCACGCATTTGGCCTGCCACGGCCTGACCACTCAAGGCCTTTTCCTAGCTGAATCCAGTCTTTCTAAGAATATTCTTCAGAACTTCCCCATGGGCCTCTTTCTGTGTTAAATATCCCAAGCCTATACTTTCCACCCTTGTGCTTTTGGTAATCTCCTTTCAGTTACCTGCATTTTCCACCCACTTGACAATTGACCATCCCAGTTTGACCTCTTCTGGGAAACCACAGTGATAACCTCATAGCCTCAGTCTGAGGCGTTTTGGCCTTTTCCTGAACTCTTAACAATGGGCTATTTAATTTTTCTAGCAATTCACCTTGTGTGTCTTCTGACACCTGTCTTTTCACTAACCAGATTCCTTTTCCTCCTAGGCATGGAGCTAGGCTGCATTTTGACCCTTCCTTGCAGGTGGCTGCAGCCACATGATTGTGTCTGGCCCAAAGGAATGCAGACAGTAGCAGCATCTACCTTGTCTGGCCTGGCTCTAACACGTCCCACAGAATCCTCCATGTCTGGCCCACTTTCTTCTCCCATTGATGGCTGCTTAACGTGGTCCAAGGGAAGCCCTTTAGTGCTCTGAGGAAATGTGGACCCATATCAGAAATCAGCAAGCTTTTTCTGGAAAGGGTGAGATAAATATCTTAGGGTATCTCAGGTACCTAAGGTCTCTGTTGCTGCTGCTGCTGCTTCTGCAACCCTTTAAAAATAAAAAATCTTTCTTAGCTGGATTTGACCTGTGAACTGTAGTTTCCTGATCCTTCCTCAAGGTGGAAAGAGCCTGAATTTTAGAATGTCTATGTAGAGCAGAGTCTTCTCCCCCACTGCCTCCCAGCCCCCAGGCTCCGCAACTGACTCACTCATATTATGGTGGGAATATTTGTTACCAGGCTTAGCTTTCTCTGAACTACAATTATGGGATCTCTCAGGGTCAAATGCCCTGAAGAGATAATATCTGCTTGGTTAATTTGAACCAAGTAGAGTTCCATATTCAAGAAGTTGGGGCCCATTCACTCCAGTAGTCTTCTTCATTACAAATTTGCTTACACTGGAAATACCTTAATTGCTACTCCACTTGGTGTAGTCCTTGCCTAGGAAGCCATCATGACCAAACCAATCTGCCTAGGGCAGAGCAGCCTCCTTTAAAATCACAGCTTTGAAATCAGGCAGAAGAAATTGCCAAGTGGGAGGGAGAATCAAGAGGAGAATCTGAAAGAATAAACAAAGAAAGATGTATGCTTTACCACACATAAATTGAATCTGCAACATGTATGAAAACTTCAGGTGTATGTGACTCGTACATAGTATTAATGTTTTCTCCAAGACTTATAACCTTCCTCCTCTTTTCTGTTTTTCTGAAATAACCCACATCTATGAATTTTCTTTCTTTTCTGTACTCTCAGTTCTTATTGATTCATAGAACTCACTAGAATTGACATGCCCAGGCAGCCTTGGGGAGCAAGTCAGAACGGTGTAATGAAAGTTCCAGAAGGAAAACATCTCGCCTCAGCCTGGTTCCCTGAAACATGCTGCCAAGATGGTGTAGTTTTCATGTGAGAAAGCCCTCCTTCACCTGTATCAACATGTTGTTCCCCCTAAAACAGTGGCTTGCCTTTGTTTTGACCCTGAGTAAATAGCTATTTCCTTTCCTTTGCTGACATTATTTTTTCTTTGTTCCTTGAAGCTACAAATTACCTCAAGGGTAATTTTTTTTTCTACATACACTCAGTCGTCACTTAATTGTTCACGTATAAAACTTGAGTGGCACAAGAGGAAAAACCACCAAGGAAGAGCCAATAGACTCTTGTATCTGTTTCTGTAATGCATTTCTAGAACAAAAGAAACAAGGTGTCTTTTTTGATTGTGATATAAAAAGCAGAAAAGAAAAGTGATAGCTTTCCTACAGTTGTCTTAGTAAAAGAGTCCTCTATGTTTTGGACTCCCATCTTCCTATCTCTGGAAGCATATTCATACCCATATCTTTTCCCTGGAGTAGGCTATAAAATAGACCATAATTCTCAGCAACCACAAACAATGGACTCTGAACAACTTATTTATATGTGAACTTTGACCCTACCAGTCTCCTTTAATTATCTGGTCAGTTAGTAATATTTTATAATATTCATAACTTATTTGTTAACTTTTGTAGAGAAATAACATTTTACTCAGACCTCTGAAAATTATCACTGTGGAACTTCCATAAGCAACAGAAAACCCAACTGAAAACAAACCAACTTCCTTTCTGGAGGTAGATCACACTATATCACACTGTCCTGGTAGTATCACACTTAGTAACTGCAGACTTCATGGTGCCTGGTCTTCTGGCTTGAGTCAGATGCCTCCAGACTGGGGCTGGTGAAGGGTGCGGAGACCTTGAGGACTAGCCTTTGCCATCCCATGAATGAATGAATGCTGGTCCGGTGTGTGTAGGCTAGTCTAGAATGAGCCAAAGGGATAGAGTAGATTTTATTTTCTGTTCAATCTTCTAAGGTCTTTTTTCTAATGCAATTATTTAAAATATAACTCAATGGAAAAGAGTCAGATTGCTCTAAGTTTCTTGAAATGTTTATTTCATAGGAAAGCTTTTCCTTATTTAAATAATTTTGGGGGGATTTGTAGCATGATATTCTCCTTCTCCACCACCCCTCCAAAAAAATTTGAAGAAAAGATGAGCAGTTTAAAATTTTGAGTATCTGAAGAAAGGCCTTGGCCCTTGTGAAATTTTGTTTGGAAATTCAGAGAAAGTCAGGGGAAGCAACCATGTTCTTAGAAAGTGCCTTTTTTGAGACTCAGTTGGGTCAGTTCTGATGTTATTCTGGGAGCTGGGTGCATTTGTTCTCCCCTTGAATCACAGATTCTGACATGCGATTTTACAAGTTCTTGGCTGTTTCTAAAAATTGACAGGCATACGGAAAAGTTAATAATTCAGCGAGTAAAATATGCTTATGTCTGCAAACAACAAAGATGAAAAAAGATGCCCTACTTTTACTGTGACTCTTCTTAGGAGTATTAAAAATGCAAACCCAAAATTGACATAGAAAAAGTGCAAAAGATTTTGGCCCTTAAATCTTCTTGGCAGTTTCTCATTGTCATATAGTGTGTTCATTCTCCTTGAGAGGAAACAACTTGAAGACCAACTTTTGATCACTCTGCCCTATACTACAGAGCCTCTAGAATTTAAAAAGGGGTAGAGGTTTTTTAGAAAAACATGGCTTTTGTTTGTGAAATACAGCCATATTTCACAAAAATGGTGATTTCTACACTACTGTCTAATTTAAAGATAAATTTAAGGGTGATTAAAAAATGATAGCAATGTCTTTTACAAATGCATGGATACAAATCAGATCTTTTAAGAACACACGAATAGGACTTACCTAACCACTAATATTTACCTTCCATTGTAACTCTTCACAATGATATTCCAGTTATATTTGGACAGTAACTGTCAACCTATACAAATAGCGTCATAGCCCATAAAAATTATGCCATCTTCAAATTAAAGATGAACACTATTTTCCAGAGCATGAAACGTCCCATAGTTAAGGTTGCTATTCTATCTGTCCATAACTGAGTAGAAAACTACCTACCAGAAACCCAAACTTAGGTAGATCATTTTTGAAGGAATACATAAACTCATTGAGAGAAAGAAAACCATTTATGATGACAGATCTTGCTGTGAAGCAGTGGGACTGGAACAGGTTCTTTTCTCCTTGGGAACATGGATTTCCTTTGCCTAGAATCCTTGTTTCTCCATCTTTGTATGGCTGCTTCCTTCCTGTGGGGAGCTCAGGTTAAAGATCGCCCTGGAGTCATCTTTCTTACCAATCAATCTAAGTAGGGGCCCTATTATATAATTATCTACATAGCACTTATCACCAACTGAAATTCTTGGGTTTTGTTTAATGTCAACCTCCTTACATTCAAAGGGCATGAACTTTATTTTATCCATGCAGTAATCCCAGTATTAAAAGTACCTGCTGGGGCGCCTGGGTGGCTCAGTGGGTTAAGCCGCTGCCTTGAGCTCAGGTCAGGATCTCAGGGTCCTGGGATCGAGTCCCGCATTGGGCTTTCTGCTCAGCAGGGAGCCTGCTTCCCTCTCTCTCTCTGCCTGCCTCTCCATCTACTTGTGATTTCTCTCTGTCAAATAAATAAATAAAATCTTTAAAAAAAAAAAAAAGTACCTGCTAAAGCAGGTGTTCTAGGTTGAATTGTATTCCTCTTCCAAAGATGGGTTGACATCCAAACCCCAACACCTCAGAGTGACATTATTTGGAATAAAAGTTGTTATAGATGCAATTAGTTAAGATGTGGTCATATGGAGTTGGATGGGCCTTTGATCCCCAAAAACCACTGTCTTACAAGAACAGAGAGACAAAGACACAGAGAACACGATATGAAGAGACAGACACATGGAGAAGAGGGTTGTATAAACTCAGAGGTGGAGATTGGAGTTTTGTTCCTACAAGTCAGCGAATGCCTGGGGATACCAGAAGCTGGGAGAGACAAAGAAGGATCCCCCACTAGAGACTTGGGAAGTAGTATAGCCCTGCCAACACCTCCATTCTCTTTCAAATGTTGGGGGCCAACTTTCCACCCTCTTAACCAGTGGCCAAATATGTCCCTTAAAAAAAGGAAACTAAAGAAGATGGGATTTTTGCAATTAAAACCATCTGTATAGCAAATGGGCCAAAACATACCATTCTATTGCAGTTTTCTGGTTTGGCTTGAAACAATATTGCTATAATTTCATCAGAAATATTTTGAGAAAAAAAAGAAATATTTTGAAGAAGAGTTTTACCATGAGCAATTCTGTGCTCATATTACTATAAATTTGCAAGTTTCAGCTAACATCTTTTAGTAATATAAAAATGCATTACAGATGTATATATACATACACATATATTTGTTTTTTCCCTTTTTTTGTAGTGACAGGAGCCAGGAGCATATCTTTGGGGTACTAGATGGAATCTGATAGCTAAACTAAAGCCAATTCCAGTTTCTAAGAAGAAATTTTCATGGTACTTCCAGATAAGCAAATTAAAAAACAAGATGAATCAGTGTCAAAATGATGAAGAAAGATTATTAATTTACATTATTATTTGGGTTATAATTTATATTATAATTTGGATTTTTCTTTAAAGATTTTATTTATTTATTTGACAGATAGAGATCACAAGCAGGCAGAGGCAGGCAGAGAGAGTGAGAGGGAAGCAGGCTCCCTGCTGAGCAGAGAGCCTGATGTGGGACTCAATCCCAGGTCCCTGAGATCATGACCTGAGCCGAAGGCAGCGGCTTAACCCACTGAACCACCCAGGTGCCCCTATAATTTGAATTATTAATTTACAAGCTCTACATGGTCAAAATTAGTAATAACTCAGAAACACAAATTCAAAATTTACTCATTACTACTACTGACTTTTAGTGATTGCTTTTTAAAAAAATCTGTAATCACTTGAAAATCAGTCACACATATGTATATACGTATAGATAAGTGTGTGTGTGTGTGAAATCATTATTACCATATGGAAACTAAAAAGATTATATTAAGCATTCCTTTGTGAAACTACAATAACCTTACTATTTATACTGACTATCTCCTTATGACCCCATGGTAAGAGTCTTTCTTGATCCCTTGGTGCTGTAAGAGCAATTTCCTTTGGAGGCATATTGTTCTATTGCAGTTTGCTCTCTGTCTCATCTGGACACAATGCATAGACTTATGCACAAAGAAGCATGGGGAGATATTGAAAGCAAAGAGTCGTGTGCAGGGTCTGAGCACGTTTCCTGTCTCACAGGAAGTGTGCACATCATGACTTGTCATCTATACTGTTTAGCTTAGTGTCTCCTCACTTCCTGGAATAAAACCAAACTAAGCAAAACGATAAAAATGACAACTTTTCTGTGTTTGGGAATTCCAAACTCTTATTACTGGAATGCTAAATCTTTCAGCTCTACTGGCCATTGTGCTCCCCAACATTCATAGTGGTTTTTATGGTAAGCTTTTTCAAATGTAGTGCTTCTTGATACACCCCATATTTTACAACTTATTTTAAATGTTATAACAAAACTCTGCTTGTCCCGTGTCAAGGGAAAATACTGACTTATTATTCAAATTACTTCAGTTGCTATTTCTGTAAGTTTCTTGGACAAAATTCATTCTCCTTTAAATATTAATTGAGTTTTAGATGTAGGCAAATGCAGGGAAATAAATGATATGAAAGCAATCCTTAGTTTATCCTGTGAATTTACCATTTCTGCCCCCTACTTGTTGGTTCAATGTTTTCCAAAGCTGATGTGTAAGTTTCAACTTGGCTTCTCTAAGAAACCATCCCATATAGAAATGAGGTTCTATTTCATCAGCACTATCCCTGCCAACTACATGACCATCACTGATTTTCAATTTGTAGGAAATCCAGCATTATCTGCCAAGTTGGGAAGATGTCAAAAGTGCGCTGAATGTTTTAGTGAGAATCACTTGTTCAGTAATAGATGCATTTTAGGGACTCGGATCTGGGAAGAGCTTCTGTGTCAGAAGCTGCCACATTGCATAGGTCAGTAAAATGGTACAGATACTAGAGGCCTGAAAATCAACAAAAACCTCTGCTTTTCAAACCAAGCTAAGGTGCCCCTTCTAGCGTGCCCTTGTAGAATATGCAACCATGGGTGAAGTGTGTCCCAAGTAAAGGGACAAACAGGAGCTGGATCATGGGGTGAGGTGACTGTAGGTGTCTGTGTGTGTGATGGAAAGAGGTTTTGCTAGTAAATCATTTAGCAGCTATTTTTAAAATATCCAAACAAATTCAGATTCTGGAAGCAAATGCAAAATTATCATAACATTTAGGATGAAAACATTTTAAAGTCATTTTCTGTTTGGAGCAAACATTCATAGAGTACAAATTTCATTCAGCCTGCAAGAAACATCTCAGGATTACCTAATCCAATGTCTTCATTATACTGGTAAGGAAATAAAAGTGATTTACCAAGCGGCTAGAATCCAGATGTTCTGACTGCTAGGCTTCAGCTCTCATTCATAGCTCTTTGAGGAAAGAGGAAAGTCGGAATTAACACTTATGAAATTGCATCCATGGACCAGATACAGTGATAGCTGCCAGGCATTGTCACTGTGGTTAAAGGTGAGGTTCCCAGTCAGAATTCCTTAGCGGGAAATTTGTTCTGTCTCTTATTACCTGTGTGACTTTGGACAGGTCACTTACGTTCTCTAATTCCTAGTTTTTTCATGTATAAAATAAGATCATAAATGAAGTTTCCTTCACCGACAAGGATTAAGTGAGATAATCCTTGCAAAAGTCTTAATAGTGCTTGGCACACAAATGTTGGCTCAATGAATACTGAATTTTTAAAAAAAAGGAAAAAAACCTTTGCCTGTCACAGGGGTGGAGAGAATAATTTGATGCATCTTTTACAAATGAGAAAAATTAGGATCGAGTAAAATTCAGTAATTCTCCACTGAGTTGTAAAACCAGAATGTGAGGTTGTATCTGTTTGAACCCAAACTTCAGGCCGTGTCTGCTCTACAGCGATGCGCTTCGAAGAACCACATGGAGCTGAAAATAACACAGAGACCATCCACCTTGAAAGCTGGCTGCTGTTCTCATGCTGAGTTCTGAAAACCTTCTGACACTTTCCCAGCAATTCTGCCAATCTGCGAAGCTCTGAACTGGGTGTTGCCTATTGGCAGAAGCCAATGAGAATATTGAGGTGATCGTGCAAATATCACTCAGCATTGAGTCTGGAAGGTAAGCCTGGCTTCCTTTAGCTAATGACCAGTCCGTTCTCAAGAATAAGGGCTGTGTCTGCTCTTTCTGCAGAAAGGACTCACCCCATACCCAAGACTGTAAGCTCCCTCTGTATCAGCTCTGCCCATAAAGGAACCTTGTCCAGGTCAATTACCTCTTCAAGGCTGGATTAGGACAGATCCTCAGGCCACACCCCCACCCAACTATCCCAGACTCCCTACACTGAGACCTTGAAAGATCCACTTTTATGTAAACTTTTCACTGAATTAAAGGTTATATCAGAAAAAAGGTACAAATCCTGTAAGCACAAAATTCAATTAATTTTCACAAAGGGAACACAGTCTCAAAGTCAGTAGTAGAGCATTCCAGTCCAGAAGACAATCCATCTAGGTCACCATGCATCCTAGGCACAATCTGGTAAGATAATCACCATATTCTGCCTTCTCCCATCATAGCTTGCTTTTACCTATTTTTGAAATTTATATAAAAAGAATCACAATGTGTGTTCTTTTGTATCTGGCTTCTGTTACAATATGTTTGTGAAATTCATCTATGTTATCACATATAGTTTGTTTTCATTGTTATTTGGTGGGGACGGGGTCCAACATCTTGTTTTGTAAATAAAGTTTTATTGAAGCACTGCCAGGCCAATTCATTGCTGTATTGTCTACAGCTGCTTTCACACCATAATGGCGGAGTCTGGTTGCGACAGAGACTGTGTGGTCGTCAAAGCTGAAATATTTGCTATCTAGCAGTTTACAGAAAAGAAAGTTTGCTGATCCCTGCTCTGTTGTATCCCATCACAACATTTCTTTATTCATTCTACGTTTGAGGGATATTTGAATCTTTCTAGTTTTGAGTTACTGTCAACAGCGTCACTATGAACATTCTGTAAGTGTCTTTTGGTGACATTATGTACTTGTTCTACTGAGTATATGGATGGCATCTGTATTTCTTAAAAAGTCTCTGACTTACTCTAATGTACCGACAGTTTGGAAACTGTCTGTTTAAACTTCTTTAGAGAAGTTTAAAGAGTTTAAACCCAAAGTGTTCAAACTGCTTTGCCCTCAAGGTCATGCGGAAAAGAATTGGCAGGACAGAGACTGATAGTCAAAGCCTTGCTTCTTAGAACAGGTCTGGTTTTCCACTATGGGTCCTGTAGTCCTTATCTCCAGAACATTAACTTAAATGCTTCTTGTCTTATCCCAAATCCTTCACAAAGATGACTCTTTTCTACCACATCTCTTGTGCATTTTCAAGAACAGGACACTCACTATCTTTGAGAATCCTAGAGAAGGAAGGAATGATATAAATCACTAATTCAATCCCCTCATCTTATAAATTAGTTAATTGAGGCACAGACATACTGATAATTTGCCCCAAATAATCATTTTCAGTGTTTTTATTATTTACTACAAAATGATTTTGAACTTTGTTTTTTTCTTAGCATTTGATGTTATTTCAGTCAATTCATTACAAAAATAATATTTTTTAATTTTAACTATTTAGACATTACAGAATTATCTACAGTAAAACTAGTATTTTCTCCTTCTCCCTCTAGCTGTATAGTCTCTTGCCCCTAGGTCATCACTCTTGACAGTTTATATTTATCTATATATAAATGTATAATTATGCCTATAAGTGATGTGAGTCCCAACTTTGATAAAGAAGGCATATGACAATTTTCCTTAACTCAAGTTAATTTTTAGTTCGAAGGTCCGTTGTGTCGGTTAGATGGCCACTCAGTCTCAGTTAGTGTGGAATACGCTCTTTTTTCCTGAAGTTATGTCTACATTTCGGGAAGTTTTATGTAGTACCAAAAAAGTGAGTGGGAATTTGAGCATCAGCACCATCTGCTCCTTGGTAACCATAGTGATAGTGAGACATCTTTCACTCTAACTGGGCCTTGGCCACCAGTCCCCACAGGTGTGTTGGCCCCTGTTGTCAGACCGTGTCAGGTGTGGTGGTTCAGTGCCTGAGCCTTGGCAGTTTCCGCCAGGCTGCCTGCAGCCCTACCAGCTCTAGCCATTTCCTCTGTGGACTCTTGCCAGCTTCCTTGGCCTCTACCAGGAAACTGAGGCCCAATTTTCCTCTGGTCTTAGGTCTCACCAGACTCACTGGAATTTTCCATTTGTCCAGGGTCTATCTGTAGCTTCTGGCATCAACCCTGCTCTGTTGGGCTCACCTCCAACACTCATCACTCTCCTTTCAATACAATCTTGTCTCTCTCCAAGCTGGGCACATCTACTCTCCAACCTTCTGTGAGCATCCTTGTACAGGGTTTTATATGCTAGTATTTTTATCTCAAATTTGTTTGCAAATTTGACTTTTTGGAAACTGGTTGCTGAGATGATTCTTTTGCTTACCCATACCTCATTGGGTACAACAAGCCCAGAGCAGCCCAAGGGCTTGAATGAGAGAGAGAGTAGAAGGAGGTAAAAAGTGAACTATTAGAAAGAAAAAATTATTGTCAATATCTCAAATTATTATTGTACTACAAAAATAGGCACCTATTTAGGGGAATTATTTAATTTTGCCTTTTTCCCCAAACTGGGGTTATGCAATATATCAAACTATAATTTGCACTTTTTAACTTCCTACTACTTGGACAAATACATGCATACATACACTTATGTTTCATTATTTGTAATGGTTTCATAGTAGCATTTGTTCAGTTATATTCCTTGTTGATGGATGGCCAGGTTGTTTCTGTTATTACAGATAATAATAATCGTTATTTATGGTTTTAAAATGACCAACGTTAATTATGGTTTTAAAATGACCAGATAATGTTCTAAACACTATCTCATTTAATGTTAAACAACATCCAGGAGATAGGTATTACTGTTGCTTCATTTTTACAGATGAGAAAATTGAGACATATAAGGATTACTTAATTTACTTAAGGTCACAGCACATTAGGATTTGAATCCAAATGAGTATGCTCTTCCCCACTATGTGGTTCTGCCTTCCCTCCCCTAATTAGCATACTTGTACATGTGTTTATATACTTCATTTTTATTTCTGTCCAGTAACTACCAGAACTGAGAACGTGGGCAAGTTTCCTTGCATTTTATATCTTAAGATAAGTTGGCAGATTACTTTTGGACTAAAGCAATTTACAGAACCACCCCTAGTATTCAGGAGTAATGATTACCCCCAAGCCTTACCAACACTGGACGTCAGGACTTGTCTGAAGTTAAATCATGCTGGCAGGAGCACTGATCCTTCACCCCTAAATGATTACCAGGTGTTTCAATCTTCATTCCCTCATTACTAATGTGAATGTCAAACATCTTAGGCTTATTGGCCCTTTGTGTTTTCTCTGCTGTGAATTGCCTGTTTGCTACTATAATTTTCTAATTAATTTCAAGAGCTCTTTGTGTACTTGGGATATTAAGCCATTGTTTTATATGTGTTGTAAATATTTTCTCTTAGGAGATCATCTGTTCTGTGCTTTCTACTACAAGAAAGTTACGCAAATTTATTTAATTGACCCTTCCCATTCTTTCCTTTATAAACAAGCTACAGAACAATCTATAGTATAGTTTTTAAAAACATGTATTTGGTTATTTACCTTCAGTTTCCCATCTTGCCAAAGAAATATTTCCTCATTCCACAGTTATACAAATATTTTCCTAATTTTCTCTAATATCTTTATGGTGTTCCTTCTTTTATATTTAGTTTCTTAATATGTCTGGAACTTACTTCTGGATATATTATAAGGCAGGAGTTGACATTATTTTCTTTATGTATAGCTAATTATCCCAACTCCACTTATATTTACTTTGAATTATATATATAATTAATATTATAGGTCCTTCCCCAAAGATACCTCCTCCCAGATATACTTGGCCCCAAACCCTATTCTTTTTCATTGATCTGTCTGTTTTGATTCTGCTTTGATTCTCATCGCTTTATAGTGGGTTTTGATAGCTGTTAAATGAAATACTTCCCTCACTTCTGAAACAGAACTTTAAAGTTCATTAGATATTTCTCTTCTCCAGATATTTAATAATATCACAGGAGGCCATGATGCTACTTCTTATAAAAATTTTTTAAAAAGATTTTATTTATTTATTTGAGAGAGAGAGAGTGAAAGAAAGAGAGAAAGAGAGAGCAAGTGAGCATGAGCCAGGGGAGGGGCAGAGAAGCAGACTCCCCTCTGAGCTGGGAGGCTGACCTGGGACTCAATCGCAGGACCCTGGGGTCATGACCTGAGCCTAAAGCAGACACTTAACTGACTTAACCATCCAGGCATCCTAAATTGGTTTTTTCGTGAATGTAGAAATGCAACCTTTTTAGGCAAATGAAGTTCTTCATGTCTGACATCATTCAAATTTCATCAAATAATATTATCAATGTACAGACCTTGAATTTGTATTAAAATTAGCATTTTTTTCCAGCTTTAGATACTGTCCCAACTCCAGACAATAGGAAAATCAGCCAGTTAGGGAAAGAAAGCTAGTAGATTTATGACTGATAAAGATCATTATCTTATTTAAATAGAAACAATTGAGTTTAACAATAATTTAACTGAAAAGTTATATACTTACTATTCTTTTTTTTTTTTTTATTTTTTATTTTTTATAAACATATATTTTTTATATACATATATTTTTATCCCCAGGTCTGTGAATCACCAGGTTTACACACTTCACAGCACTCACCAAAGCACATACCCTCCCCAATGTCCATAATCCCACCCCCTTCTCCCAAACCCCCTCCCCCCAGCAACCCTCAGTTTGTTTTGTGAGATTAAGAGTCACTTATGGTTTGTCTCCCTCCCAATCCCATCTTGTTTCATTTATTCTTCTACCCACTTAAGCCTCCATGTTGCATCACCACTTCCTCATATCAGGGAGATCATATGATAGTTGTCTTTCTCTGCTTGACTTATTTCGCTAAGCATGATACGCTCTAGTTCCATCCATGTTGTTGCAAATGGCAAGATTTCATTTCTTTTGATGGCTGCATAGTATTCCATTGTGTATATATACCACATCTTCTTGATCCATTCATCTGTTGATGGACATCTAGGTTCTTTCCATAGTTTGGCTATTGTGGACATTGCTGCTATAAACATTCGGGTGCATGTGTCCCTTTGGATCACTACATTTGTATCTTTAGGGTAAATACCCAATAGTGCAATTGCTGGGTCATAGGGCAGTTCTATTTTCAACATTTTGAGGAACCTCCATGCTGTTTTCCAGAGTGGCTGCACCAGCTTGCATTCCCACCAACAGTGTAGGAGGGTTCCCCTTTCTCCGCATCCTCGCCAGCATCTGTCATTTCCTGACTTGTTGATTTTAGCCATTCTGACTGGTGTGAGGTGATATCTCATTGTGGTTTTGATTTGTATTTCCCTGATGCCGAGTGATATGGAGCACTTTTTCATGTGTCTGTTGGCCATCTGGATGTCTTCTTTGCAGAAATGTCTGTTCATGTCTTCTGCCCATTTCTTGATTGGATTATTTGTTCTTTGGGTGTTGAGTTTGCTAAGTTCTTTATAGATTCTGGACACTAGTCCTTTATCTGATATGTCGTTTGCAAATATCTTCTCCCATTCTGTCAGTTGTCTTTTGATTTTGTTAACTGTTTCCTTTGCTGTGCAAAAGCTTTTGATCTTGATGAAATCCCAGTAGTTCATTTTTTCCCTTGCTTCCCTTGCCTTTTGCGTTGTTCCTAGGAAGATGTTGCTGCGGCAGAGGTCGAAGAGGTTGCTGCCCGTGTTCTCCTCAAGGATTTTGATGGATTCCTTTCGTACATTGAGGTCCTTCATCCATTTTGAGTCTATTTTTGTGTGTGGTGTAAGGAAATGGTCCAATTTCATTTTTCTGCATGTGGCTGTCCAATTTTCCCAGCACCATTTATTGAAAAGGCTGTCTTTTTTCCATTGGACATTCTTTCCTGCTTTGTCGAAGATTAGTTGACCATAGAGTTGAGGGTCTATTTCTGGGCTCTCTATTCTGTTCCATTGATCTATGTGTCTGTTTTTGTGCCAGTACCATGCTGTCTTGATGATGACAGCTTTGTAATAGAGCTTGAAGTCCGGAATTGTGATGCCACCAACGTTGGCTTTCTTTTTCAATATCCCTTTGGCTATTCGAGGTCTTTTCTGGTTCCATATAAATTTTAGAATTATTTGTTCCATTTCTTTGAAAAAGATGGATGGTACTTTGATAGGAATTGCATTAAATGTGTAGATTGCTTTAGGTAGCATAGACATTTTCACAATATTTATTCTTCCAATCCAGGAGCATGGAACATTTTTCCATTTCTTTGTGTCTTCCTCAATTTCTTTCATGAGTACTTTATAGTTTTCTGAGTATAGATTCTGTGTCTCTTTGGTTAGGTTTATTCCTAGGTATCTTATGGTTTTGGATGCAATTGTAAATGGGATTGACTCCTTAATATCTCTTTCTTCTGTCTTGCTGTTGGTGTAGAGAAATGCAACTGATTTCTGTGCATTGATTTTATATCCTGACACTTTACTGAATTCCTGTATAAGTTCTAGCAGTTTTGGAGTGGAGTCTTTTGGGTTTTCCACATATAGTATCATATCATCTGCGAAGAGTGATAATTTGACTTCTTCTTTGCCGATTTGGATGCCTTTAATTTCCTTTTGTTGTCTGATTGCTGAGGCTAGGACCTCTAGTACGATGTTGAATAGCAGTGGTGATAATGGACATCCCTGCCGTGTTCCTGACCTTAGTGGAAAAGCTTTCAGTTTTTCTCCATTGAGAATGATATTTGCGGTGGGTTTTTCATAGATGGCTTTGATGATATTGAGGTATGTGCCCTCTATCCCTACACTTTGAAGAGTTTTGATCAGGAAGGGATGTTGTACTTTGTCAAATGCTTTTTCAGCATCTATTGAGAGTATCATATGGTTCTTGTTCTTACTTTTATTGATGTGTTGTATCACATTGACTGATTTGCGGATGTTGAACCAACCTTGCAGCCCTGGAATAAATCCCACTTGGTCGTGGTGAATAATCTTTTTAATGTACTGTTGAATCCGATTGGCTAGTATTTTGTTGAGTATTTTCGCATCTGTGTTCATCAAGGATATCGGTCTATAGCTCTCTTTTTTGGTGGGATCCTTGTCTGGTTTTGGGATCAAGGTGATGCTGGCCTCATAAAATGAGTTTGGAAGTTTTCCTTCCATTTCTATTTTTTGGAACAGTTTCAGGAGAATAGGAATTAGTTCTTCTTTAAATGTTTGGTAGAATTCCCCCGGGAAGCCGTCTGGCCCTGGGCTTTTGTTTGTTTGGAGATTTTTAATGACTGTTTCAATCTCCTTACTGGTTATGGGTCTGTTCAGGCTTTCTATTTCTTCATGGTTCAGTTGTGGTAGTTTATATGTTTCTAGGAATGCATCCATTTCTTCCAGATTGTCAAATTTATTGCCGTAGAGTTGCTCATAGTATGTTCTTATAATAGTTTGTATTTCCTTGGTGTTAGTTGTGATCTCTCCTCTTTCATTCATGATTTTATTTATTTGGGTCCTTTCTCTTTTCTTTTTGATAAGTCGGGCCAGGGGTTTATCAATTTTATTAATTCTTTCAAAGAACCAGCTCCTAGTTTCGTTGATTTGTTCTATTGTTTTTTTGGTTTCTATTTCATTGATTTCTGCTCTGATCTTTATGATTTCTCTTCTCCTGCTGGGCTTAGGGTTTCTTTCTTGTTCCTTCTCCAGCTCCTTTAGGTGTAGGGTTAGGTTGTGTACCTGAGACCTTTCTTGTTTCTTGAGAAAGGCTTGTACCGCTATATATTTTCCTCTCAGGACTGCCTTTGTTGTGTCCCACAGATTTTGAACCGTTGTATTTTCATTATCATTTGTTTCCATGATTTTTTTCAATTCTTCTTTAATTTCCCGGTTGACCCATTCATTCTTTAGAAGGATACTGTTTAGTCTCCATGTATTTGGGTTCTTTCCAAACTTCCTTTTGTGGTTGAGTTCTAGCTTTAGAGCATTGTGGTCTGAAAATATGCAGGGAATGATCCCAATCTTTTGATACCGGTTGAGTCCTGATTTAGGACCGAGGATGTGATCTATTCTGGAGAATGTTCCATGTGCACTAGAGAAGAATGTGTATTCTGTTGCTTTGGGATGAAATATTCTGAATATATCTGTGATGTCCATCTGGTCCAGTGTGTCATTTAAGGCCTTTATTTCCTTGCTGATCTTTTGCTTGGATGACCTGTCCATTTCAGTGAGGGGAATATTAAAGTCCCCTACTATTATTGTATTGTTGTTTATGTGTTTCTTTGATTTTGTTATTAATTGGTTTATATAGTTGGCTGCTCCCACGTTGGGGGCATAGATATTTAAAATTGTTAAATCTTCTTGTTGGACAGACCCTTTGAGTATGATATAGTGTCCTTCCTCATCTCTTATTACAGTCTTTGGCTTAAAATCTAATTGATCTGATATAAGGATTGCCACTCCTGCTTTCTTCTGATGTCCATTAGCATGGTAAATTCTTTTCCACCCCCTCACTTTAAATCTGGAGGTGTCTTCGGGCTTAAAATGTGTTTCTTGGAGGCAACATATAGATGGGTTTTGTTTTTTTATCCATTCTGATACCCTGTGTCTTTTGACAGGGGCATTTAGCCCATTCACATTCAGGGTAACTATTGAGAGATATGAATTTAGTGCCATTGTATTGCCTGTAAGGTGACTGTTACTGTATATGGTCTCTGTTCCTTTCTGATCTACCACTTGTAGGCTCTCTCTTTGCTTAGAGGACCCCTTTCAATATTTCCTGTAGAGCTGGTTTGGTATTTGCAAATTCTTTCAGTTGTTGTTTGTCCTGGAAGCTTTTAATCTCTCCTTCTATTTTCAATGATAGCCTAGCTGGATATAGTATTCTTGGCTGCATGTTTTTCTCGTTTAGTGCTCTGAAAATATCATGCCAGCTCTTTCTGGCCTGCCAGGTCTCTGTGGATAAGTCAGCTGCCAATCTAATATTTTTACCATTGTATGTTACAGACTTCTTTTCCCGGGCTGCTTTCAGGATTTTCTCTTTGTCATTGAGACTTGTAAATTTTACTATTATGTGACGGGGTGTGGGCCTATTCTTATTTATTTTGAGGGGCATTCTCTGAACCTCCTGAATTTTGATGCTTGTTCCCTTTGCCATATTGGGGAAATTCTCCCCAATAATTCTCTCCAGTATACCTTCTGCTCCCCTCTCACTTTCTTCTTCTTCTGGAATCCCAATTATTCTAATGTTGTTTCGTCTTATGGTGTCACTTATTTCTCGAATTCTCCCCTCGTGGTCCAGTAGCTGTTTGTCCCTCTTTTGATCAGCTTCTTTATTCTCTGTCATTTGGTCTTCTATATCACTAATTCTTTCTTCTGCCTCATTTATCCTAGCAGTGAGAGCCTCCATTTTTGATTGCACCTCATTAATAGCTTTTTTGATTTCAACTTGGTTAGATTTTAGTTCTTTTATTTCTCCAGAAAGGGCTTTTATATCTCTCAAGAGGGTTTCTCTAATATCTTCCATGCCTTTTTCGAGCCCGGCTAGAACCTTGAGAATTGTCATTCTGAACTCTAGATCTGACATATTACCGATGTCTGTATTGATTAGGTCCCTAGCCTTCGGTACTGCCTCTTGTTCTTTTTTTTGTGGTGAATTTTTACGTCTTGTCATTTTGTCCAGATAAGAGTAAATGAAGGGGCAAGTAAAATACTAAAAGGGTGGCAACAACCCCAGGAAAATATGCTTTAGCCAAATTAGAAGAGATCCAAAATCGTGAGTGGGGAGAAAGGGGATAAAAAGAGGTTCAAAAAGGAAGAAAGAAAAAAGAAAAAAAAAAAAAAAAAAAAAAAAAAAGAAAAGAATTTTTTTTAAAAAAGAAAACACCTAAGAAAAATGTAAAAAAATATATATATATATTAGATAAACTAGTAAAAAATCGTTAAAAAAGAAAAAGGTAACAGTTAAAAAAAAAAAAAAATTTTTACCCGAAGGCGAGAAAAAAAAAAATGAAAAAGAAAAAATTAAATTAACTGCAAGACTAAAAAAAATCACAGGAAAAAAGCCATGAGTTCCGTGCTTGGCTTTCTCCTCCTCTGGAATTCTGCTGCTCTCCTTGGTATTGAAACCGCACTCCTTGGTAGGTGAACTTGGTCTCGGCTGGATTTCTTGTTGATCTTCTGGGGGAGGGGCCTGTTGTAGTGATTCTCAAGTGTCTTTGCCCCAGGCGGAATTACACCGCCCTTACCCGGGGCCGGGGTGAGTAATCCGCTCGGGTTTGCTTTCAGGAGCTTTTGTTCCCTGAGCGCTTTCCGTAGAGTTCCAGAGGACGGGAATACAAATGGCGGCCTCCTGGTCTCCGGCCCGGAGGAGCCGAGAGCCCAGGGCCCCACTCCTCAGTGCGCCCTCAGAGAACAGCGCCCAGTTACTCCCGTCTGCCTGACCTCCGGCCGCGCTCCGAGCTCACCGAGCCTGCGACCGGTTCAAGGTAACACGGAGCTGCGAGCTTACTGTCGGCTCTGTCTCTGTAGCCGGCTTTCCCGTTCCAATACCCGCAAGCTCTGCGACACTCAGACACCCCCGATCCTTCTGTGACCCTGCGGGACCTGAGGCCACGCTGACCCCGCGTGGGCTTCGCCCCGGTTTAGCCTCTGGAGCGATGTCCCTCCGCGGAACAGACTTTTAAAAGTCCTGATTTTGTGCGCGGTTGCTCCGCCGCTTGCCGGGAGCCGGCCCCTCCCCCCAGGGTCTATCTTCCCGTCGCTTTGGATTCACTTCTCCGCCGGTCCTACCTTTCAGAAAGTGGTTGTTTTTCTGTTTCCAGAATTGCTGTTCTTCTTCTCTTCGATCTGCCGATGGATTTTCAGGTGTTTGCAATCTTTAGATAAGCTATCTAGCTGATCTCCGGCTAGCTGAAGCAGTCTCAGCTTGCTACTTCTCCGCCATCTTGACTCCTCCTCCTATACTTACTATTCTTATAGTGCAACATTTATCATTGGTATCTCTTCCCCCATCACCCTAAACTTTACTAATTTGCATCCAGCTTTAATTCGAAAATGTATAAAGATATAGAAAACATCACATGGTTTTTATTTCAAGCTTCATTAAGGAGAAGGGAAGTTGAAGTTTATTTTTCTTTTTAATGCCAAGATCTTAACTAATTCTATATTGAACTTCATGGGTGAATCAGTACTTATGATTTTTGACGAGGTCATTTTTGTCTGTAAATGCAGCTACATCTGCATATTTCTCCAGATTATATATATATACATATATATATATATATATATATATATTCAAGCAATCAAATTAGAACTACTCTGAACATAGCATATTACTAATCTATAATCTGGAATGGGCACAACAGTGATTCATGTGCTGTAATACCCGTTACTGCTTATAACAAGCTTTGAAAAACTTTATTTTGGGAAGAATTCTGTCTCAATATCCCCCACAGTTAGATTTTTGCCCTCATTTCCTTTGTATTTATTCTGGTTGGTGTTTGCAAGACTATGAGGATCTATTTTGGTTGGGGACACTGTTCTCTTCCTAGAGGAGGAAGTGAGAGCGCTGTGCTTTGTCTCCAGCTCCAAAGCTGTTAGACAGATCAGACAGGGAGCTCTGTCAGCCAGGCTCCAGGAAGGGTTCTCTCTTCTGATGGAACAACTAAACAATTGTTACTATTTACAATGGGCCAAATGGAGAAATATTCTTAGAACAATAAGAAAAGGGAAAGTCGGCCACTAGGCAGGAAAGAAGGCTTTCAAGCAACATCAAACTTAAAGAATGTGGATATCTTTTAAATGTAAACAGTTTACCATATCACTTCTCCAAATAACAATACCAAGAGTGCTTGCCATGCGTAGGGCACTTGACGGACACTATTATCTCTAATCCCATATCAACCATACCAGACAAGTATTATCCCAATCTAACACATGAAGAAATCAAGGTCAGAGAGGTTGTAAGTACTTATCCATGGTTGGTAAATGTGGAATTCTAACACAAACGTATACAACTTTTATATTAGAATCTACTTCTTCTTCTTCTTCTTTTTTTTTTTTTTTAATTAAAAAGTAGATGAGGCCTCCTAGGTGGCTCAGTGGGTTAAGCCTCTGCCTTTGGCTCAGGTCATGATCTCAGGGTCCTGGGATCAAGCCCCGCATCGGCTCTCTGCTCAGCAGGGAGCCTGCTTCCTCCTCTCTCTCGGACTCCCTCTCTGTCTGCTTGTGATCTCTCCCTCTCTGTCAATGATTAAATTTTAAAAAAAATCTTAAAAAAAGTAGTTGAAAAGTTTGTAATTCTTGATAAGAGACTCTATAATGTCCTTACAAAAGCACAAAGTTTTGAGGAGTTCATTAATAGTTTATGTTCTTTTCCTTTTGCATTTCCTATGAAGGTGATGGGAACCTGAGGAAAATTTGGCAAAGCTGTATGTGATGGCAAAACTGCCCTTTCCTTTGTTACACGCATAATTATTCTCCCTTGATCCCTCTCAAATTCTTCAAAAGACACAGAGGATAAGCTCTTATTTGTTTACAGTAACTTCAAATCTTACAGACAAGTATGTAAAGATCTAAATTATTAATAACTATCATACTAATTTTCAACACCACTATTGGGTTACCTACTGTACACATATAATATACGCATCTGAAAGATAATGGTCTGTTGTCAAATAATTGTCAAATAATCTTTTTTCCGTTAGAGTTTTAGTATTTCATTGAATGTTTCCTTTAGGTGCCAGATCAATGAAACAATTCTTTACCTTA
This sequence comes from Mustela lutreola, assembly GCF_030435805.1. Taxonomy (NCBI): domain Eukaryota; kingdom Metazoa; phylum Chordata; class Mammalia; order Carnivora; family Mustelidae; genus Mustela; species Mustela lutreola. The sequence goes on from NC_081295.1 coordinate 67,099,452, forward strand.
ATTTCACATAATTTATAGTATGTGAGAAGGCAAAATAATGAGTCTAAAAGTGAGGTATGCTTTGGATTGCTTTTGGATATGTAGTAATACACTAGAATAAGTCAATAACTCAATGAATGACATAATGAAGTTATGACATAATGAATGACATAATTAAAGTTACTAGTTGACTGGTTACTCAAGAATAAGAACACAAATGATTTTATAGTTCTTTACTAACTTTTTAGCTTCCACTGTGCCCAACCTGGGCATAATCAACATATAGGTGGAGCAAGGGGCTATTTATATGGTATTATGGTTAACTATATTTCTTGTTGCCCAGTACTACACATGCATTGGAGATTTCCTGGGCTTCAACTCTTGCATTGGCCTGCCCCAGTTTTAGTAGTATCTACCTCATGCTCTCATTAGCTCTAGTTGGTAACATTTTCATAGATCAGTTAGCCATTCATTGATTAGCATCACAGAAAGCCGGATTCTTGGTTAAAAATGAGATGGAAGACAAAAGGTGTGCTGTGAAGTTAGGATGGCAATGGTGTCTGGAACTCTGCTCAGGGCACTGAACATAAGGAGAAGGACAGAGTAGAATGGAGGAGAGAAATAGAGCATGAAAAGAGAAACGTTTCCCCAAAAAGGAGGTAAAAGGCTTCCTTACCCTTTTGCCTAAGGGTCCCTGAAGTTGACTACATCTATTAAAATGCTCAATTTACAAAACACACCAAGACCTTGACATGGCTGCCATGCATGCCCATAGTCTCTTCAGAGGGAAACCACTAAATCCACAGCACCTGTTGAGGAAGTTACTCTAGGAAGTTCCTCAGGCATAAGCAGCCAGGTTTTGCTCCACATCAGCCTGCTCCCCACAGACAATTGGACCAGAGTGGGGTGCCTAGGTGGCTCAGTTAGGTAAGTGCAGGACTCTTGTTTTAGGCTCAGGTCATGATCTCAGTGTTGTGAGATGGAGCCCCACACTAGGCTCCATGCTCAGCACAGAGTCTACTTGAGATTCTCTCTCTCCCTCTTTCTCTGTCCCTCCCCCTGCTCTCTCTAAATAAATAAATAAAATCTTAAAAAAAAAATCAGAACAGGGTATATGCCTAACCCAAAGGCAGTTAATCTAGTCAGACAAACAGCCTCTGCTGTGGTCTGACAGCAAAAACTCTGCCCTCTAGGAATGGCGGTAATTAATTGGACAACCTGTTGCTCTCTCTTGAGATGGTGAGCACAGGTTATTTTGTGAAAATAAGCTAGATGGTAGTAGAATATAGCTACACAGAGAGAATATTTGAGAGAAGGCAAGGGAATAATCAAGTCATTAGAACCACATAGAATCCTGACTCATTTTTCAGAAAATAAACTATGTTCTGGTCTTCATGGGAAACTTCTGTTCTTGTGATTCTTGGTTGTGAGACTTCTTTTGGACGCTGGTTTAGATTCTAAATGCTTGAAGAAGAAGACTGGTCAAGATTCCTGTTTTCCTTTTTTCCACAGGTGTCATTCCACAAAGCATGATATTTCCTCCTTGTCTCTTGAGGTAGAAGCAGTAAGTCTCTTCTTTGTAACCAAAGAGGCCACAAAAACTGTTATATAAAATAATTCATTGGCATCTTTTTTTTCTACGTAAGATGTCAGATTATATAAAGGTTTAATAAATAGATTTTTTTTTTATTTGACAGAGAAATCACAAGTAGGCAGAGAGGCAGACAGAGAGAGGGGGAAAGCCGGCTCCTTGCTGAGCAGAGAGCCTGATGTGGGGCTTGATCCCAGGACCCTGAGATCATGGCCGAGCCAAAGGCAAAGGCTTAATCCACTGAGACACCCAGGCACCCCTAACAAAATTGTTTTAGTTCATCTTAAAATCCAGTGATGAGAAAAATAGGGGATAAGTACACTCACATTCTAAGGAGACATGCAGAGTAAACTCATGTTAGAAATACTAAAAGAAAGCTGAATTAATTGAACAGCCACATTTGGACTAAGATGTCAGAGGAAAGTTTGCTGGGCTTATAGGAGGTACTGTAGTTTCATCAAGGAAGCTATGCCAAGTACAGGGAACCCCTAAGATAATAGTCATATTAACTTATGTTCTGTAGTGGTGGGCTAGCAAGCTAGAGACTCAGAAAAGCTGATGGTGCACAAGTTTGGAGTTTGGAGGCAATCTTCTGGAGAATTCCCTCTTGCTCAGGGAGATTGGCACTTCTGTTCCATTCAGGCTTTCAGCTGGTTACATGCAGCCTACCCACATTACGAAGAACAATTGGCTTACTCAAAATTCAACAATTTAAATGTTAATCTCATCGAAAACACCGTCCAAATTGACACTTAAAATTTACCACCAGAATACCTGGCAAGGATCAAAGTGGGGAGGGGACCTTCGGTAAGGAAGTACAAGCAACTCCATCACTGGTTGGTCTTTGCTGAGCCCCAGAAGCTCCACCACCATGGTGGAGCAGGGCAGGAGAGTCCTTAGGAGAACCTGAAACGTGTCTCCTGTGTTTGAGGTCATTGCAAGCATGGAGTTTAGTATTGGTTTCTGCCTGAAGAGTTTTGCAGGAAAACCTGCTGAAGGACAGCAGGCTTGGGCCATTCTAGACTTGCATCATGAGAAGGGCAGCAATTGTCTTGCAAGAGACCCTTGTCTTTTTTTCTGGTACATCGTTTGTGTTTCAAGTAATTTTTCCAAACCTCTACTCTTATCTCATTATTCCTCTGTTTGTGGCTCGTGGGTGTTCACAGAATAGGGTGCTAATTCCTGCAAATGGCGCATGAGCTCTCCATGACCTGTAGCTTCTACCACTCCAGCCTCACTGCCTTTTCTTCTCAGCTTCCCCACTCCCCCCACAGCCCGCTGTGCATGTGATGCTTCTCCCTTGCCAGTCAGCTGAATGCCTACACCTAGGAAACTCACACTGCCGCATTTCTACAAAACTTACACTCATCACTCTCAGGTTGAGTTGTCCACTCCCTTTCTGATGTTATATTTTCACTGTAAAACCAATTACACCCTGTAATTTTCTTCTAGTCAGAGAACTCTGCTTTGTCTCTGTGCTCCCAAAACATAGCTCAGGGCCTGAACACAGAAAGCCCTCAATTAATGTCTGTTGCATCAATGAATTAACAAAATATCTGGAAATAAAGAAATTTCAGGTGTTTGAAGAAATATCTGGAAAGAACAGAATTTCAAGTGTTCTCAGTATTTTAATATTTCCTACTTTTTATTTCTTCTTCTTCCTAATTTGTAATTTTTATTTCCCCTTGGTAGAAAGCAGCAGTTCTCCAAGGATGGTCTACAGACGCCTAGAAGTGGCCAAGCTCCTACTAGAAGGTCTATGACATCAAAAGTATTTTCATTCACTAGGATCTGCTTTTCTCACTGTTGGACATTTGCACTGATGCTGGTACAAGGGCAGTGGTGGGTACCTTTGCCCCATGCAGAATGGCGGCAACAAACTATACAAGCAGTCATTGCCGCATCCATACACTGAACTCCACTCATAATTAAAACAGAAAAAAAAGAAAAGTCTTACTTAAGGAAGTCCTGGGTGATGCAATAAACATTATTCATTTTATTTAATCTCAACCTTTGAGACCATGTTCTGTCTGATACCATAGGAGTATGGGAATGCACTAATGCTGCCCACCTCAGTGCGAGTTGTCTCAAGGAAAGGCACCTGGAAGATGTCTTGCAGGCTGAACTAGCCAGTTTTTAAATGGAACACTATTTGTACTTGAAAGAACAACTGACAGACAAACTGTGGTTCTTCAGACTTCGGCATCTGGCAGACATTTTCTTGAAAATGAACAAAGTATGTCTGTCATTTCAAAAAAAGACTTGGCAGTAATTGTTGTGAATGATAAAATTTGAACTTTCAAGTGAAAATTAGAATTTTGCAAAATTTGTAGCTGCCATTTTGAGCTTGACAGCTTTCCAAAACTCACATATTTTTTATTCTGATGAGATTGGTGATGATGTTAACAGATGTCATTTTCTTGGTACTGAATAAAGACATACATAATCATTTATAAGATCTGTGTATTTCTTGAACCAAATTTTCCAGATGACCAATACTTAATATTACAAAAACCATGTGTAAAATGTTTGTTTAAGGGGCAAGATATATGAATGGATGTTTTTGATGAATGAATTTTAATGTAACTATGCAAATTTCATTAATATAATTTCTGACTTCCTGTTGCAACTAATCTCTAAGAAATTTCTTGTTGAGTTTTGATATAGTATCAAATTACTTCTTGTTGAGTTTTGATATAGTATCATACTCTAGTATGGATACTATAGTATCCATAGTATGGATATAGTAAGAATATGCATAATTATCTGGAAAAGATTTTAAAATAGTCTTCCCTTTTCCAAGCATGTCTGTATAAGGTCAGATTTTCTTCATATACTTTAATATAATACATAATGCAATGAATCGAATGCAGAAGCAGGTATGAAAATTCAGCTATTTTCTTTTAAGCCAGACATTAAAAAGATCTACCAAAAAATGTACAATAAAGTTGTGCTTCTCCTTCATTGTTTCCATTTCAGAAAAAATAATTATTTTTCCAGAAATCTATTACCTATGTTAATAGGTAAAAAGTTAGCATTATTTTAAGTGCATTAATTAATATTTTTTAAATTGCTCAGTTTTAATTTCTGAGATGGTAAACAGCAATTGACATAATCTACATAAACAAAACTTCTTTGAGTTCCTCAATAATTTTAAAATATAAAGGCTGTTTGAGATCAAAAAGCATGAATTACTGCCTTTATCTCTGTCTCTTCTTAAAAAAGGTAGGTAATTAAAGAGGGACCATATTTTTGTCCTCAATACAAAAAAAAAAAAACAACAACAACAACAACAACAAAAAATAGCCAAAAAACCCCCAAACAGATACAAAAAGTTCATAATACCCTAAGGAAATTTCTGTTTTAAAGTTGAAATTAAAGTTGCAGCTTACATGTCTGAAAAGTAAATTAGAGATCCACATATCCAAAAATCTTTCTGGTTTATAGATATTTTAGCTAGAAGTCCTGTATAGCATATGAATGCAGAGTCATCTATTAGGTTGTATTTAAACTAAGACAATCGTTGCATAAATAAGTGCAACCATTAAAAATACAAAATAAGTCATCTAATTTGAATCAGTGAGCGACTTTCATATTTTGAAAATATATGTATTTTTTAATGCTCCCAGATTCAGTTATAAAAGAACTAGGAATTAAACAAACATCTTGTTTGCACGGATATAGTCATATCCCTTATTCCAATAACAAAAACGAAGCCAAATTGTGAAAATTCATGAAACAAGCAAGTGCTCACCGTTTCTTCAGAACATTTGCTAGTATGAGGAAGATTATATTTGGATGAGAGTGGTAGCTTAAGTTTCAACCAAATTCTATTAATTATAGTAAATTTCAACAATGATTGATCTAAATTACTGAGCTTCCAAGATTTTTCCATCAAATATTACCCAAAATAGGCTATTATCTCTGACTTAAAATAACTTCATTTTTAAGATTTCTCTCTCTATATATGATATATGATATATAAGATTTTGTGTATATATACTATTTATAGTATGTATATACACATACACATACTATATTATACATACATATATATACTATTTATGTTGTACAACATAAATATATATGTGTGGGTATATATATATCCCCATACACATTAAAAGAAATATCTGACCTGTAGTTTTGGGTTTTGATGCAATATTAATGAATGCTTTTCACTAAGAAGTAAGTGTCTTCTCACAGACCTGAGGTGCTGACTTGTTTTTATTACTACAGTTATATTTCTTATACAAGGGAAAAACTAAGCTAGTTTCACACGATCAGTGACGTAGCTTTGCAGAAGCTAAGCCATTGCCAGCTGCCAGCCAGTAGCTCCCACTACTACAGCAGAGCTCTTTGGCTTGATATGCAGATTGTACTACTATTAAGTTGCCTGATGGCCATTCTCACCTGTGACTTCTTGTTTTAAGCAAACTGCAGCAAAACTGTCCTATATACAGGATGCTATGATATCCCTGTTCTTCACTCACATTCCTATTAGCCAGAACACTTAGATTCAGTGGGTACTGGATTCCTGGGACCATTCTCATTTTGGCAGTGACCGCCCAAATGATCAATTATTTTTATCAGCTTTAGGAATGAAAACACAAAAACTTAAAATATTTTATAAAGGACTTGAGTGACCTCTAAAGTGTGCCCTCAGAGTCCAGTTTAGGAAACCAATGCTTCAGATTAGAAAGCTTTGTTCAAAGTTGCAGGAAGTACCTTGACTGCAAAGGAGGTGCCTAGGGGTGATTTTACTGGAAATACACAAGCTTTTTAAAGCCTTCAGAGCTGGCCCATTGAAAGGTCACAAGATGGAAAGCCACTCCTCGAAAGATCATTTTTTGGGGGGAAAGTGAAATTTTACACATTGATTTCCACTTTCTAAGAAGGAAGTTTATACCTTTCTCTATTAAAAACAGAAAGTCTCCATGTCAAGAATGCTTTTATTTGCCAATTTTCTATGAAATCACTACTTACTATGTTTTATAAAATATTATTGTTTTATTTTTTATATTATTAGATTATTTATTTTATGATTTTTTAAAATTTTACATAAGATTCTGGCCAACATTTGTCCTACTTTGAAATCTGGAGCAGGAGTCAGCAAACTATACCAACTGTGAGTCAAATTTAGCCACTGTCTGTTCTTGTATAAGTATGAGTGAAGAATGTTTTAAATATTTCAAAGGGTTGTTTAAAAAAAGAAAGAGAGAAAGAAAGAAGAAAAGAAAGAGAAAGAAAGACACCCCAATATGAAACAGAGAATGTTAGTAGTAACACAAAATAGTTACTACCTGGCCCTTTACAGAAAAACTTTGCCAACTCTTGTGCAAAGCATTGCTTATTTTTAAAAAAGAAATCATATCTTAAGGAAGCATTGACAACATTCATATTCTGTTCTTCTTCCCCTTCATCCTCTTTTATTTTTTGTTTACCTTTTCCTCACTATCATATTGAAGACTTTTAAGACATTGTTATGGTTTTTAAATGAATTCTGCCCTTCAGTCTTTTATTTTAAAAACAGGTGAGAAGATGGGTTTCCTGGGTGGCTTAGTCGATTAAGTGACCAACTCTTGGTTTCTCAGGTCATGATCTCAGGGTCCTGGGATTAAGCCTTCGTCTGTCTTTTCACTCAGTGAAGAGTCTGCTTCTCTCCCTTTCTCTGCCCCTTCCTCCAGCTCACATTCTCTCTCTCTCTAAAATAAATAAATAAATCTTAAGGGGGAAAAAGAAATTGTATCTTTTGTGAGATACAAAAATCAAAACTGTAGAGGCTCCTGCGTTGTGCAGTTGTTTGAGTCTGACTCTAGGTTTTGGCTCAGGTTGTGATCTCATAGGTTTGTGGGACTGAGTCCCGAGTTGGGCCCTGCACTCAGTGGGGAGTCTGCTTGAGATGCTCTTTGTCTCCCTTCCCCTCTGCCTCTCCTGTTGGTTGTCTCTCTCTCTAAAATACATAAATCTCAAAAAAAAAAAAAAATTCAACACTCTATTTCTATAAACTAGCAATAAATTGGAAACTGAAATTTAATAAAACTACCATTTGCAGTTACACTAAAAAAATGAAATATGTAGGTATAAATCTAACAAAATAAATGCAAAGATCTGTACACTGAAAAATACAAAACATTGATGAAAAATATCAAGAAGTTCTAAATAAAGGATTATACTACCCAGCACAGACAAGGATATAGATGAACTGGAACTCTCATACATTGCTGGTGGTAATGTAAAAATAGTAAAGCCACTTAAGATAACAGTTTGGCAATTTCTGATACATGTAAGTTTCCATATGACGTAGCAATCGTATTCCTAGGTATTTACTCAATAGAAATGAAAACTTATGTTTATACAAGAACTAATATATGATTGTTTGTAGTGACTTTATTCATAATTGCTCCAAACTGGAAACAACCCAAATATCCTTCAGCTGCTGAATGTATATTTTATTCTAAAACAGATTCAAATGGCTACATAGGGTGAATCGATTCATAAGGCATTCAAGGAAGGGAAAACTATAAGCACAGAAAACTAATGGCTGCCAGGTGGTGGGGAGGAGGACTTGACTACAAAAGGGCACAGGAGAATTTTTTGAGGACATGAAACCAATTTAAATCTGGATTTGGTGGTGTTAGCACATCTTTGTTAAAATTCCTGGAACAAGACACCAAAATGGTGAATTTTATTGTACATGAATTTTACCTTAATTAAAAAAAAATTTCCAGTAAAAAAAGTACAGGATGTTAAAAAAAAAAAGTGAGAAAGTAATTTATTTTAATCCTCCTATTTAAAAATAAAATTCCCCTAAAATGAAATAGTTTGTTTTTTGATCCATTTTCCTATGGGTCAGTAATTCTTGAAAAAAAGAAAACACTACCTATTTGCCTTGAACGCCAACATTCATTCTTTAGTGTCTTCGATTTAAGTTCTCATTCTTTTCTTCAATAATTAAAAAGGGGTCACTAATGCTCACGAAGTTTGGCAATGACTTGAGGAATGTTTAACCTGACCTCCCCGCTTCCCAAATGGAGTAAGTAATTGCTAAACTCAGCCAAAGACGAGCGAGCATTAACCTCATTTTCTGAATCCCTTTTCTCAGGAGTTAAAGCATGAATAACATTTGTGTGGTAAAATCTAAATGGCTTGATAATCTCTAAGCCTACAGAGAAACTCCTTTTCAGAGCTGCAAATGGTTTATAAGGTTCATTAATAGTCCATTTTAAGTATGATTAAGTGCTTAGGATATTGTTAAGTACCCATGAATTACTTGTTGGTTACCTATGACGATCTCCTTCACCTGACTCAGAGAACACATTTAAATAGCCCAAGAAATGTCATAATTGCTCACTAAGGAAATAAAATGTGGTGGCTACGTATCTGGATCCTCCGTCATCTCCAACAGCTTCTGTAGCAAAGAACATCTGAAACTAAGTCCTCGGGAAAATGCCGTTGCTGAGGAAGGCGTGGAGACACAGATTGCTGGTGGCAGGATTTGGTCATGAACATTGCATTTGTAAGACTCATGTGAATTATGTTTTGTTCCCCGAAGGCAGATGGGTCCTTGTTGAGCGCTTCCTCAAGCAAAAAGTTAGGATCCCTGCCACATTCTCCACCCCCTCAGTGTCTCAGTTTCTTCCATTCCAGAGCTCTCAGCAGGAAGCAGGGGAGGGTCACCAGGAGGGGGAGGCTGTGGGACACCCTTGGCGGTCTGAGAACTGGATCTGCGTGCATGTGCGTGCACCCGCTGGCCCAGGGATGAGCCCATTGTCACCAGAGAGGCCTTGCCCCTTAAGGAGTGCCGATCCAGAACTTAGCTCCAGAAGCCCTGGCAGTCATTGGGTCCACACCCCGCACTCCCCTGGCATGTCACGTGCCACCCCTCTTTTGGCACGGTTTCCAGCTAATAGCTCTGTAAAGGACTTTGGGGACAGTTGTGCCCTCCTGGCCTCTGGTAAAATGAGTGAAGCTCTCCGGGGACATAGAGGGTATTGCCGTCCCCAGCACTAGCAGAATCCCGTTGCCTACCTACTAATCCTTCTCTGCAAATTCAAGGCATGATGCCCGTGGTTCCCTGTGCCAGTGCCCAGGCGCCCTCATGGGCGTCAGCGCAAGGCCTGCAGAGGCTGGCTCTGAGCTCCTGTTCTTGCCCTGACTCTTCAGGCCAGCTTGGACCTGAGTTCTGACAGGCCCAGCCCCTCAGATTTTCTTTTTCCAAGTGTGCATGAGTCAGGGCAGCTGAGATCTCTGGGTCTGAAAGCACCCTCTGCTGTGTCACCCCACCCCCACCCCATGACCACACCCCCCCCACCTTTGTCCTTGGTGGATCTTGACCTCTGACTTTCTCCAAGCAACCAAGCAACTTGAAGTCTGAACTTTGGCTTGCACCCCAGAATCTTGTCTCCCTGCAGGCTTAATGTTCCTACATGTTTTATAAATTTCCCCTCCTGCTCTGAGCTCTCAATCCGTCCTGGCCTGCCTTACCTTGGCCACCCAGCCAGACTGGCAGAGTCCCCAAAGTCAGCGTCTTCATGTCTCTTCACCAAGTTTGTTCCAGCCATTTGAATGCTCCCACATGAGTAAGGTGAGTAAGCTGAGTAAGACAAGGCTTGGAGATAGAGTGAAGTAGATACTCACTGGAAGTGAGACAGGACTGAAAAAAGATCATCTCTTCTACCTGGCTCCTTTCATAGATGAGAAAAAGGAGGACCAAAAATAGTAACTGACTTGGCCAGCATCATTCTGGTTAATATAGAGCAAAGTTGCTTCCTTGATGGGCACAGTGTTCTCCATTTTCATTCATTCAAAGAGACTTCATTGAGTGTCTACCTTAGGATATGTTATTATGATTTAAAAATTCTTGGGCATATAATAGCATTAAAAAGATACAAAATAAATATAATAAAGAGATGTTTTAAGGAACATTGTTCTGATAAAGAAAATAATGAGAAAATACATACTAAGCATTTTTAAATAATCCAAGATTATTTAGGTTCATGTGGTAATAAAAGTGGGGAAATTTTTGTGAAATTCAGAAATAAGAACTATCAATTTGGGTTGTGTTCGCAGGGAAGACTTGGGTTGGATGGTGCAGAAATTAACTGGAGGACAAGCTGGTTTTTAGATAGGTTGAGAGTTGTGAGAAGGGTTTTCAAGTAGGAGAAATTGAAGTTTTTTTTGTTGGAGATCTAGAAGAGAAAGTTGTATAGTTTGTGCAGGAACAAATTATAGAAAGCTTTCAGGGTGGGAAACAATTATCAAAAGTGTTCAGCCGGCACTGGGGAGTCACTTAAGTGTTTAGCAGGAGACCATCCATGAGGAAAGAGATTCAAGAAGATGGATCCAGTAACACTACTTTGGGAGGCAATAGAAATGAAGACAGTGAGAGCCCAGAATTGGTAAGGCAAGTTACCAAGCTATCAAAATAACCCTCAGTTATAGAAGAGTCTTAAAGAAAATCAAGTATATCGTTTTCAAGTACTTAGAATAATGTGATCTCATGATTAAAACATAACTGTCTCCTTCCGTCCTGAGAAATCTGCTGAAGCAAAGAATTTAGATTGTGTGTTCCTACCATGAGGCTTTTATAGAAATGGATGAAGGTAATGCTCAAAAATAAATTGTTCTCAGATTAAGCTAACCACCTACTCCCCAAACACAACTTCTTTTTTATCTATCATTTGTGTTAACATTTCTTTCACAGCTGGTACAAAATTAAACAAGACTAGTTTATGCTCCCATCATGAAAAATTCTCCATGAGTATATTCTAGGTTAATAAGCACTTGCTCCTCTATCAGGGGGTTAAAGATACCAAACAACAACAACAACAAAAAAAACCCCCATTAAAAACAACTACAAAAAGTAGCAAAATGAAATTCACTCTCATCCCCATTACTGCAATACCAACAGTTTTTCCTCAGCCATGTTCTTTTCTCCAGGTCTTGTTCATGTGCTGCTTTGTCTCCTTTCATGATGGTGAAACTAAGTTTTCCCGTAACAAGAAATGTAGTAAAACTAACTATCTTTGTCCCTAACAAAGCCATCATTATCTTACTATTATTAAATGTGAAATGCTGATCTTGGTAGATGGCAAGATGAAGTAGATGGACAGTTGATTTCATTGCCTTTGAGTTCTTCAACGTAAAGATCAGGACTGTGGTATTTACTGCAAAAAGCTGGATTCAAGCCAGCAGAATGGTGTGCAGTTAACTGTCTTCTGCTCCAACTAGCTAAGTGACAAAGGGCAGCAGCTGCGCTACTTTCTTTGTGTGTGTGCTTGTGCATCTGCATTTTAATTGCCAAGTTAAACGCTAATCTCTCTAGCAAGTTGAACATGGAGTTGGTTGCTGTGTCTTATGAAAAACATAACCTACATCTCTACATTTGGATTCCAAAGAAGTGAAACCCTGGCTATCTATTTCTAAGATGTTTCTGAGAAGCAGTCATCATTTTTGGAAGAATGTTTTAATATTAACTCCATTAATATTTGAATACGATTATGTTCAGAATCTTGTTATATGGACTGTAATTATTCACTTATCATTGATCAAGTCATTATCCCCAGTGAACCAGATTTGCCTGCCTGGAGGCCATGTTCTAGGATGGACTGCATTTATTCAGGGGTTTTGGGTTTGTTTATTTTAATAGCCCTTATTAGAGCTGAAACTTAAAAGTTGTCCAAATTCACTACCAGAAAGTAGCTAGAGCTCCAATTTGGTGATGAAAGCATAAAGAGGTCTTGATTCCCAATGACCTTTTATATCTTGATTTACATAAATTTGCATATGCATCATGATTTTTGCTTCAGAGTCACAGAAGCTGAAATGAAGTAATATTGTCTTCAGCAATTGAATACACGCTATGAAAACAAATATGAATTCCCCCCAAAAGTTAAAATTTTAAAATGCTTGATGTAATTCCATTACAGTGAAAGTCTACTACCATCATTTCTGCCAAGAATTTCATTCCTCTGCCAAAATGACTTTTGTGATATTAAAAAAAAAAAAACAAACTAAGATCTATTTTTATAGTTCTAGCTTTTATTCCATTAACTGACACTCCATGTGATGATTACTTCACAAAAACCAAACCAAAAATTATGTGTGCAGGAAGATTTTGTAGAAATGGTCTCCACTGAGTACAAAATGCTCTCTGTCTTATGTCAGATTTTAGGAGATCAGCATTTTGTACAGAAGAATTTATTTGCCACAAATTAATTTTTCTTGTGCCTTGCTTTTCTAAAATTAAATACTATCTGTCCAAAAATTGTTTGTCAGGAATAATGGTAATAATAAAGTAATTTATGGAATTTTCCACAAGGTAGATCTCAGTATATTCTCATAAAATCTTGTGAGATAGTAAGTATTGTTTTACTTTTTGGTGGGTCAGGACATTGAAGGTCAGGTGAATTAAAAGCTCTTTTTAATTCTTATAACAAGTTGATGGAAAACCCTTAATTTGAGTTCATGGACAGCTTCCCAGTACATTGTTCTTTTCATCAACCTTGTATATCATGTGTTGACTGCAATGGAGCAATGATTGAAAGTCCCCACAAAGGTTACCTTAAAATCATTTTATTGCTTCAGCCAAAGTGTTTTGTCAAAGTTAAATGCAGTGATTTGTGCTCATATGCTGACTCTATGTTGGTCCACCAGCAGCCTTGTTTGGCACAGTTTTAAAGCTGTGAATTGTAAGTGGAAACATGTACCTTCTCTCATCTCCCATAGTCACTCTCCCCTCGTCCAGTATCCTCCCTCTTACTCAGATCCTGCCATCTCTATTGAGCTTACCATTATTTTTAAACTTCTTTCCATGAGGTGGTATCTGCATACCAGCTGGGGGAGAGAATGTAATCCATCCTACATAAGTTAAACTGGGGTCATGTGAAGAGCAGGAGGTAATAAGAAGGGGATATTTGATGTAACTCCCCATGGAAATGTCAAACTCAGTATCACATGTCTATCTGACTCTAGATTTTAGATTTCATAATGTTTGTACTAAAACTAATCAATGGAAAGAGTTCCAGTTTGGAGAAATTTTTCTCCCAGATTAACAGAGAAAGAGAGGGGGTTAGAAGGAGAAATGGAGGGGTGTAGGAAGGAAAAGGAAGAAAAGAGATGAAGACCAAAAAAGGAAAAGGAAAAGGAGGACACCAGGGTAGGTCAGTCAGTTAAGCATCTGCCTTCGGTTCGGGTCATGACCCCAGGGTCCTGGAATCAAGCCCTACATTGGGCTCCCTGCTCAGTGGGGAGGTGCTTCTCCCTCTGTCTGCCACTCCCCGTATTTGTGCTCTCTGTCTCTGAAAAATAAATAAATTAAATCTTAAAAAAAAAAAAAAAGTAAAGAAAAGAAAAGGATGCCTGGGTGGCTCAGTTGCTTAATCTTCTGTCTTGGCCTCACATCATGATCTCCAATTCCTAGGATGGAGGCCCATGTCTGCTTCTCCCTCTGCCCCTTCCCATTGCTCCAGCTCTCTCTCTCTCTCTCTCCTTCTCACTCAAGTAGATAAATAAAATCTTAAAAAAAAAAAAAAGAAAAGAAGAGAAAGAAAAAAAAAAGAAGAAAGGGGCAAAGGTTTTGGTGCATGCATATTTTCTTTCTCTTAAAAATACATGGTTTAATGTGCTATGGTGAGTACTGTGAGGTGTGTAAACCTGGCGATTCACAGACCTGTACTCCTGGCTAATAATACGTTATATGTTTATAAAAAAATTAAAAATTTTTTTAAAAATTACATGGCTGGGTGGCTCAGTTGGTTAAGTGACTGCCTTCAGCTCAGGTCATGATCCCGGAGTACCAGGATCGAGTCCCACATCGGGCTCCCTGTTCAGCAGGGAGTCTGCTTCTCCCTCTAATCCTTTCCCCTCTCATGCTCTCTCTCTCTCTCAAATAAATAAATAAATAAATAAATAAATAAATAAACGCTTTAAAAAAAATACATGGCTTAAATAATTTAATTCATTTGGCCATTGAAGATGGTTTTGGCTAGAGAATTGATCAATTTCATCTGGCCACTGACCTTAATTTGCAAATTCATATCAGAGTTATTGCTGGGAGAGTAATGGTTTGTCCAAAGAACTGGACAAGAGGTTAGTACACTCCTGTTGCAGCACAACAAAATTTCATGTGATAAAACAATGTGGATATGAGTATCCACATACTTGTTGCAAGCTGGTGGAGCACACATGCTTTAGGTTCTACCCAAGGGAAGGAAGGAGCATTACATGGCCCTGCTCCTCTGATTCTCTCCTCTCAGGAAGTACCACCAGCCTGGGACCCACTGATGCCCCTCACAACTTCTACTCTAGCAAAGGGAAGTAAGAGACTATTTGGGCGGTGGAAGGGTATGCCAACTCGGTGCTCCTCCTTGTTCTCCTCTTTCTTAACTGCAGCTCTCTTACTTCTGGCTGTCATTCAGTTTTGTTAGTATAATAGCAACAGCAGCTTGCTTCCTCCTTCCTCCCTAATCTTGCTACCTTGATCTTTCCAAAACACAAATATGTTAAGGTCCCTTTGCTTAAGGAGCTTAAAATCCTTGAATGCCCTGCACTTGACTCAGGATAAAATTCAAAGACCTTCACCAAGCTTATAGGACCAAGCATATGAGTCAACCCCCACTGAGCTCCCCAGCCCCACTTTTCATTCCTTTGCACACGACTATTGAACAAAATTACATGCCATTCCAGAAAGGGCCATGCTCTCATCTGGGCATGAGTTTCTCCTTTTGCAGGATGATCTCCCTCACTCTTTCACCTGGCTAGCATGTTTAAAAAAGATTTGCCCATTTTATCTAAAATGGTAGATATATTGACATATAGTTGTTTACAGTATTCTTTTATGATGCTTGTAATGACTGATGGATCTCAGTCCTGTTCCCCTCTTTCATTCAATAGTCTTGGTTAGTTGTATTTTCCTTTATCACTATTGTTTGGACTCGATTAATTTTTAAAAATCTTTTCAAGGAACCAGCTTTGGACTTTTAAAATTTTCTGTATTGTTTTCTATTTAATGTATTTACACTCTAACATTTCTTTTCTTCTTGAGGCTTCATTTGCTCTTTTTCTAGTATTTCAAGACAAAAATTTGGATTATTGACTTAAAATCTTTTTTGCTATGTAAGTCTTTAAAGCTTTACATTTCCCTCTAAGTACTTACTTAGCTTCCACCCACAACTTTTGAGATGATATGTTTTTAATATAATTCAGTTTACGGTTCCCCCACCGCATTCTGGCTTTATTGACATGTGCCCATTTTAATTGCACAGTTTGATAAGTTTTGACAATTCTATATAATCATATAATCATTACCAGAATCAAAATATACACTTAGGTCTATCATGCCTCTTTGAAGTTACTGTCTTCCTTCAATTCCTGGTATCAGAAATCCCTCTTCTTCTTTAGGAAACTAGAATTTTGTCTTTTCTAAAATTTAATATAAAAAGAATTATGGTATATGTAGCTTTTTGGCTTGACTTATTTCCCTTATCATGATATTTTCAGGCTCACTCATGCTATGTATATTAATACTGTGTTTCATGATAATGTTGAGCATTTCTCAGTATGGACTCACCAATTGGAATTCAGTTATTTTCACTTTTATGAATAATACTACTGTAACATTCCCATAAATGTCTTTATGTGGACATATCTTTAATTTATCACTTTAATACCTGGGATTTGGATTGCTGAATCAGATGATAAATATATGTATAAACAAAGGACACTGCCATACTGTCTTCGAAAGATACTGTGATATTTTGCAGGTCGCTTAACTGTATGAGAGTTGCAGTGGTTTCACATTCCTCACCAGCACTTGGTGTTACCAGTCTTTTTAGTTTTAGCTATTCTAAAGGGCATGTAGTAGGATATCATTGTGGTTTTAATTTGCATTCCCTTGATGACTAAAGATGTTGAGTACTTGTCATCTGTATATCTCCTGTATGAAAGATTTGTTCAAATCTTTTGCCAAATTTTTCATTGTGTTTACTTACTATGGGACCATAAGAATTCTTCATAGATTCTTGACACAAGTCGTTTGATAGATGGATGTTTTGCAAATATTTTCTCTCAATCTACAGCTTGCCTTTTAATTTATCTCATTGTGTCTTTCTAAGGGCATTCGGTTTTGATTTTGCCCAAGTCCATTTTATCAGCACTGTCTTTTATAATCAGTACTCTCTGTGACTTATTTAAGAAATTCTTGATTAGCTCAGAGTCACAAATATTTTCTTCTGTGGGTTTATCTTTGAGTTTTATTGATTTTATAATAAGGTCTATGATCCACTTTGAGTTCATTTTTGCTTATAATTTGAGGGAAGGGTCAAGGTTAATTTTTAAAAAATCTATAGAGATATACATACAATTGCTTCAGTACATTTTATTTACACATGCTGTCATATTTATTTTTTTTTCTTTTTTTTTTTAATTTTTTTATTTTTTATAAACATATATTTTTATCCCCAGGGGTACAGGTCTGATGCAACATGGAGGCTTAAGTGGGTAGAAGAAGTACATTTTATTTAAGAGACAATCCTTCCCACATTGAATTACATTGACACCTTTATTGAAAAACAATTGATCTTTTTTTTTAAAGATTTATTTATTTATTTATTTGATAGAGAGAGAGAGAGATCACAAGTAGGCAGAGAAGCAGGCAGAGAGAGAGAAGGAAGAAGCAGGCTTCCCGCCAAGAGCCCGATGCGGGGCTCGATCCCAGGACCCCGGGACCATGACCTGAGCTGAAGGCAGAGGCTTTAACCCACTGTGCCACCCAGGCACCCCAAAACAATTGATCATTTAAGTGTGGGTCTATTTCTGTTTCATTGATCTAATTGTCTATCTTTATACAATTATCATACTGTCTTGAATACTATAGCTTAATAGTAACGTTTGAAATTGAGTAATATAAGTCCTCCAACTTCATTCTTCATTTTCAAAATTATTATTGCTCTTTTATACCTTTGCTTCTCCTTCTAAATTTTAGATGCAGGTTATTAATTTCTTCAAACTAGCCTATTGGGACTTTGATTGGTGTTGCATTGAATGTATAATTAATTTAGGGAGACGTCATCTTAACAATATTGAATTTTATAATCCATGAGTATTTATATCTCTCCTTTTATTTAGGTCTGCTTTTATTTCTTTTAGCAAGATTGTGTAGTTTTTAGTGTGGAGATCATACTCATCTTTTAATAAGTTTATCCCCAATTATTCTTCTGCAAATTATAAATGAAATATTTTTTTCAAATTCAGTTGTTCATTTTTAGTGTTATACACGAGTAATGAATTGCTGAAGATTACATCAAAAACTAATGATGTACCCATATGTTGACTAAGTGAATTTAAATTAAAAAAAGAAATATAATAGATTCAGTTTATTGAATTTATATCTTGCAATCTTATTAGATTCACTTACTAGTTCTAGTAACTTTTTATAGATTCTTTAGAATTTTCTCTGTATACAATCATTATACATAGAGAAAAAACTGTTTCTTCCCTCCCAATCTATATGCTTTTTATTACTTTTTTTTGCTCACTACCTTGATGAAGACCAGTGAAATGTTGAATAGACACAGTGAAAGTAGTTAGACATCTATGCCTTCTTTTTATCTTAAGAGAAAGAGTTCTGTCTTTTAATAGTGACTATAATATGATCCATAAGCAGTCACAGATGGTCTTAAATCAGATTTAGGAAAACTACTTTTTCATAATAGGTACTGAAATTCTATGAAGTGTTTTCTCTGCATTAATTAAAATAATTAAGTTTTCTTTGTCTTTACTCTGTTAGTGGTGAAATTTATTTATTAATTTTTAAATGTTCAACCCCATTTGGTCATAAAGTATGATCTTTTTTACATATTTCGGGATTTAATTTGGCAAAATTGTGCTAAAGAATTTAGCATTTCTATTCAAATGGCATATCAAGGTGATGTCTTCTCTTGTGATGTCTTTTGTTTTAATGTCAGGATAATGCTAACCTTGTTAACTGTTGAATGTGTCCCTCTGTTTTCTAAAATAATTTGTTTAGGATAGTCTTATTTCTTCCTTAAACATTTAATGAGAATCACTGTTGAAGACTTCTGGGTCTAGAATTTTCTTTGTGCAAAGGTTCTTAATTTTGATTTCAGTTTCTGTAACTAATATATAGATATTTAAAATCTCAATTTCTTTTTGGAATCAGGTGTGGTAATTTGTATTTCTCAAGAATTTTTCTTAAGGGGGTGCCTTAAGCTTAAGCTTAAGCTTCTGCCTTTGGCTCAGGTCACGATCTCAAGGTTCTGGAATCACGCCCTGTGTCAGGTTCCCTGCTTAGAGTGGGGAGTCTGCTTCTGGCTCTCCTGCCTCTCCCCCTATTTGTGCTCTCTCCTCAAATAAATAAATAGAACCAGCAGGTGGAGGGGCAGAGGAAGAAGGGAGATAATCTCAAGCAGACTCCTTGGTGAGCGTGGAACACAATGCAGAGCTTGATCCCAGAACCCTGAGATCATGATGGGAGCTGAGACCAAGAATGGGATGTTTAACCAACTGAGTCACCAAAGGACCCCTCTTAAGAATTTTTTTTTCCATCTGAATTATCATACTTATTGGCAACATTTGGGCATAAGATTGTCTTATGACCTTTGAAAGTATAACTAATTTTTATTTATTTATTTAAAATGTTTTCCAGGGGTGTCTGGGTGTGGCTCAGTTGGTTAAGCGTCTGCCTTCAGCTCAGGTCATGAATCCAGGATCCTGGGATGGAGCCCTCTGTTGGGTTCCCTGCTCAGTGAGAGCCCTGCTTTTCCCTCTCCTTCCCACTTGTGTTCTTCCCACTTGCTCTCTC
This sequence comes from Mustela lutreola, assembly GCF_030435805.1. NCBI lineage: Eukaryota > Metazoa > Chordata > Mammalia > Carnivora > Mustelidae > Mustela > Mustela lutreola. Next base: position 67,118,843 of record NC_081295.1, read on the forward strand.
CGTTACTATCTTTTTCTCTCAAATAAATAAAATAAAAAACCTTTTAAAAAAATAAAATGTTTCCCAGTTTTATTAAGATATAATTGACATAGAGCATTGTATTAGTTTAAGATGTACAACATAATGATTTGATATAAATATATGTTGCAAAATAATTACCAACAAGTTTAGGAAACATCCACTACCTTACATAGTTGCATAGTTATAATATGTGGTGTGTGTGTGTGTGTGTGTGTGTGTGTGTGTGTGTGTTGAGAACTTTTAAGATCTACACTCTTAACATCTTTCACATATTCAGTACAGCATTGTTAACTATAGTTACCCTGCTGTACATTACATCTCCAGAACTTATTCATCTTTTAATTGTAAATTTGTAACTTTTGATCACCTTCCCACATTACTCCCACTTCATCTCCATCCTCCCACCTCTGGTGACCACAAATTTGTTCTTTGTTTCTATGAATTTGGGTTTTTAAATTCCACATGTAATTGAATTCATCCAGTATTTGTCTTTCTCTGTCTGACTTATTTCACTTAGTATAATACCTTCAAGATCCATCCATCACAAATAGCAGAATTTCCTTCCCTTGGGGCTAAATAATGCTCCATGTGTTTTACATGCTACAATAATACTCCATCATGGATATGTACACATACCATATTTTCTTTGTTCATCCATCCTTCAATGGACACTTAGGTTGTTCCCATGTCTTGGCTATTATAGATAATGCTGCATTGAACATGGGGGTAAGATAGAGTTTTGAGATAGTGTTGTAGTTTCTTTTGTATATATACCCAGCACGGGATTATCAGCTCATATGTTAGTTCTATTTTTAAATTTTAAGGAACTTCCTTACCGTTTTCCATAGTAATTAAACTACTTTACTTTCCCACCAAGAGAACGCAAAAATTTTCTTTTCTCCACATCCTCACCAACAATTACCATCTCTTGTCTACCTTGACGGTAGCAGCCATTCTTACAGGTGTGAAGTGATATGTTATTGGAGTTTTGTTTTGCATTTTGATATATTACATTTCCATTATCATTTAGTTCAGATATTTTCTAACTTCCCTGTAATTGTTTTCTTTAATTAATTAATTATTTATTAAGATATTTAATTTCCAAATATTTGGGGTTTGTTTCTGGGATATCGTATTCCTACTTGTTTCTAACTTAATTCTTTCATTCTTGGTATGATTTCATTAATTTGAAAATGTGATTAGAACTTGTCTGTGGTTAGACACACCTTGGCAAATGTACTGTACGATATTACATTTGAAAGGATGGATCTCTTGTATTCTTTCAAATATCAGCTGTAGGAATCTATAAATATCAATTAGGTCAAAGTGGTTAATAGTCTTATAAAAATCTTCTATATGTTTCTGATTTTATTTTGTCTAGCTTTTTCTTTCAATTTTTGATAGAAGAGTATTAAACTATCCAACTATGGGAAATTGAAATTCTTATTTACAGTATTTGGAAATTTTGATATTAGGCACATAAACATTTATTACTCTTACGTGCTTCTGATGAATTGGCTGATTTATCAATATGTAATGTCCCTCTTTGTCTCTGGTGATATTTTTAACTTAAAGTCTTTTTAAAATCTTATTCTAATTCTGAATATGTTCCCTCTATTCTATTATTTGTAAGATTTTGATAAAGATTATCACTAGTTTTTTTTGTTTGTTTGTTAAGTGTTTGGGTAGAATCTACCAATGAAACCTTGTGGTCTGGGGTTTTTCTGTGCTGGGAGATTTTTGATTCCTAATTTGACTTTCACTCTTGCTATTGGTCTGAGAAGATTTCCTATTTCTTGGATTCAAGATTCATGATTCAGTCTTGGTAACTTGCACAGGCTTAAGAATTATAATAAATGAAACAAGATGGGATTGGGAGGGAGACAAACCATAAGTGACTCTTAATCTCACAAAACAAACTGAGGGTTCCTGGGGGAAGGGGGGTTGGGAGAGGGGGGTGGGGTTATGGCCATTGGGGAGGGTATGTGCTATGGTGAGTGCTGTGAAGTGTGTAAACCTGGAGATTCACAGACCTGTACCCCTGGGGATAAAAATATATTATATGTTCATAAAAAATAAAAAATTTTAAAAAAGAATACATACAACTGGATAAGGCCCATATTAACATACCCCAATCCTTTATCTTATAGTTATTACATATATTACAGCTGGATATGTTACCAACCACAGAAGATAATGATACACTTTATTTTAACAATCACACTGATTATAAAAAAATCAAGATAAAAGAACAAAAATCAAGGTTTTTCCATTTAACCAGAGTGATGCTCTTTTGTGACCATTTCTAATGCTTTTCATTTTTATTTGTGGATCTAAGTTTCCATCTCTTATCATGTTTTTCCTTCAGAACTTCAGCCTCAAGTACCTTTAGGGTTTCTCATAATGAAGATCTGTTTGTACCATAGCCTCTTAATTCCCCTTCACCTGAGAATGTCTTTATTTCTCCTTCATTACTGAAGGATATGGAATTTGGGGTTGACAATTCTCTTTTTTCTTTCAGCACTTTAAAGATGTTGTCTCACTATCTTGAATGGTTGGAATAATTAAGTTCTAATTTCTTAGCAAGAAATGATAATTACATAATGTGATAGAGGTGCTAATTATCACCACAATGGCAATCATGCTGCATTATATAAATGTATCAAGTTAACATATTGTACACCCTAAATTTACACAATGTTATATGTCAAAAATATTTCAAAATAAAAAGATGTTGTTCTCTCTTCTGGCCTCCATGGTTTCTCAAAAATATCAACTATTATAGAATTATTGTTCTCTCACATTTAAAGTGTTATTTTTCTCTTGCCACTTTTCTCCATTTGCTCTTTATATTTGGCTTTCAACACTTTGACTCTGCTGATAACTGTTTCTGCAAGATTGGCTTTGGCAAGAAACAAAGTTTTATGCTAAATAACAACCAATGTTGATTCCTTTACTGGCTAGAAAATAAAACATATCGGTGAGGTCAGGTTTCAAAGGAGAATTTTATTAACTTTAAAGAGCAGGTAATTTAAATGTTATTGAGATTGTCCAAAGCGACATTCTTTATATGAAGCAAATATAATATTGATATCAATATCTGATTTAAAGTTTACATAAAAAAGAAATCTATAGATCAATATCACATTGGATTGCAAACAGAATCCAACAATATATTAAAAAAAATCATAACCAAGTTGATTTTACTCTATGAATACTCAACATTAGGAACTCAATTAATATAATTTGTCTAATTTAATGAGATTTAAGAAGAAATTTCACAAGTCACTTCTGGAAATATAAAGATATTTGACACCTCTATGTTTGTAACAGTATTATTTACCATAGCCAAGGTTCAGAAGCTGCCCAAGTGTACATCAATCGATGAATGTTTAAAGATGGGATTGACTCTGTGTGTGTGTGTGTGTGTGGGTGTGTGTGTGATGGAATATTATTCAGCCATAAAGAAGAATGAAATCTTGCCACTTACAACAACATGGATAGAGCTAGAAAGTATTATTTGAAGTGAAATAAGTCAATCAGAGAAAGACAAGCATCATGTGATTTCATTCATATGTGGAATTTAAGAATAAGAACAAAGGAGCAAAGGGAAAAAAAGTGAGTGAGAGAAAGAGAGAGAAACCAAAAAACACATTCATAACTATGGAGAACAAACTGATGGTTACCAGAGAGGAGGTGGGGGGGATAGGTGATGGGGACTAAGGAATATACTGGTCATTAGGAGCACTGGATATATATATATTTTATATAATATAAAAAATATATTTATATATACAAGAATGCCCTCTGTACCACTAATATTTAATATTTCATTGGAAGTATTAACTTATGCTCAAACAAAAGAACTACAGTGGTATAATAATTGAAGTGGTATACAGTGGTATATATAATTGAAAATGAAGAGATAGAACTATAACTAATTGCAAATTATATTGTTGTATGGGATTTTTCTCTCATAAAACATAAGAAAACTAACTGAAACTAACTAACTGAAAAATGCTATAATTTAAGATAGTATTAGTAAAATAGCAGGATTTAAGTTAATATACAGAAATCAAGGCTTCCCATTTGCAAACAATATCCAGAAAAAATATTTTGCTATTTATTGCTATTGCAATAGCAATTTAAAAATACTTAGTATAAACATAACATGAAATAGGCAAAATATGCATGAGAAAAACTTGCAGGGGGAAAATACAGTTAAATAAGTGAAAATATATATCATGTTCATAGATTAAAGGACTCAAAAACATTACAAAATTTGTACTTTCTAATTTAATGAATTTAAAAATATCCAAGCAAAAATAGCCAGGAAAACATGGAAACTTCCAGATATTAAAATATAATACAAGCCCTCATTCACTGATTATAACACTATACTTGTTAAACACTGTGCTTATTAGCCTTTGAATAGACAGGCCAGTGGAACAAAGTAGGAATTCCCAAAATAGATAAGCACAAGTACATGTAAGAATTTGAATTGGTGAGGATAATATCTCAAATCATTTTAATAAATAGTACACAGTGGGCAAAGGTAATGCTGAGTCCATAGTTCACACCATACTTGAGGATAAATGCCAAATGGATCAAATATTTAGATGTAAAAAATTAAGCCAAGTAAGTACTACAAGAAAATAAAAGTAAATTTCTTTATAATAATATAAAGGAGAAAACACTTTTAAAATTTAAATTCTAAAGCATTAAGAGAAAATAATGATAAAATCAAGTACATAAAAATAAAAAAGCTTGAGGTGTCTGGAAGTGGCTCAGTGGGTTAAGCCTCTGCCTTCAGCTCAAGTCATGATCTCAGGGTCCTGGGATCGAACCCCACATCGGGAATCTCTGCTCAGCAGGAAGTCTGCTTCCCCCTCTCTATTTGCCTGCCTCTCTGCCTACTTGTAATCTCTCTCTCTGTCAAATAAGTAAATAAAATCTTAAAAATAAAAAAAGAAAAGAAAAGAAAACGTAAGCATGGCTGGGGGGCAAAAAAAAGCAAAATCTAAAGACAAAAGAAAAGTTGATCAAAATATTGCAATTTATTATTGCAATTATATAGTCTCATCTCCTAAATACATAACAGCTCCTAGAAATCAAGATTCAAAAACCAGCAATAATAGAAATGGGCAAAGGACATGAACAAAAAGCTCACAGAAAAAATAAATTTAAATGTCCCTTTAAAATATGACAATATGTTGTCATATTCGTGATAAGAAATTAAATATTAAAACCAAGATACCATTTGTCCTCTATCGGATTGGCCAAATCTAGATGTTTGACACACAACTCACTTGACAAGGCTATAAATAGGCACTCTTACACATTACAAGGCTATAAATAGGCACTCTTACACATTACACAATCCTTTTTAAAAAAGGATTTTATTTTATTTATTTATTTGAGAGAGAAAGTGAGAAAGAGAGCCTGAGCAAGGAGGAGGGCAGAAGGAGAGGGACAAGCAGGCTCCCTGTTGGGGGGGAGCCCAATGCGGGGCTCAATCCTAGGATGCTGGGATCATGACCTGAGCCAAAGGCAGATGCTTAACCAGATGCTCAGATGGCTGCTGAGCCATCCAGGTGCCCCAATATTATAGCTCTTAAGGAAAGGAGATTGGAAATATCTATCAACATTGTAGATGCATTTACTTTTTGTTTTTTTTTTTTTTAAGATTTTATTTGTTTATTTGACAGAGAAAGAGAGAGAGACACACACAGGAAGGGAAGGAACACAATCAGAGGGAGTGGGAGAGGGAGAAGCAGGCTTCCCTCTGAACAGAGTCTTATGCGGGGCTTGATCCCAGGACCCTGGGATCATGACCTGAGCTGAAGGAAGATGCTTAACCGAAGACATATTTACTCTTTAAGCCAAGAAAACCATGTCTCAGAATCTGGCCTTTAATTACATCTGTACACAAACAAAATAGCATTTGCAAAAGGATGCTGCTTGCAGCATTGTTTGCAATAGAAGACACCATAGAGTTACCAGGAGACAATAAAATCTAACACATTTACCTAAAGAAAAAGAAAACACTAATTTGCAAAGATAAATGCACCCCCATGTTTATTAAACATTATTTACAATAGTGGAAGATGTGGATGCAGCCCCAGTATCCATGGGTAGATGACTGGATAAGCAAATGGGGTACATATATATGTACAATGGAATCAATCAAATACTAGAATAGAATAAATCCTTGCCATTTGTAACAACATGGATAGACCTAGAGGGTAACTTGCTGAGTGAAATAAGTCAGAGAGAGACAAATACCATATGATATCACCTATTTGTAGAATCAAAAACAGAAACAAAAAAATAAAAAAATGCACAAACAAATAAAAAACAAATAGTAACAGACTCATAAATACAGAGAACAAACTAGTGATTGCCAGAGGGGTGGGTTGGTGAGGGATGGCCAAAATCGTGAAAGGGATTAAGAGGCACCAATGTCCAGTTATAAAATAATTAAGTTATCGAAATGAAAGGTACAGCATAGCGAATATAGTCAATAGTATTGTAATAACGTATGAGGACAGACGGTGACTACAACTTAGCCCTGAGTAATATATAGATTTGTCAAATTGTTACATTGCACCGTTGAAATGAGTGTAACATTGTATGTCGACTGTACTTCAATAATTAATATTAAAAATAAACTCCTAGACTAATGCTTATTTTAAAAAAATCCTAGCACATTCATATATTGGAATACCATGCAGCTCCCCAAAATGAAAAGGATTTCTACATACTTTATGGAGAAATCTCTATATCTTAAGTGAAAAGCAAGCAAGGTATAGAACAGTAAATTCTTATCTTTTTAACTAAGAAAGAGTATGAGAATATTTATTCATATGCGCATAATGAACTAAGAGAAACAGAAATTCAGTAGCGACTTAGAGTGGGCAAGAGGGCAGGGTGAGTGAGGACAGGAGAGCGCAACGCTGCTCAGTGTACCTTCTTATATAGTTCTGATTTTTGAGACATGTTCAAAAAAATTTTGGAGCAAAATAAACACAAGAAGATCCAAGGAAATAGAAGAATGTTGTAATCTGGTAACATATACGAGCTTCTGTCCTATGGTTCTGTGGAGAAACGAGGGGCTGGGTCTAGGTGGCCAGTGTTCCTAGAGGAGGCAGCTGGGCGCCAAGCCATTCAGAACAAGTCAGAGCATTAGCCCAGTTTATCTTGGCCTCAAGCATGGTCTGATTACACTCATTGTCTTGGCTCTCAATGGTAGTGGTTGGGGTCAGGGAATCGCCCAGGGAAAAGAAGTAATAGGTTATCCAGACCAGCTTCCTCTCTGTGTAACCAGGCCCTGTGAAGGTCTCAGGGAAAAATTAGCAAGTGTTTCCACCACTTTTCTTTGAAAGGTCTTTCTATAATTACCTTTTCTCTTTCAGGAAGGCAGTTCCTGCACCTCATCTAAATTTGGGTTTCCTAATTCCATTGCATATTTTATGAAAATAGTTCAGACAATGTAAATAATTATCCTCTGCACCAATGTTTCAGAGAAGGAAAGATACTTAAATGATTCCTCTAACCAGAGCTTAGTTGGAAATGGAGGCACCCCCAAGGTCATTTCCCTTGGTAAACTCAAGAGACACAGAGTAGAGGGTTTGCCCACGTTGTGCTTGCTGACATGGATTGGTATTTCTGGGCAAGGGGACTGACTAGTTCTAGAGTCTCCCATTGGCTTTGAGCCCAGTGTCGCCTTTCCATAGACCATATCCTCTATTATCCATAGCAGCGGGGGGTGAGGGGGGCAAATCATATAGCTGTCCCAGGGCCAGGAAGCAGATACCCCTGGGGCCACATGAAAATGCCATCTGCCTGGGCTCACACAGCAGCAGAGAGAAGAGGGACTTCCAAGGACAGGTCTCCCACATCCCCTCCTCTCTCTGTGCCAGTGGTTTGGCGGTAACCATGAATAATATACTTACGGTGTGGAAGTCTGGAAGCAATTGGTTAAGATGACATGAGTGTGACAGGCAGAGAGAGGCCCCAATCTCATTTTTACAAATGTTCCCTCAGAACATATGACCAGAGGCAGGGAGTTTCTTCCCTAAGCGTTTGGATATGAGAGCAAGAGCATAAACAAGGAAGGGCAATGAGAGTATGTGTACAATGTCCGTCTGCCTCCCCGTTGCTGTGGCCTCCAGCTCCTTGTTGCTGGAAGTGTGGCCTATAGGCCCGCAGCCTCAGCATCACTAGGGAACTTGTTGGAAATGCAGAGCTTTAGACATTCCTCCAAATCCGCTGAATTAGAATCTGCATTTTAACAAGATCCTCAGGTGAATCACATGCATCTTGAAGTTGGGGAAATGCCTCTCTGACCTCATTCTCACAGAGCTCTGCCTTTCAGCCGCTCTCCTACTTTAGACACCTGCCCTGGCCTGGAGTCTTGGCACACTCCATAGGTGTAGGTCCCAGTGTGGGAGCCACTGAAGCCACGGGATGGGATAAACCTCCCTTCTGTTGCCATCCTGTCCACACAGTTGGCCCAAAGCAGAAACACCAGACGTTTAAATAAAGCAAACATCTTTATGTTCAACATCAACTTTATTTTAAACATCAACTTTTTTTAAAGTGGTAGAGTAATGAAGTGCTATCTAGAGAAGTGAAGAAAAGGACTGTTTGCATAATATAATTATGAAAATTCTAATTCGAAACACTCCCTAAAATAGGAGAGGAAAAGTCAAAATCTCTTACCCTCCTAAACTGCACCTCTTTTGAGATTCTCCCCTACAGTTCTGCCCACCTCCCAACAATGGGGAAGGATGCTCCCCTCACTCACAGGGAGGGTCTGACTCTTCACACCGTCTTTCCTTGACCCGTGCGATGAGCCAACCTTGTGACATTCTTTCTAAAATTATGGATTACAGTTGACCAGTGAGTGATGTTAGTGACTCAAAGTCCCCTTGTCAGTAGTGGAGGGGGCAGTTCCTGATCTGATTTATGGCTTCGCTTTCACACAAACGTGAGCTGCAGACAGATGGGGCCTCTAAGTAGGGGTCTTATTAAAATAGCCTGTCTTGGAAGAGGCAGGTCAGTGTGAAGGGTAAGAACACAGTATGAAGCTGGACCCCCTAGGGTCCAACCCTAGCTCTCGAGTTAGAGTAGCACCTGGTAAGCATTGGATTAGTACATAGTATCATTATGTGGGTGCAAATAGTTTCTGGAAATGTTTCAGAATGTTGTTGCCTTGTGAATTCAAGGAGCAATTTGTCATGATTAGCTTGGAGTCTGGTGCAGATTCACAAGGAGGAAAAGTAACAGTTAATGCTTAAGAGCTCCAAAACTATTAACGGTGTGCAGAAGAGATGTCAAGATTTCTTGGTGCTTCCTCCACAATCCCAATCTCCTGACTTCTCACGGAGGCATCTGAGCATCTTAAATCGCTTAGGAAATCAACTCTGCTTTCCCATTGTTTCAAGTCTCATTATTTCACGGACTATCCCAGTGCTCTTTTCCTATTGCAAACATTTGTCAAATGGGGCATCATTGTTAATTTCCTTTTGAAAAAATGATGGTGGGATAGAGGAGCGGGCATGAAATGATTTCCATGTAATTGCATAACTCTAAGGAATAGAATTAAGGACTCAAAAGAGCTATAAAGAGATTGGCAGAGAATTTTAGCATCGGTGTTTCTCTTTTGAAAGATATGCTAATTGTAATAAAGTCTTTTTTGTTCAGGGGTACTTAGAATAGCTCTCAGTAAATTTGGGACCATTGAGAATAATATTCCTCGAGTCACTAGATATTCCGTGCAGTTAGTCAGTCCGGGATGGTGTCCTGCACTGTGTTTCTGCTAGCGTGGCTTCAGGAATCATTGCCAAGCTGTTTAATGTGGTCCAGATATTAAGAAGATGAGAATCCTATTTTGAAATGTGCCAAAACTTATAAAAATAGGGATATTTTTGTCATCATACCAGGTGGAATTATTTGCATGCCAGAACTTACAACAAAAGAGAGAGAGAGATCTTTATCATATCAGGTAAAATTTTTGTGTAGGTTTAGAACATTTTTAGATTTTCTATGAAATTTAGGAAGTTATCTTTCATTTTTAAAGTGGTAGGGTAAGGAAGTTCTATCTAAAGATGTAGAGAAATGAACTACTTACATAATATAATTATGAAAATTCTATTTAGAAGAAACTTAAAACATCATCTACTGCAACATTTCATAGAGTGTTGGCATCCCTTTGATAGCATCCTTATTGGAGATTGCTCTGTGATATAGCAGGGAAATTAGAGCTGTAGGAGCCGAATGGACTGGGGATTAAATACCAGACCCATACTTCCTGGCTCTTTGACCTAGGTCGAGTTGATTAATTTCTATTAACCTCAGTTTCCTCATCCATAAAATGGTACATAATACCTACCCTAGAGGTGTTGGTAAGAATTAAATGAGAATATATTACTATTATTATTATTATTGTATTTAGCACTATACCTATGTGTATCATGATAATTGCCATATAAAACACTTAGCCAATCCAGACAATTTAATGAAAACAAAACCATACAAAACTCAGTGTTCTGTGACCTTTTTTCTTCCTTACCTACTTTGAAGAGTTGTTATTAGAAATATATATGTATATATATATACATATATATAAATATTTAAAGCACTTAGCACATAGTGGTTGTTCCATAAATTATAAGGGTAATTATTATTTCTTCTAGATTTTCATTCTACATCATTCATTCATTCTTCAAATATTTATTACTGTGTACCAGCATTTGAGGGAACCCGATGTTCCCAGTGCATTTGAAAGCAGTTGGTTTGAGGTGGTTCGAGGGGGATAAGCAAAAGGACACCTAGAGTTTGGGGTCTAAGTAACAGGTAGATGATGGTATAATTGACTGAGCTAGGGCAAAGTGATGATGACAAGACTTTGAGGTGGAGGATGATGGAAGGAAATCAAGAATTCTATTTTTCACATAGTAACTTTGAGATGTTCATGAAACATTCAACTGAAAGGTCATAGAGATGGTTGAATATATGAGGCTGGAAATGATATTTGGTTGAGAAAACAGTGGGTTCATTATCACATATACATGGCATTTAAGACAATGGAACTGGATGACATGTTATAGAAAAAGTATGTAAAGGAAAAGAGAGCCCCAGACTAAAATCTGAGCAGCCCTAACATTTAGAACTTGGTGAAGCACAAGTAGCTCAATGATACCTAGGAAGCCAATGTCACTTGTAGATGTCTTGAATGTTCAGGATGTTTCTTTGGAGCCTGCCCCTTTAGAATTGCAAGGTATTGGCCTTTTGGGAGCAACACAGAACAACTTTGTTTCTTTTCAAATAGATGAAGAAGTCTCCTTGCACATCTTCTATCAGACTTCTCTCTTTTAGCCTAGAAATACCCACACGTCCTAGAAGATGGCTCAGAGGCAGCCATCACCCAAACCTTACTTTCCCATCTTGACCAGCCAGCCATCTGCAGGACTTCTAAGCAAATACAGAGCAAGGTAGAGTAAAAGGAAAACAGATGAATTACTTTCAAAATCCACTGCTGTGGTCTTGATGAATCATGACTGTGGATGTAAGTAAAGTATAAAAATCATCTTCTAGAAAATACCATAAGGCTAAAAGGGCACATTCTATAGTCAGTTGTGCTTCTAGCAGCTTAAAAAATATGGAGTGGGAATGCATTCTCTGGTGACATTAAAACAACTACACACCAGCTGGACTTCCAATGGAATTAAGACAGGCTGTTCATGTTTCCTTGGGTTCATGACTCCAGCTAACTCATCTGTCTTTGTCCAGTCTTGGTTTTGATTCCCATTTCACAACTCTTGATTTAATGCATTTGTTACTCAGCTACAGGATTTGATATTTGGAGTCCTTTAATTGATCTTGGCGTCACTCAAACTCTGTACTCAGCTCTCCATTTTGAACCCAACATTTGCTTACTACTTTGTTCAGTACTTAGGCACTTGCCTGAAGTTTTGATCTTGCGGTCTCCTGACATATATAAAGTCATATGCAAAAACAAGTACTACGAGTAAAAGCCATTAGGCAAAGGTCGGATTTTCCTCTCATACTCTGTATGAAACTGGAGATTTACCTGCATTGGCTTATTTTTAGATACTTCTGCAAGTTTAACAGTGCTGCTACCTAGCAATTTCTTGACCAAGAGGCAGATGACTAAACAAGTCAAAACCCTGTCAACCTACTGGCTCTGTGAAGAAAGATATCCATGTGGGAACTAAGTATCTGACTAGATAGTCAGTTGAGGTGATTCTCCTCAGGTTACCATGACTCAGAGCTGAATAAATATACCTCCCTTTGTAATACCTTCACCCAAACATAGGACCATAAACTAGGTCCCCTTATGGTGTGGCTCTCCTCATTCCTTTTCTATGAATTACTCTCTCACTGATCCTCCTCTTGAGGACATCATCTACTTGCTTCTCCCAGCAATGGGTTTTCAAGCCCTAGCTACTTCAGACTAATCAGGAAGAGCTTTTAAAATATATGTAGGATATTCTTTAAGAGACTTTGATTCAGTTGGCCTCAGGTGAGGCCAAAACTCTACAATTCCTAAAGCTCTTTCTGAAGTTTTCTAAACCTTAGTAACCAGGTTTGGGAACCATACTTGCCAAGAACCCAAGTCAGGAGCATGAATGAGGTCATGACTTCATGTGCTACTCCTTCTCTCTGGTCTCACTCTATCTGGTTGACTATTATCCAGTGGCTGTGTTGGTCAGTTTGTTCCCACTTTGACCATTACTATCTTTGGACTGTTCTGATTCTCAGGTCTTAATGGATTTACTGTTTTCTCCAGATTCTCTGATCTTAATAATCCTTTTGGTTCCCAGTTCTAGTTCACTGAGAGAGGTACAAATCTTGTTTCTGTAGTTTGATACATGACAAGATGCAGTGACAGCACATATTGAATATCCACGGACTCTGGATATTTCTCAGCCATCTACCCCCTTTCATGTTACTAGTTTTATCCAAGAGATTGAGAACTATAGAGACACATGTAATTTGGAGGCTTAGACCACTAAGAACTGGTGGGACTTTATATCCCATTTCTCCTCTAGAACAGCAGTCTTGGAAGCCACATATTGAGATGGTGTCATCGCGAAATGGAGGACAGGCATGTACCGCTGAGTCATGGCTGAAGGGGAGTCCCCGTCAGTCTCCATCATTTCTCTGTGTGAGCTGTAAATCCTTTTTTTTTTTTTTTCCCTGAGCTACAGAGATTTCAGGATTAATTTGTTACTACAGCACTGCCTACCCTGTCCAGAACTAAAGAGAAACCATGACTTCTGGATAAAATGCTGCCAAGAGAACTGAGCCCAAGCCATCACCACACACTGTCCTAATTTCTTGTTCTCTTTCCTTTCCAAATAGCACATATACATCCATTTAATGCCACAGAGTACAAATTATGCTAGTTATATGGGACAAAACAGTTGTGATGAATGGTGAATAAAATGGACTTCCCACTTACACAGTGACTGTTGTTTCAGAAAAGTCACTTACAATTATTTTTAATGCCCTTAATGTTCCTCTTAACTCTTAAACAGAACCTGCCAAAGGTGGCATACTCAGGCAGGAAGCGAAATACATGAAATAAGCAGGTATTAAGATAATGGACAATGGTGGGGCCTTGCACATGTGAAAGAACAAATAGAAAAAGGCGTGATCACCTAAAGGTATTCAACACAAATCAAAGGAAATAATACCTCTACCTTAAGTAAAAGGTTGAAGCCCCAAACATCAACCTGCCACTGCAACTATGCCCTGAACTGTAAGTACCCACTGTAAGTGCCATTTTTCAAATTTTAGTATACACATGACAAAATACTATGCAGCTATTGAAAATGTGATATAGAAAAGTAGTAGCAATAAATAAATATTTTTGAAAATAAATAAACCACATATATACTTAAAATTACTAAACAGTTATAATATAATACAATTTTGCAAAATAAAATGCGTGGGGAAAAAGACTAGAAATAAGATACATGTACCAAGCCAATAGTTTTTTTTTTTTTAAGATTTTATTTATTTATTTTACAGAGAGAGAGATCACAAGTAGGCCGAGAGTCAGGCAGAGGGAGACAGAGGAGGAAGCAGGCTCCCCACTGAGCAGACAGCCCAATGTGGGGCTCGATCCCAGGACCCCAATATCATGATCTGAGCAGAAGGCAGAGGCTTTAACCCACTGAGCCACCCAGGTGTCCCCCAAGCCAATAGTGTTAACAAGAATAGATATCTCTCTCTTGTAGGATTATATGATTCTTATTGACTTGCTTTTATTTTTGTGTATTTTCCATCTCTTCCAAAACAAGCATGTGTTGTTTTAGTAATTGGGCAAAAAATGTTATGTTAGATACTGATATTTAAGAATAAAGGGCAAATATATAAATATATTTAATATGAGATTTTTCTAATATTTTTATTCTAGCTACCTACTTTATCACATGGTATATTGTGTGTGGTGTATTTTTGGTCTAGAAATGGCTATACTAAATTATATAAAACCTAGCCTGGAACCACTATTCATCTATGAGTTCTGGGTAAGTTGAAACACACATCTCTATTATTTTTATGTATTTCAGAAAGAAATTTTGCTGATTTTAATAATTATCATAACTAATGTGTAACAAAGAACAAACCACAACTTAAAAATACACCAACGTGGGGGCAAGTTGTAACAGATAATAGAAAATATCCTGTAATTATAGCTGCCAAAAGAGTACAAATAATTCCAAAGACGTTTTGTTCTCCAAGTTTTTCCACTGTTTATTCATTGGAATGGCTTGGCATTAAGAGTTCACAACTGGCTTGAAATGGATTCATTAAACTCTAATCTGATTAGGATTTTCGTTTCTTTGTTCTCTGCATCCTCAGGTGGCATTTTGGCTGGACATTAGAAATGTTTGTGCCATATCAGGTACAGCAATGTAACTTTGCCTATGTATTATATAATCAGTACATAATTCTAAGGTGCTAATCCTAAAAAGGCAACTCTAGGTAATAGAATTCCACTTATGTCCACATACTCTTCAGCATATGAATTTTACTTATACATATGTACCAAAGCATTACAATGCATTTTGAACAGATGACTAGATATATCTAACTTCCCAGAACCATTAAGAATTAAATATAAGTTGTTTTTTTGTTTTTTTAAGATTTTATTTATTTGTCAGAAAGAGAGAGAGCACAAGCAGGGGAAGCAGCAGGCAGAGGAAGAAGCAGACTCCCTTCTCAGCAGGGAGCCCAATGCCAGACTCCATTCCAGGACCCTGAGCTCAAGGCGGACGTTTAACCAAGTGAGCCAGCCACCAGGCGTCCCAATATAAGTTGCTTTTAAAATGCCATAAAAGCTCTCCCAAGTGGTTTTTTATCTAAATAAATGAAAGGTTGATTTAATCTAATTTAGGTGGATAGCAGGATAGGTGAAAAACGTGGTAAGGAAGATCACTTGGCAGTAAAGGTGCAGCCTAAGGTTGGTTAGATAAAGAGAATCACAAAACTATTCAGAAAGGCTTTAAATTAGATATGAAATACAATTAAGAGCCCCCCAAATTTTCAAAATTGACAAGCAAGTATGACGCACCTTGCTATACTGGTAGGCAAAAGAGACTCTGGGACAAAAATAGCCACTAACTGGATGCTATCCTAGCAATGACTGTTGGCTTACTCTATAAACACAATAAATAAATGTTAGGAAATTACCACTTTGTTGAATCCACCCAGAATTTTATAATCAAGAAATCACCTAGGGAGGAAAAAAAAACTGTTCTGCTATCAACATACTTATAAATTTTGTTATTCCAAAAAATTAAAATTGTATTTTTATTTATGTGCTTAAGAGCTTAGGGGCTTTAAAAGTCTTATTCTGGTCCTGGCACAATTCAGATGAATTGGGAATGAAAATTAAGACACTTATCAGGGGAGGTCCCTAGACTCCACATGTTCTGGATGAGACATGACCCAATAGAAGATAGACTTAAGGCTCTGGAGAGTTCTAGAATGGTGGCTTCTGTGTGTGTGTGTGTGCGTGTGTGTGTGTGCGCGCGCGCTGTGGGCACTCTCCAGTCATTGCATAGGCATGGTCTCCAACTTTCCCAACAGCAGACATCATTTGGACATCATTGGCTCCTGGAGAGGCTGCCTGTTTAATGGAGATCTGCTCTGTAGGAAGAAGCATTTTAATAGCAGTTGGTTTTGTAACATTAACACTGGTGGAAGTGTTGGGTTCCTTAAGTGCAATCTCAGCAGCTGAATATGAAAAATGGATGCCAAACTGGCTGCCAACCTATGAATGCCAGGCAGCATCATATGAACAAAATAGGCATGAGGACAGAGTCATATGATCTATGGAAGATGTTCTAAGTCTGTCATGACACCAGAAAGATCTGTCCTCAACTGAAAAGAGCCAATACATTTTATTTCAGAATCTACAGAAACACACCTGTGTTCCCCATACTATATTATAACTCCAGCGTTTAAGTTTGCATACGGTGAAAGAAACAGAAAATAAATCTCTGTCTTAAGCTTCGGACTACTGGGGACTTGAAGAGAGATCAAAGAAGCCCTTCAAGTCATTCAAGTTTTTTTTTTTTCTTTTTTTTCTTTCTTTCTTTCTTTCTTTTTTTTTTTTTTTTTTTTTTTTTTTTAGTTTTTGGTGTTTAACATGCACTCCTAACATTAATAAGCTTAGTTCCATGAAGCACCTTCTGGGCCAAAAGATAAGACTTTCTTTCCCCTGAATCACATTTTCTCAAATATTTTGCAAAGCTGAGGCATAAGTCTTTTAATAGAATTATGCAAAATTTGCCCTAACCCCACATGTTTTCTGAACTAAAGACAGCTTTGAAGAGATGCTGTATTTGCAATGACCACATTGGGGAAGGAAAGCTGGAAACAATAGGTGGTGAGGGAGAATGAAGCAACACCCCACACTTGGGCTTTAGGTGCTGCTAAGGTTATTTTGTGCAAACTTAAAGCAAAGTCTCCTTCTGAAAGGTCAAACTTGCTGGGATGGAAATGCTGACCCATCAGTAGGGGATTATCTTCTTGGCAGCAGCAAAAACCCAGCTCGAATGCACCTCACTCCTGATTTGAACTGTCTGGATGATGGGATAAAAACATCTCAGGCACAAGCCCGGTCAATGACCCCAGGGAGGCAAAACAACGTAGTACATCCCTCCTAAAATGGAGATGCAAAAGTACATTTGTTAAAAAAAAAAAAAAAATAGTACAGGGTTCCTTGTGAAATAATGTTCTATTTCCTAGTTTTCCCTCTTCAAATGATGGAAGACATCTTCTTTGAAAGGAGGCTTAGAAAAAGATGACCATAAAATCATTTCTCCAAGTGTGAGACACACTTAGCATTTCAGAACTGGGTAAGACTCCTTGTTTCACAGATTAGTGTATTTGTGCATGGAATATATTATCAAGAGAAGCATAGTAATTGTCCCGATTCTACAATTTTCAGTCCTTCTCCATGTGGGTGAAACAAAAATCACATATTTGAAATCACCACAGGGACACCTGGCTGGCCCAGTCAGTTAAGCGTCTGCCATCAGCTCAGGCCATGATCCCAGAGTCCTGGAATCAAGTCCCACCTTTGGCTCCTTGCTCAGCGGGGAGCCTGCTTCTCCCTCTCTCTCTGGTCCCCCCACTTGTGTTCTCTCTCTCTGACAAATAAATAACATCTCTCTTTTAAAAATATTTATCTATTTATTTATCTGACAGTCAAAGATCACAAGTAGGCAGAGAGAGAGAGAAGAGGAAGGAGGTTCCCCACTGAGCAGAGAGCCGAATGCGGGGCTCCATCCCAGGACCCTGGGATCATGACCTGAGCCGAAGGCAGAGGCTTTAACCCACTGAGCCACCCAGGTGCCCCTAAATAAAATCTTAAAAAAAAAAAAAAATGAGCTTTCCACAAGCTCAAGGGCACCATCTTAATTATTATTGTAACTCGCAGGAACTATATGGCTGACTGAAAGCAGTATTTGGGGTCTCAAGTTATAGAACAAGAAGGCAATGTTTGTGTTTGGAGCAGAGTCAAGGCTGTTCTACCTCTGGAACTTTCTGACCTGAGGCCCTCTTGTCCCCTACAAGTGGTGCTTGCAGGAGGAGTGTTTGGCAAAGCACTTTCAGGATAAAGAAAAGGGGGACCCAAGAGAAGCGCAGCCCACGGGGACTTCTGCCAAGTTTTTATTTTGACCCCCATTTAGCTTTTTGAGGTTTACTAGTTAAGATGACATTTATTGCCAAACAGCTATTTCCTAATAACGGGGCCTCAGTGGACAATCTGACTCCAATCATCTTTCTACGTTCTACTTTTATACTTAAAAAACACACGCGAGATGACAAAACCCCCAAACTCCAGCCCTTTCTCCGTCCCAGCGTCACACATGCCTCTGCTGGCGCTTCCCGTCCCTCTGCCTGATGCGCCCTTCGGAGCAGCGCCGTGCCTGCGGAGTGAGGCGAGTCCCCCGCCCCGAGGTTGTTTGTTGCCCTCTGTCTTCGCAATGTGCGCACTCAGCGCGCGTCCCCGCCAAGGAGTTAATGTCGGGAACCGGCAGTTTCAAGGATGTCATCTGGATTTCAAAATAAAGTTCCTGTGCCTCTGGCACATCTGAGTGTTCGGAGCCAAGGTGGGCTTTACTGTGACTTCTCTTGCAAGCTGCTTGGTATTTATCCAGCGTGAAAAAGGACGTCTGCGGGTCAGCAGAAGGGGAGCAGTTTCTTCCTTGATTTATTCTTGTTCAAGTTCAGTTTTGATTAGAAGCCCCCTCTGTGCAGCTGCTCCAGCATTGGGATTTCTTCTAACAGCACTGTTCAGTGGAATAACATGAATATGAAAGGAATATTTAATATTTTAAATTAAATAAATTACTTATATTAAATTAAATATTAAAAATATTTAAAAAGGAATCACTTTTTGCAGTTTAAAGTGATGTGGATGGTGTCCTTTTATTAAAAAATTACGGGGCACCTGAGTGGCTCAGTTGGTTAAGCCACTGCCTTGGGCTCAGATCATGATTCCGGAGTCTTGGGATGGAGCCCCCCCCACCCCCCCCTTCCATATCAGGATCCAGCTCCACAGGGAGTCTGCTTCTCCCTTTGACCTTCTCTCCTCTCATGCTCCTCATGCTCGCTATGTCTGTCTCTCTCTCAAATAAATAAAATCTTAAAAAAAAATGCAGAGGGCTGCAGTGTGTAGGTATATTTGTTAATCTATCTGAAGTTTAACCTTGGCATATTTTCCTCTAGAGGAAATTTTTATACAGGCAGAAAGACAAATATGAAAAATTAAATCAAACCTAAAACATATCTACCAAACAAATTCTGATCAGAGTAGCAATATCCTCTTTGTTGCTGATAGATCTCTGAAAAAAAATGTGACTCTCCACTTTGGACTGAAATGATGTCATGTTATGCAAAGAAAATGGTATAGCTGTTCATAGGGTTTTGGGTTCACTTTGTTTTAATAATCCCATCCTACCCCTCCAAACCCTCACCCCTCCCCACCCCACCCCACCTCGCCACCTTCCCCAATTAACAGGTATTTCATAGGCACAGATAAACTGCATGTTCTTTTCCAAGAAACTTCTGCAACAGCGTTTTCAGATGGGGTCATATTACAACTCTGAACATGAATAACACAACGGGGGGGTGGGGGGAAGGCACACTGGTAGTGTTTGTGTTAGCTTGCAATTTTGAAACTAACTAAACATCTATGGACTCTGAGTACAATTTAGAGATGACTCTGATGCTCTATCTAGTTCATACTGGTTTGGTTGCTGAGTTAAAAGTGCTGGGAAAATGAACAAACAAACAAACAAATAAATGTGATTGGCTGCTTTTCTGAGCATCATTACAGAAGGTCAAGAATGACAAGGAGACCGGATCTGGCCTCAGGGAAAAAAGGTCAATCATATATCCAATATGTATTTTTGACTACACTGTAAATATGACCATAAATGCGAGCGATTAAGCAGACCACTTTCAAGCTCTACGGTTTCCAGAATTTTGAATTTCAGCATAGTAGATTCAGAATAGACCATTGGCCTTCACATTTATCATCTTGTAATGTGCCATTTGATCTTAGAAATATTGAATATTGGTATTTTCTTTGTTTTCTTCCTCCCCTACTAAAACCAAGAGCTAAGGAAGCTTGACTTGTTTTATTTACGCCTCTGGCCCTAGACCTGGACCAGCACCAGGTACATAGCTGTTACTCAATAAATGTGTGTTGAATAAATATTGATTCATCTCTTTTAGTTCTCTGTCCTAAGAAGCGGATTGGTGATGTTTCTGTAACTTCTGAAGTAACACTACATCATTCCATAGTCACTAATCCCAAAAGCAAAATCTCTATCTTTTTATTTCAACATCCAGCACAGAATGAGGATTTTAATATTATAGCTTGAAATGAGGTGAGGCCCCCTTCTAATTCGAAGAGTTCCTGGTTGGTTATCGATTTAACTGCTTATGAGACTGTTCGTTTCTTGAATGGAGGCCAGAAATAACACTGAAATAGAATACTCCTTCCAAAGTTCTCTTATAAACGCACCATCCAATTAAAGAAAGCTGAGAAAACATGACTTCAAAGTGCTTTCAAGCAAGCGAACTCAAATTTTGCACACAAATGCAGTGCTGCTTTCATTCCACATAAGCACATGTATCTGCTTTTAATATAATGTTGATAGGAAAATCTTGTTACTGCTGGAAAAAAACAAAGAACGAATGTTCTCTTACAACTTTGCAAACCTCAGTCAGTAAGTTCTGGACTCCTAGGCCAGTGGGACTAAGTCTCGGTTGCTATGCTTGCTAAAGAAGGAAGACTCTGGGTACTTATCCGGAGCTTCTAATTCGGGAGATAAAAATGGGGTGCAGAAATCAGAAATGCCTATAATCGTGCCACATGACTTGTATGCAAGTTATATGCAGATTTTATTTTGAGAAAAATTAAAAATTAAGGCACCTGGGTGGCTTAGTTGTTAAGTGTCTGTGTTCAGCTCAGGTCATGATTCCGGAGTCCTGGAATGGAGCCCCACATCAGGATCCCTGCTCAATGGGAAGCCTGCTTCTCTCCCTCTCACTCCCCTTGCTTTTGTTCCCTCTCTCATTGTGTCTCTCTGTCAAATAAATAAAATCTTAAGAAAAAAAAATTAAAAAGAAAAAAAAGAAAAGAAACAAGATCTCGGTTTCCTTTTGAGCTCAGTTCTCATAGATTGAATTCAGGTATCTGGCTGCCAAACAAATATGTGTATAGTTTGATTATAAGTAAAATAAAATGGCCAACAGATTATCAGAACATACTTATATAATTCTAAAAATGTTCATCTTTTCTATTGTTCAATAGAATCAATTCTATTATTCAATACTCAATTTCCTATTATTCCATTATTCAATAGAAGATTTGTTTAGGACAATGTTACAAATGCTGGCAAAAGTCAAGTGCAGGGAAAAAATCAATAAAAATATGCATTCTTCATTTGGAAAACCACAAAATATTTCCTCACATACTACCTAATTGGTTTCTCAGAGTAACTCTCTAAGGGAGTCGGGGCAGGTGTGAGTTAATCTAATTTTGCATCTGAGCACACTGTGATCTAAAGAGGTTCTCACTTGACTGTGCCAGATAGATTGAAATCAACAGCAAAGTGTGGCCATTCTTCCTGGGACCTCTCCTATCTAGTTAAGTGCTTGTTCAACCACCCTTCATGGACTTCCTCGTTGCCTTTCTTCCTTGACTCTTTCATCTCTGGAAACACTGTATGCAGAGCTCTGTGCACAGTGCCCACCTCATGGTACCAGGAGGAAGAGAAAGAGGGCTGGATGTTATTACTGTACTTACACTTAAATGGGATAACGTGTGTGAAAGTGCTTTGTAAGTTACACATGTGCACACGTATGTTATTATTGCATATACATATGATGAGGATAAGATTACTACTGTTTATCTGATCCTAGGCATTAAAGCTTCGAAAGAGAAACTCTTGAAACTTAAAGTTATCCGAGGAAAAAAATGACAACTACCAACAAAAAATTTAGTATAAATTGTAAGAGAAAAAATAGAGAAAGGAATACATGAGTAAAGAATTAATACTTTTATTTATTTAAAGATTTTATTTATTTATTTGACAGAGAGAAATCACAAGTAGGCAGAGAAGCAGGTAGAGAGAGAGGGGGAAGCAGGTTCCCCGCGGAGCAGAGAGCCCAACGCTGGACTTGATCCCAGGGCCCTGAGATTATGACCTGAGCCAAAGGCAGAGGCTTTAACCCACTGAGCCACCCAAATTAGGCACCCCGAATTAATACTTTTAAATACAATAAGGAACTGGGGCGCCTGGATGGCAGAGTCCGTTAAGCCTTTGACTCCTGTTTTTTGCCTCAAGTCATGATCTCAGGGTCCTGAGATGGAGCCCCGCCCCAACCTGAGTCGGGCTCCACACTCACCTGAGTCTGCTTGAGATTCTCCTTCCCTCTTTCTCGGCCCCTCCTGTTCTCCTCTCTCTCTCAAATAAAGAAGATTTTAAAAAAAAAATCTTTAAAATAAATAAATAAAGTAAGGAACTGAGAGTATGCTGAACTTTGAGTCATTGCTCAGATGGGATTGGAGTTGAATCGTAAGAGGAGACATGTGTCCTGTATTCCAAACATCCCCACATGGCACATACATACGTACATACATACACAGAAGCTTAGAATTTCTTGTTTTGGTTGCTCAGCCAATCTCTTCCAGATGCATTTGAATCTGCTTGAGATGTGGAACATTCCAGAGGAACCACACAGTCTGGCTGCTTGTGAAGCGTCCTGAACTGACCAGGTCTGGGAGTGTCTATCCTGAAAGCAATGAGGCATTCCGGCAGGATGGTCTCCCTCCTCACAGCCTGATGAGGTAACACAAACTGACTGCCTCATTGCCTCGTTATTGCCATCTCTTTATGTTTTTTCTCTGCGCTTCAGCTCTCTGACCAGATTTCCCTATGGCCCTTTGTAACCGAATCCTACCTTGGGAATGTCAGACAGGAGCATGAGAAGTAGTCACTCCAATAGTTGCCCTTCTGGGCCCTTCTGCTGTATCACAGCTTAACATGTAGTAAGACATTAAATTGAAATACCCGAGTCCTTTCGATCAAACGAACACTGCCTAATGCTGGCATCAATAAATGGTATGTTACTTGGTCTAGCCCATTTTTCGGAATAGGAATGAAGTCAACATCAACTTACCACAAGGACATGTATGTATGTACAACAGAACAACTTTGTATGAAGATCTGAGGGGCTTGAATGATATTTTGCTCACGTAGTTGAACCTGAGAAAGAGAAAACAAACAAAAGAAAGTTCATCATAGCTGATAGATTCACAAATATCACGCATCTTGTAGCAAATTTAGAGTCACGTATTACTCAGACCTTCCACAGGTTTGTTGTCTGAATTGGATCCAACGTAAACCAGAATCTGGACCAGATAATATCGGATATGTTGCTTGATCTGTTGGGGGCATCAACTGTCAATGCTTCATTGATTCTGACTCAAATGCCCACTCAAGGAATTCATGAATCTCAGCCCCCTCTAGAAGTTTGTAAATCTCCTTTGAATCTCATTATACAATAACCACCTGACATCAGGTACTTGAAGGGTATATTGAAACAGTATTTGAGAAACAAAATTCAATATACTCTGGGAGTTCTCACACTTCTTTCTTTTTTTTTTTTTTTTTTTTTTTAAGATTATTTATTTATTTATTTTCCAGAGAGAGACACACCGTGAGAGACGGAACACAAGCAGGGGGAGTAAAAGAGGGAGAAACAGGCTTCCTACCGAGCAGGGAGCCTGATGTGGGGATCCCAGGACTCAGGGATCAGGACCTGAGCTGAAGGTATATGCTTAATGACTGAGCCACCCAGGCACGCCGCCACACTTATTTTTTTAAGGGAAATTTAAAAATTGCTTTGTAATGAAAGCTTTCCTACCTTCTTGAACCTTCTGAAGAGGTGAAAGCAAAAGTCATTTTTCTGTGACATTCCCCCCAGATAAAGATAAGAAGAAATACTTTTAAGATGTTCAGAGGACAAAACAAAAAACAAACAAACAAACAAACAAAAAGCTTGGTCAATTCTGGGTCCACTAATCTGGTCTTTTGAATGTGAAAGAAATAAAAATATTTCAGATTCTTTACAGACACCCAGAACTTCCAGATGAAGTAGATATTCTAGTCCCTCCTTTCTATTTTTTGATTCCCATGTCTGAATAATCTTTAGGATGATAAGCATTTGCCCACAATAAAAGTTTTATTTACTAAGAATCCACTGTGTATCAGATCCTAGACTGGGAGCTTCAGAAGCCTTACCTCATTTGGAATGTTTGATCCCTGGAGGCATTGTCTACCTGCCTTGCAATAAACAAAATGAGGGTCAGAAAAGGTAGGTAATTTGTCTAAGACAAGGAGAGAGAGATAGAAAAATTTACAGTCAAGTCTGTCTTACTCCAAAACTGTGCCCTCTGTTTTAAGTCTGCCTGTCCACATGTGTGGGATTCGTCAAACAAAGTTACTGAACTTCTCTCTGGTCCAGAGTGTCACTGGTTATTTGACCATGTGCAAGTCACTTAACTTTCTCAAAGGTCAGTTTCTTGACTGGAAAATGGAATGACAATTTTTGTTCCTTGAAGTTCATAGCATTGTTGAAGAGGTAAAGGAGATAGGTCATATATGGTGATTTTAAAAGTGTTAAAATGCTTTCAAATCACTGGCTAGGTCTCCGAGATAGCCCAGGGGTCACCGCCACTCTCCGCTCATTGAGATGTCCTCAAGAGAGATTGAATGCCATCTGCAAGGCTTCTAACCATACCTGGGTGAGGACTTTATTCAGGGAGGTGGGGCCACCAGAAGATTCAGGAAGGAGAGGAGGGACGTAATGTGACTTATGATTTATTTGGAAAACCACTCCGGTAGCTAGGTTAGCAATGAACCACAGGGGTTGGAATGTATATTGAAAGACTTATTAGGCTGCAACTGAGAGAAAGAGTGAGGTCAATCAAGGATAACAGCAAGATCTGGGGCCTGAGCGACCAGCAGGACCAAGCTGCCACACAATGAAATGAGGAAAGGAGAGGAGTTGGGGGCTTAGGGAAATGGAGATTGTTGGCACTCAATCATGAATAACAGAACTCATTTGGCCTATTTAAGCAACAAAGTAATTGAGCAACATCCTGAGCTGCTGCTGGAGAGTCAGAGAGCCAGGCGGAGAGGTTGCAGCCAGGAAGCCAGCCCAAACTGCACCCCCACGGGCTGCTCCAGAGAAGTCTCAATGGCCCTGGCCACTGGGCAGACACAACCACAGCTGAGGCTGACACCAGACACCGGAAGCTCCGCCCCTGTTGCCAGGAGCTCCAGCTGTCACGGTGATCCTCACCAAAAAAATATAAATAAATAAAGTAGGACACATGCTCCTGCTTCTCACTCCCTGCTTCAGATCTGGGGCATCTGTTGGTAGAACCCGGTCACAGGCTACAGAGCAGTGCAGCTTGAGGATTCGAGAACGTAAGCCCCCGAAAGGCAATTCACAAAGTCTTGACGAGCAGCAAAGCTGGCAAATATCCTGAGATATTTTTGCCATCATCGCTTTGCTTGTTACTAAATGCTCAGTGAACTTTTTCTTAAAAAATGCATGTTTGTTTTTTTTTCCCTGACTTCAGATCTAGACCAAATTCCCGTAGGATATGAGCCCCATCCTAACCCAGACTTGGAAATCAAAAAATTTCGAGACAAAGATTAATAAGAGTCTTGAGGTATAGGAGGGAATAGACCTCAAGTAAACAATAAATGGATAATTAAAACTGGTTGTGTCAATATTAAAAAATTGAAAATTTGGGAAGCCCCAGTCTACTGCTCCTTAAGAATAATCACTATCACCAGACAGTTATTAACTACTTATGTTATCATTTATTGAGAGGTTATCAAGGCTAAATACCACTGTGCAAAATGCTGACTTTCAACATCTCATTTGATTGTCTTACTAACCCCATGGAGAAGGACTAGGCTCAGAGAGATTAAGATTCTTGTCTGACTCATAAATGATGGGATTCCATTGTCCTCAACTCTTAGCTACAAGGTTACACTCCTCAATTTCATCCCTAAGAAGACATGATGTCAAGTAAAGAACCAAGAAATCCAGAGCATAACAATCCACCCCAAATACTCTCATTAATTGTATATTTTAACTTTGCTTTCTAGTCTCATTAAAACAATCTGCTAGAATATCATTAATCTTTATTATAAGAAGATATGCCTCTGTGTACAAAGGCACTTGATCCAGTTATCTTTGCCGGAGGGGGGGGAACCCTGGAAATCTAATTATTATCTATTATTATTAGGAGCTGGTCAATAAATTGTGACATGTCTCCATAATAGAATACCATAAGTTCTCTAAAAGTATGAGAAGAGTTTTCAGACAAACTTTAAAGTTAAAAAGTATCCACATGGAAAATAGTGACTCTAGTATGATACTATTTGTAAACCTATAAACACAGATTTATATGCTGATAGATGCATAGAACATTTCTAGAAAGATACGTAAACTACTGGGAGAAGAGGAAAAGGGATTTGTAAAGCGCAAGAGAGAATTTACCTTTCAGTTTATATTTTTCTGTATGTTTCGGTCCTATTTTGTATAAAGATAAATTTTGTACTTAATGAAGGTATTTTCAGTAAATTCTGGATTTGAAATATTATTGAGCCCTTTGAAGAAGTTAGTATATGCCTTTATACACTTCATTTTATTTTTTAAATTTTTTTTTTTAATTTTTGTTTATTTGACAGACAGAGATCACAAGTAGACAGAGGCAGACAGAGAGAGAGAGGGAAGCAGGCTCCCCGCTGAGCAGAGAGCCCGATGCGGGACTCGATCCCAGGACCCTGAGATCACGACCTGAGCCGAAGGCAGAGGCTTAACCCACTGAGCCACCCAGGCGCCCCAACTTCATTTTATTTTTTAAGAAGATTTTATTTTAGTTATTTGTCAGAGAGAGGAAGAAAGAGAGAGAGCACAAGCAGAGGGAGCAATAGGCAGAGGGAGAAGCAGATTCCATTGGGGTGTTTGAGTGGCTCAGTGGGTTAAGCTTCTACCTTCGGCTCAGGTAATGATCTCAGGGTCCTGCGATTGAGCCTGGCAAAGGGTTGTCTGCTCAGCAGGGAGCCTGCTTCCTCCTCTCTGCCTGCCTCTCTGCCTACTTGTGATCTCTGTCTGTCAAATAAATAAATAAACAAATAAATATCTTAAAAAAAAAAAAGAAGAAGAACAAGAAGAAGCAGACTCCTTTCTGCTAAAGGAGCCTAATGTGGATCTCAGTCCCAGGACCCTGGGATCATGACCTGAGCCAAAGGCAGAGGCTTAACCAACTGAGCCACCCAGGTGTCCCCATACAATTCATTTTAAAATTATGAAGCTGTGGAGGACTTTGTATTGTTTTGATCTTCATACAAATGTTCTTATTGGTCTTGATTATTTTTCTCAGTGCTTAATGCTAAAACAAATTGCATAGTGTTAATGTATAGATATTTGTTATAAATGGTCATACTTCCCCTGTAAATAAAAAGAACACAGAATTGCACAAATGGTTAAAATGGTCACTTTTAGATTATATATATTTTACCACAACTAAAAAAAAAAACCAAAACCAAAACCAAAACCAAAACCAACAAACAAACAAAAAAAACCCACAGTACTTCCTAACATAAAGTCTTCAATGGAACTATATAATAACCACAGCTAAACTTTGTTGCCTGCCCAGTGCCAGGCTTTGGGAAAAGCGCATGGGACATTTATCTCCCTAAATCTTCAGACTTCCGTAACCTTGGTGCTTTTCCTGTCTATTTGACGGGGAATGCAGACAGAAATGAATTGCCCAAGGGCATGCAGCTGGCTCGAAGTGAACGCAGAGGCAGCCCCCAGAGTGAGCCTGGCCACAGGAACCCATGTGCTAACATGTCACTCTCCACTGCCTCTCAATACAACCGAGTTTGACTCCTGGAAATATAACTGTGACATTCTCGAAGAAATTTGATCCACTCTTCCTTGTACATATGTAGTGAAACGTGAAGCTTAACCACATAAAAATTATTTAACACAAGGATCTGGGAATTTTAGAGTTGTATTTTCTGATTTGCATAATAGTAATTTTGACAACAGTTCTCAGTATTCATTGTATGGTTCCTAACTGATAGGTAGAGTTTTTAATAAGCAACTGGGGTACGGCGGCTGGGGAAATTTTCTGGCTATATCAGTGATGAATAGAAAACTTGTCTTCATCTTTAGTACTGAAAATATTTCTGAAATATATATACCCACCTGCTTTTCTTCATAGAATAGTGATAGGAACTTCTTTTGAGGAAAGAATTTCTTACACAATCATCATGAATTTCAGTGTTCATTGTCTAAACACACAGTAAGCTGAATTTATATTGAAACCGCGCTATAGCTTGAAAATGTCCTTTTTTATTCTAAAACATCAATATGGGCTTGTTTTAGATGATTTTCTTCTGTGTTTTGGAATAACAGAATTTTCAAAGTCATTCTGGCTAATTGGATGCCCGTTGATAAGATTTGGCTACACACTCATGTTTCAAGCAGTCCCACCAATGAATAATTCTTGAATTGCTGGGTTTGGAGAGAGCACTACAGCTAAAGATACTAAATCAACACAAGACGGAAATGTGGTTTGTGAAAGAGGAGGCTACCCTTTTACAATTTACATTCCTGTCACACCTTAAATCCCACTCCCACCTCTCACCTAGATACTTCCTGGAAGAAGACAGGCAGGTGTGATACTTGCCTCCCTTGCCCCTCCTCCATACTATACTTTCTCACTTTAAGTCCCCTCACTATAGAGATATATAGAGAGAAACAAAGAGAGGGAAAGAATGAGAGAGAGAGAGTACATGTCTTATAGGATTTCTAGGAATCAGCTACTCAAAGTTCTTCCCTAGTGTAGACATGCCATTGGCAGCATTCCTGACAAGACAACCATCTAGTCTGAATGTTAATTCTTTCAGTTCATAGGGACCTCTATGTCATTGGGCATTCCTCCCCTTGTCAGACAATTCTAATTGCTGTAATCCTGCTGCTACCAAAAACAAGCAACTCTTGATACCAGCTTCTGGCACTTGGAGCAACTCAGATGATGAATACTCACTCTTCCACAGACAGACTTCTCAAGCCTTCTTTGCCTAAGACCTGTCCTTATCCAGTTAAGAAGTCGCTACAAATGATAAAACCAGGGGCTGAACAAGGCTCCTTATAACCTCTGGACAAAATATTTATTGAAATGTATTGCCTCCTCGTACAACATAAATCATCCCAGACTCAATTTATTTTTAACCCGGATGGAAGTTACATTTTGCATTACATAATGAATTGAACAGTAAGAGCAGATCATTCTAAGGTATCCGCATCCAACAGAATTAGGCTAGAAGCCATACAAAACAGGTTTTAAACAGACAACAGTTGTTTCTCCTTAAAGAGTGCCTAACACGGTCCTCAGCTCCCAGGATGAATAAACGAGGGCTGAATGACTTGTATAAAAATAATCTACACACACAATTATCAACACATCAGGGTGACAACGGCCCAAGATAATAAACAGGTAAAAATGTGCATAATTAGGTCTTAGAATTTCTTTAGTTGTGAAATGCATGTGATTCACTTGGTGATTCTGGGTGTAGGTTAGGAAATGTTCACCTCTCTTAAAATGACCCTGGTAGAAGTCAACCAGCTTCATGCTTTGCCAATCCACTGGGTGTTTGTCTTGCTGGGTAATATTAGCCAACCAGTTTGACAAGAATTCTTTGTTTTTTTGCACTGATGTGATGTATTTTCTGACTTGCCTGAACAAACATGTTGTTTAGGTCACTGTGTGGAGAAACCTGGAGGTGGTTTTGAGGAAAGTAGAGCACTCGTCCAGGGAAGGACTATTATATGGTTGCAGTCACTGCTGAGAAATGATTCTCTTGGTGTCTACTTGTTGTTGAAGCCACTGGAGGGCAGGGAAGCAACCTTTCAGATTGACGTGAATAGTAGCAGGTAACTCATCAAACCAGTTTCCCCTGAAAACTGGAGTTGAGAATGTTTTCCCCTGAAAACATTCTCAACTAAACTCCTCCTAACCTTTCTCTTCTCTCAGATACCCCTAATAGATTGGAAGGGGAGGTGGTTTACACTGAAACGTATGGTGCTTGTTATAAAGACATCCAAAATATTTCATTTGTGGGCAGTAAAATGAAAGAAGAAACCAGGCTGCCTACGAGAAAAGCATCAGCCTTTGATCAAACTTGGAATCAAATCCCAGCTCCACCATCATTAGCTTCACTGCCTTGGATCCTCACTGAATCCTAGTCCTTGATTGTAACGGACTATTGTGACTTGAGTAACTTAAATAAAATACTTAAGATCGTGTCTAGTGCCATGGTTCTCAAAATGTGGTTTCCAAAGCAACTGAAACAGCAGCATCTGGGAACTTATTAGAAATGCAAATACCCCACCCCACCCCAGACCTAATGAATCAGAAGAGGACAAGAAGGAAGTGGCAACAATCTGTTTTTAACAAGCCCTCAGAGTAATCCCAATGCATGATAAATTTGAGAACTACTGTCCTGGCATACAAAAGTTTTCAAAAAAGGGCAGGTGTTACATATTTCATGTCAGTCTAATACTTTGAAGCTTACAAGTTTGCTTTTCCACTCAATATACCATCTACATTGCCAGGGCTAGCATTCCCTTTGACCCAGTAATTCCATGCAAAATTTTCCTAGGGAAATAATCAGAGATGTTCAGAAAGATTAATGAAGTAGGTTATTCATTGAGGAATTAATTGTGCATGTGAAAATTTGGAAACTAGAGTTAATTGAACAATATGGGGTTGTTTTAATAAATTATGACATCTATAAAATAGAACACAGTGTAGCAATTAAAAATCATGTTGTAGATCCTGTTCCTCAGAGCAAGTGCCAAGAATCATCTAGATCAGAATCACCTGGGATGGTTTTCAAAATGCAGATCTCTAGTCCTTACCTCAGATTTATGAGTTAGACTCGGTAGATGAGTGTATCTTCATTTTCTACATGCTCCCAAATGATTCTTGTGTATCAAAAATTTTTAAATTATGTTAGTATTAGGATGCCTGGGTGGCTCGGTCGGTTAAGCGTCTGCCTTTGGCTCAGGTCATGATCCAAGGTCCTGACATCCAACCCCACATTGGGCTCCCTGCGTCTCTGCTGCTCCCCCTACTTGTACTCTCTCTCTCTCTGACAAATAAATAAATCTTTAAAATAAATAAATAAATAAATATTGTGTTAATAATATGTTAATAGTGTGGCAAGTATTCTTGGTGTGTTACTTAATGAATAAAAACCTATTGTAAAACATATATGTACAACATTTCAATAGTATAGGCCCCATAAACGTGTATGTATAAAGAAGTCCAGTGATTCACATGCTAAAATACTAAATGATTATCTCTGGATGGTAAGATGGCAATTCTGATGGATGTTTATTTTCTTAGGTTCTAAATTTACCACACTCTCTATCATGTGTGTGACTTTTCAACGAGAAAAGTGTTGCTATTTCAAAAACCATGTTTTAGTGCTTGTGTCCTTAAACAATGGAGTGGGGACTTCATGTTTATACCTAAGAATAAAAAACTCTGATGTAGACATATGTGCCCAAGAAACAGAGGGGAATAATAAAAATCAAGACATAGGTTAACAAAACAAATGTACATGTGTCTCAGGAAGGACATCTAAGTCTGCTTGAGGAGTGGGGCCAAGATAAATTCAGAACGAGGCAGGAAACCCTCCCCTGCTCTTCCTTTACTCACCATTTAATACCCAGTGGATAGGGAGGCAGTCTGCCCTCCATTAGGCAACACAGGAGGCTGGCATACTGCTGACTGTATGTCCTTGATGAAAGAAGGAAAAGCAGAAGATGCTGACTTGGTGTAGAAGTTGTGGAGACTTTGATGGACTTCTTTTGTAATAAAAGAATTGCCCATCTTTCAGTGATGATGGAGGTATGGTACTTTCCAAGTCAGAGCAATGGTGTAAATTACAGATGAATGTCTTGGCCAGACTCCTGATTTCCCCTACAGTGGGCCCTGGCAGGTGAGTGATGAGAATGGAGGCAAGAAGACAGTTGCTGGAAAATAAAGCACAACCGCCCCCACCCCTGCCCCAACTGATGAGAGCAACTGGCCATTAAGGAAGTACTTTCACAAGTGCATGTTAACTTTCTGTCCTGGGCCACCACCAAGCTGGGCCCTAGAAAAGATATCATAAGAGGTAAAGAGTGAGGACTGCAGAGGCAACCCCTAGCTCAGAAAGGGGCACCTGCACTTAGGGCTTAATGCTCTGTGGACATCTTTTGAAATTCTTAAGAAATTTATCTTTGAATTTGTGTTTTGTAAGTGAAGTGCAAAGAAACAATGGAGCAAGGGGGTGAGGCGGAGCTTGCTTATCCCCTGATTCCAACCCCTCTCCCACAGGTTGTAGGCCTCCAGCTCCCTGCCCCCATGCTGAGTCTGTAGCCACTGGGCCAGGCAGGAATCTGGACACAGGTGCAGGCAAGTGGGAGTCACTGTGTGCATCTGGGGCTCCAAGTTGTTGGGCAAGGCTGGGGGCACCTGGGAGGGTCTGTGCTCACCCCTTAAGTATCCCTATGCTCAAGGAAACATGGTGTTAAACAGCAAATTTAAAAAATACATATCATGACACATCAAGAGAGAAACAGAAAGAGAAAGGAAAGATAATTTTTCCTGCTTTTTGAACAAGAGAACTTGTGGGTTCTTGCTCTGGGCCTTTTAAATTAGGGAGTTGTCCTGATGGGGACTTAGAAGGGTGGAAGGAATCTGGATATACATATCGAGTAAATGAAAAGGGAGGACTTACTGGAGGCTCCTTCCTTGATGAGCACTTACAGTCTGTCTGAGAAAATAATCTACCCAGGAAGGGTGTATCCCTTGAGGGAATCATGCTATAAAGTAAATCGTGTGGTAAAGAAGGACATTTCCTCAGCAGGAAGTCTCTAGTGATTATAGACCAGGATACACGACTTCGCTTAAATATAGGCAGTACAGGCAATTATTCTAAATACGTATGTATGTACAAACAAACACACTCACACACACACGCACACGCACAGAGACATACAAGAAGTTAGGACTAATTAGAGGGAATATTGAGAATGTAACAGATAAGTTCTTCACTTATGCTGAAGAATGTTGGGAGGAAAAACATAGAAAAATAAAGCTGAATTGAGGGGCACCTGGGTGAAGCAGTTGGTTAAGTATCTGAATCCCTGTTTTGGCTCAAGTCGTGATCTCAGGGTTGTGAGATTGAGCCTTGTGTCAGGCTCCACGCTGGGTGTGGCACCTGCTTGAGATTCTCTCTCTCCCTCTGCCTCTGCCCCTCACACACACACACAAATAATAACAAAGTTGAATAGAGTTCATCTTTCTTTCTTAGAAATTATCTTTGCAGCCACTTTGTATTTCTCTCCTTTTGAGAAAATAGTTCATTTTCTAAAAGTGAAAATAATAAACTGTGCTTTTAAGAAAGTACGTTATCTCACTTTATTCGTTAGCATTCTGGGGAGCAGAGAGGACACATGCACAAACAAATCACATTGCAAATGCTTATTAGTGCAAAATATATTACATG
The DNA here is from genome assembly GCF_030435805.1 of Mustela lutreola. NCBI lineage: Eukaryota > Metazoa > Chordata > Mammalia > Carnivora > Mustelidae > Mustela > Mustela lutreola. The sequence continues at coordinate 67,152,592 of NC_081295.1, forward strand.
CATTATTACAAAAATGAATTACACTTCACAACAATTTCTAAATTATCCCCATAAAAGCAAAAACCACTTTGGATGCTCAATAAAGGGAGAAAAACTCATTAAACTCCTGAGTCCTGCTGAGTGTCTCAGTGAGAAAGAACAAGAGCTTAGTAATTATATGTGAAGTAAGTGTGTGTGCTTAAAATGGTCTCTTCAAGGCCTAAACCTTGGCCTAGTTTACCCCATGTCACGTGAACTTCTTTCTCCTCTAAGAAGAGAATTCATCAAGATCCTTTTACTTGGGGATGCCTGGGTGGCTCTATGGGTTAAGCCTCTACCTTCGGCTCTTGGGGTCCTGGGATCGAGCCCCACATTGGGCTCTCTGCTCAGGGGGGAGTCTGCTTTCCCCTCTGCTTCTCTGCCTGTCTCTCTATCTATTTGTGATCTCTCTATCAAATAAGTAAATAAAATCTTTTTTAAAAAAAAGAAGATTCTCTTACTTGTTTGCATGATTATAGACCCATGTGCAATGTGTATCCTATATTATGGAGAAAAGGGTGTAGGTAAGAAAGTGGTTAAAAAAGCTTCCTGAGCTTAGTCTTAAACCATTCAGAGGTAGAATGTACCTCCACAGCTGCCTCTTTCTGGAAGATTCAAGTTGGTTCTGCCATTAGATCCAGGCAAATGGGGCCTGAGCCTGAGGCCCCTACTCTAGTTTAAGAGGAGAGAAGAGACATAACTACCTGGAATCAACATACTTCCTTCTAGTCCGTGCTTCAGGGACTTTGAACCCTGAAATGTTCTTCTTGCATATCTCAGTCTGTGGTCAAAGAGCAGCTCTTTGCAGGCCTCTTGCGTGTGGACCAGGATATCCATATACCCATGAGTGTGCATGAGGTCCCTTAAGTTGTAAGACTGAGCAAATGCTAAGAAAACAAAACGGGAAGGCCTTGGGTTGGAGGAAGCGGGGGGCCTTCATGTGTACTCTTGTCCCTGTGTGCAAATGTTAGGGCTGAATCTTCTTCTAGGAGACCAGATGCACGAGGTTCTGAGGCAGCTTCTGGGCAGAGAACATCTTAAAGGCAGAGGGAGTTGGTGGACAGAAGGTTGACCCTGTATCAGGGCCTCAATCTCTAGCTAAAAGAATGATTGTGAGGACCATATAGGATCCATCCCTTCATCACTTATAATGACAAGAAACTCAACAGAGTTGGAGCTAAAACTTACTGAATAGCATTTGACTTAACACAGAAAATGTTCCCCGAATTATCCAAAGTTCTTGGATTTTTATGATAATTTAATCTTCTGGAGATTCCTAGTGGCATGACTAACAGGTCACTAGGTAGACCAGAAGCTTATGCCAAAGACTAAGAGTGGGACTTCTGTGAGCTCTTTCCTCTGTGTTGCCATTGACACACAAAGAGAATCTGCCTGTTGTCTAAGGATGTCTCCCCACTTCCTGCATCTAAGGCTTCAAGTTTTACCTGGAAAGGATCATTCTTTGGGTTGAACTTATTGAATCTGAGATAGGGAACCCCACATTTCAAGCTCTGGTTAAGCCTCTCAGAAGCAAGGTGGAGGACAGCCATAGGTATGAAGAAAGAATGGTGCAAAACTTCACAAGGTCACTGGTTACCTCAGGGTGCTTGAAATAAAAGGGCCAGAAGTCCCACAAATGAGACAGGAAGGCCTAAGAGAGCCAGACCCGCCACATAGACTTGCCCACCACAGGCCGTGTGAATCTGTGTAGTTTCAGTTCAGAATTACTTACTTTAATTGTCTGAAAAAGGAGACTACCTATACAGAAAGAACAAGAAATTCACACATTTTTTTTAGTCAACTAAATTTTTTACCACACCAAAATTGGCTCCTCTTATGGCTTCTTTTCTTTTAAAAACTTGTGTGGTATTTGGGAGATACATCTTAGAGATATCTATGTGGTAATGTAACTTTCAGGTTAAAAGCCATGTGATACCAAGAATGTGTCTTTTATTATTTTTTATTGATTGACAAGTTACATGTCATCAAATTTATCATTTTAAAAAGTAAAATTTAACAGTTTTTAGTACATTAACAAAGTTGTTCAGCTACCCCCATCATCTAATTCCAGAAAAATTTTATCTTTTCCCCCAAAGAAACTCCGTTATCCATTAATCATCACTCTTTATTCTCAAGCTTCTCTCAGCCACTGGCAATCAGGGATCTATTTTTTTTTTTTAAGATTTTTTTTTTAATGTTATTTATTTATTTGACAGGCAGTGATCACAAGTAGGCAGAGAGGCAGGCAGAGACAAAGGAAGGAAAGCAGGCTCCCCTCTGAGCAGAGAGCCCAATGCGGGACTCGATCCTACGACCCTGGAGTCAGACCTGAGACGAAGCAGAGGCTTTAACCCACTGAGCCACCCAGGTGCCCTCACGGATCTATTTTGATCTCTATAGATTTGCCTGTTCTGGACATTTCATAAAATTAAAAAATCATACAACATGCAGGCTTCTGTGACTGACTTCTTTCACTCAAAACAATGTTTTCAAGGTTCAGCCATGTTGGGTATGAATCAGTAAGTACTTCATGTATTTTTCATGCTGCATAATATTCCATTGTATAGATATATCATATCGTTTAAATCTGATTATCAGTTGATGGAAATTCGGGTGGCTTCACTTTTTGGCTCTTAAGAGTAATGCTGCTATTATTATTCATATGAGTTTTGTGTGGACCTATATTTTCAATTCTCTTGGGTTTATACTTAAGACTAGAATTTATAGTTACAACTGTATTTTTTTTAATGTCTTCCACCTTAAAGAAATTGAAGGTTGGTGTTTCAAATATTAGTCTGGATCTTGGGTTTCCCACACTCCACGAAAGAGTCACATAGGGTGAGTGTGAAATTTAATCTATTCACTCCTTTGTTCCTTCTCCTCTTGGCTGCCCCAGAACCCCTACAACCCAGAGAAACCATTGGTTGTTGAAACAGGTTTCAACAGATAAAATTAGCTGTGGTGCTTTTCCCAGCTTGCTCACCAATGGAAGACTTTTCTCAAACAAAATTTGTACTTAAACCTTACTTCTAAAAAGTAATAAGAAGTAGCAACATCTGAAATACTCAAAGAGGAAACATGGCTATGTGCTCTGGTTTGGCTGTTCATGAATCTCCTCCTAGAAGCGTAGGGCCATGAAGACCAAAATAACACAACGACTTTGGAAGATGAACATAACAAGTTAGCAGGTGTGGGTGAACACTTTTTATACCGAAGAAGATCCTGAAAAAGGATCAAGAATGGTAAATACATAAACTGTAATATTGATTAATAAGATGTGCCCCTTATTTTTTTATCCACTGGGACAGTTGACTTCACTATACACCAACTAGTTACATGTGCAGAATTCAGTCACAGAGGCCATTTGGCATCAGGCCATAAAAAAATAATAATCCAATGCTACTTCTGGTACAGTTCCCCCCCTTCAAATTCATTTTGTTTGTAGACATAACTGATTTGAAGAACAGAACATGTACTCAGAAATGTGCTACATTGATAAATTATGCCGTGAAGAAAGAGGCAGGATATATTTTTGACTTTTCAATTTGACTGTTAAAATTTGCATTTCTTACTTTCCATGTGTGTCACCATAGCTTCTCTTTCCTGTAAGTTTTTCAATTCTCTCTCCCTGTTCCTTTCTTGTTTTCTTCCTTTTTGACCCAATAATTCCTGAATCACCATTTTGCCACTTGTGATTGTTTTCAAACTGATGTGTTTCACACATACGTTTCATAGATACATCCATCAGGAGAAAATTGCAAGTGCCAGTAAAAATTGTCTCTCTAATTTGTTAATGCATGTCTGAAAAATACAGAAAGTGTGAGATGAGTACAAAAATAACTTGAAACAGAAGGCTGAGGAATGGAAGGAGAGGAAATATACATAATAAGTAGTTTGTTGATTTTTTCCCATCATAAACGAACCACATGTCACTGCCTGCTATGGGGTCATCCACTGTACTTTAAGCATTCTGTGGAGTTCCAGGGTTCGTGTTCAGCAGTGGTAATTCAGGCATCCAGCATGTTCTTTTCCTGGCAACTCTTCCAAGAGATGGAATGTTGTAGCCTCATTCGAATCACCAGGTTCCTTGGGAAAATCTCTTGGATGCCGTACAAACCACTCAAATCCAATCTCTCACTAGGGATAACCGAAATGTCAGGGGCCACAATTATGATTCGGATTTGTGGTCCTTGTGATTTGTATTAACCATAAGCTTCCTAAGTGTCAGAAGGAGTTCACTGCCTACACAAAGGATTTGTGCTGCCTGCAAAGTTTTGCACGTGCTACCCTGTGTGGAGACAACAGTGGCAACCGTGAACATTTTTCTCTGTTCAGCTGAGTAAGCATTGCTAGGCACAGCAGAGTTCTAGACACAGAGGGAATTGCAAGAATAACTCATTCTTGAGGAGCACAAGAGATAAGCTATAACAGAAAAAACAAAACAGGGGGGCCTGGGCGGCTCAGTCGGTGAAGCCTCTGACTCTTGGTTTCAGCTCAGATCATGATCTCAGGGTCTTGTGATAGAGCCCAGTGTTGGGCTCCCTGCTCAGTCTGTTTCTTCTCTCTCTGTCTCTCTCTCTCCCTCTGCCCCTCCCCCTGCTTGTGCGGCTCACTTGTTCTCTCTCTCTCTACATCTCTCTAAAAATAAATAAATAAATCTTTAGAAAAAATCAGGTGTACGTTAGAACAATAGATACACAGACACATGCTATAAAATGAATATGTAAATGCTTAGAAAATGAGGGAATCATTATGTGCAAATATTTGGACCAGACTTCATTACGAAGGTAATTACCAAGCAGACCAAGTAGAACTCTAAGACTGAGTTTTTGGCAAAGTAGAGAGAGAATGACTTTTGGAGCTGTGTGGGAAGAATAAAAAGGGTAGAAGGCAAAAGACTTAGCAGTGTCATCTGAAAATTTAAATTCATGTATTCCACAAATCCCTTCTAGTTGGAGGTGGCCCGGGTGACCTAGCTTGGGCCTCAAGTCAAGCAGAACTCTGCTGGCGGCCAGAATGAGAAAGTTTTGCTCAACTCTGTGCAAGGAGGCAGAGGCAGCCAGCCCCCCTTCTTCCCCCTCCTTCTTGCTGGAAAGACATGGAGGAAAGGCCAAGAGAATCAGAATATGCTGGACTCAACAACATCTCTGGGTCCTCTTTTTTAATGTGGGAAAAATAACCCCTCAGGGGTTACCAGCCCCATTTTCTATTATCTGTAGCCCACCACGTTCCTAATCGATGTTCTTAGGTGCATTTTGGCAGCAGGAAGTTGCCCATTTTTTGTTGTATTTGGTGAAACTGGTTTTAAAATAAGCATATACATGATCACAGGATGATTTCATGAGGAAGCATTTCTCTCATAGCTTGCAAGTTTATTCGTTTGAAGAATAACACTTCAATAATTATATATATCCATTTCATAATTTGTAGCTAAAAGCAGATTTCCTGAGCTTTCAGCCACTTTTAGTCCATTAAGCCTTACTATCTCGGATGAGCACATCTAAAACTCTCCGCATGGCTGCGAATTTAATAAGTCAGCTAGAACTTCAAGGGATAGATATATTTTACAGTATCAATTATTTTCCTTTGGTTTTTCTTCCAACTCTATGAAGTAATCTGTCCCTGCTGGCATTCTTTTTTTTTTTTTTCCCCATGTTTAGTGATTGTTGTCTCCTCTCCAAAATCTAATCTTTTTACAGAATGTTCTCATATTTCATGAAATAAAGGTGGCTTAAAAATTCATAGTCCTTAAGCCATTCAAGAGTTGCTTTTCCATCAACTCTAATAACAATCAGTGGAATAACTGGGAAGATATAAGGATACCATATCTTGGAGGCTAGTAACTTTCCAGAGACTATAAAAACTGGAAGGGGCCATCTAGACTAATGAAGCCCATCACTGACTTTCAAAATCTTCTTGGAAATTTTTAAAAAATAAAATTTCTGAGATTCATGCCCAGAAATCCTCATCCAATGGATTAGGAGGGTAGGCCAGAAATATCTTAAAAAACAAAAAACAAACAAAAAAAAAACTCCAAATACTCATCTGGGTTTGGGAACCACCCACCTAGTCCACAGTGCTTCTCCAAAAGCTCAAAATGACACAACTCAGAGATCCTACTAAAATGCAGTTTCTGTTCCAGTAAAATCTCAGGTTGGCCTGAGATTCTGCTTCTCTAACAAGCTGCCAGGGGACACCCATGCTGGTGGTCTATGAACCACACTTACTTTGAGTGAGTGGAATCTAAGCCACATGCCACATTTTGTACCACAGGCGAGGAAACAGACTGAGAAAGGTTATGTGGGTCATCTGGGTCACAGAGGCACGTGGCGGCTGTGTGAGACCAGAACCCAGCTCCTTCCACTCCCAACCTGGTGCTCCTTGGCCCTACCGCACTGCCCCCAGAGCAGAGGGGTGTTGCTCTTGGTGTTGATGAGGACTCAAGAAGACGAAACCCCTTTGATCACATTCTTGTTTTTTCATGGAACCCTTCAATAGCTGTGATCTTGCTCTCTATTTGTCTTCCACTTGTCTTTCCACCTCATACCCCACCAGTGGTGTGACCGTGAACATGTAACCACTGGCTCCCTGGCTGGATGAAGGTGGAGGGAAGCCCTGATTTGTAGGGTTAGTTGATTTCCACCATGTAAATACTCCCAGCATGGCTAATCTGAAGATAACCAGCTGACGTGACTGAACGTGGAGCTAGGAAAACAGGCAGGTCAGCCGGTTTGCTGGCTCCCGACATTCCTTTCATCCAGCTCTCTGACCCAGAGGACCTGAGGCTACAGGCGGGGTCAGCCACTGTGTTCCCAGCTAGAGGTCAGGAGAAGAAATAACACTATTGTTTTTCAAGCAAGTCAACCTCTAGTGTCACTGGTAGGTGTACTGATTGTGTATTAACAACAATGAAAATGTCTTAAGAAAGCTAATGCCAAGAAAAGAGGAAAGATAATGGGGAAAGTATCCGCTTACCAGTGAACTGAATATTTACAAACTGGAAACAAACAGGCAAAACAAAAAAGAACTGGTTAACCCAGAGGTGGACAAGTGTATAGAAAAATACTTCCGTTGAGTCAAAAGAGAACCAATAACCACTGGGTTAATTTTCAGTTCAAGTCAGTAGTATTGATTGAGTGCCCCTGTTCAAGACATTTAGCTAGGTTCTTGCAGGGTAGTTCTGTTTTCATGTGATCTTACGGTAAGTTCTTTTTGTTTTTTTCTTTGGTCGCTTCTGCTAGGAATCTCACTGGAGAAGACAAGACAAGTCATCTCCTGTGCCAGCGCAGGGCTGACTGAACTCCATCTGCCACCTCATTGGCCATATTTTTTTTAAAAATAAAGGCTCTCTAGTAAAAGAGATTCATTATATGAAGCGGTTTATGCAGTTCTAGAATGAGACTCCACAGAGTCATACGGAGCTCATACCATCGGAGGGAGCAATTACTGGAGTCCATATACCAAAAAAGTTTACGTCATTTCGACATCAGCCATACAAAATCGTGTGAATATAACATTATTATTCTTATTCATGAAAAAATACTTCTAAATTGGATAGATGTGATTTATGAACAATGAAATTAAGTACAAGGAAACGAAAGAGTAAGTATGGACTTTCAACATGGCAGCAGCTCAGGTACCATATATATTGCTATCAGAAAGAGCCAGTTTTTTCTCTTAAATTTCCATTCTGTTCTCTCTTCCGAATAAAAATTCCTTTCCTAAAAAAAAAAAAAAAAAAAAAAATCTTCTTATTCTCCTTCTAAATGTTCCCACCACTCACCTATTCTCTTGGGGGAAGATTGTCATTCTTTCCCATCATATATATTTAGTAAGTGCTGCATGAGATCAGGAACACCTGTGATGAGTTTGATTTCTTTTTTCTTGTAATCAGTCCCTGTAGTTGAGTGTGACAAAGCAAAAAGCTGAAGAAAATCCACAGAAATTCTGTTTAAAACTACATTTAGCAAAACTAAGCCAATAAGTTTAGAAGTAGAAGACTGTTCTGAAGTGAACTTAGCTATACAAAACCCAATATTAATGAATTAGAATCTCTTCATTTAGGGATATCTGGACATTAAATTGGGAAAATTCCTTGAAGGTTTGTCTTCAGCTTACCTGGTAAGCCCTCTAGGTTTGATAACCACAGAGTACCACTTTAATTCAAGAAACTGTTTTAATAAATATTTACTGAGCACCTATTATGTGTGAAAGCCTGGGCAAGGCATTGCAGATGCTGCATGTAATGCAGAGGATATCAAACAATCTTCTGCTTTTTTTGAATATCACACTACGCTAAGAATTATTTTGAGCTATGATCTAATTTTTAACCCAGAATAGGATTATCCAGTGGGTTTAAAATATGGCTCTAGTAAAGTAACTATTGTCCCCATTATATATTTCTGATAATAATAAATTCTCAAATATTTTGATCACTAGAGAGTCAAGTGAAAGAACATAAGTTCAAAAGGAATCCATCCTGTAAATGAGAACATATTCCGGAGGTCCTAAACCAAAGGCAGAATATTTTTGTCAGTTGCACAGTTTTTCTAGACTCCAATTTGTACCTAATACATTTGTTACAAATATCAAAAGTAGATGACTGTATGGAGAGTTTGTGAACTTTATTTAAAGGACCATATAAATGTAAAATGGGGTAATTATTAATATGTGTAGGTTTTACACACAAAATTTATAGAGGCAACTTTTGATGAACCCATAGCTTGAAAAGTGTATCTTTTCTTCCAGAAAACATTAAAAGTTAGCCAATATCTGTCTTCTTATTTTCCCACAGTTAATCTGAGAGAACTGTAGCTTCCCTCCATGGTGAGAGTTATAGTTTGCCCTTTAATTCTGGAATTATTTTCCTTCTTTGTTTCCTTTTTTCTCTCTCTCTTTTCAAACATATATCCTCCCTTCCTCAGAGAGTCTAATAACTGTTATTATGATTACTATTGTTATTATTAGCATCTTGACTTTTATAGGTGAGAAAAACTGAGCCTTGAGTTCATCTGTAATATCTATTCATTTTACAGATGAAGAAACAGAGAACCCCCATGAGTCATTGTTAGAGATAGTAGCAATGAGAAGACTAAAGCCTAGAGTCCCAATTCCTAATCAAGTTTTCTCTGAAGCATTCAACCCAAAAGAAAATAAATAAATCTAAGTTTTGAGGATTTCTAAGCTTTGGCTCAGAGAAAGAAAGTTATATTAAGTCAGAGCTGAATAGGCTAAAAGTAATGTAACTTATATATTGAATTGGAATGGTCCCTTAGTGAGAGACACATGTCATTATAGACACTATCTGTATTTACCTTGAAATATCTAAATTGTTTTGTTGAATTATACAGTTGAAGGCATGGATTACTTATTCACTTGGTTATAGAGAAACCAAATTCAGGTATTTATGCACATTTTTCTTAGATTGCTTTCCACATAAGGATTCATCATTATGGTGAAATGTTGGGACAATTTCATTTTGGTCATTTCTTATTTATGGAGAAAAAAACCATAAGTTTTTCTCCAATCTAATTTGGAAATTTCTTTTATATTCATCCACTGACATCTAATTTCATGTATTATATTTTCTGTTTCAAATTTCTATTCAGTTGTCTTCTATAGTTCTTTGCCAACATTTTTGGTCTTGTCTTTTAATTCCTTAAACATGTATAGCAGTTAAAAAAAATCTCTGATAAGTGCATTATCTAAATCTATATATGTCTATTCTGTGGATTGTTATTTTGGATTTTGGTTATATGATCTTGTTTCCTATTATGCTTAGTTATTTTTGACTGGGTAATGGACAATATGTATGAAGAATATGAAAATAATTTTAAGCTTTTAATAGATTAAATCTTTCTCTAAGGTTGATTTACTTTTGTTTCCACCAATTAGCTAAGTTTGAGGCTTGAGCTATCTAAAATCATTGCAAATCAAATAATAGATTAAGATGACCCAAAGATGGGGTTCATTCTCTATAAGGGCTTATCTGTTACTTAGAATTGGCAATCATTTCAAGGGGAAAAATGGTCCCCAAATACCAGGATCAATTCTCTGCTTCTTTCTTCTTCCAGTCTTTGCCCTGCAATGTTTCACTGAACTGTTACTGCCCTAAAGTAAAATCAATAAATTCTTTAAAAATTTCCCGAATGCCCACAATTTCACGTGCTTAGTTTGGTTCCAAGAACTATATAAAATCTGGATAGATTGATGAGGTTTTTCAAAACATCTTGAGCCATGCAATTCAAAAGGGTAATTTACACAGGTCTTAGTCTTCTTTTCCACATTATTTTTCTGATGCTGTTTAACAGTTTCATATTTTTGAACTTGGGACAATGCTTCATGAAATTTCAGAACCTTCCAGCCTTTTTTTTTTTTTTTCTTTTAAAGATTTTATTTATTTATTTGACAGAGAGAGAGAGGGAACATAAGCAGGGGGAGTGGGAGAGGGCAAAGCAGGTTTTCCACCAAGCAGGGAGCCCGATGAGGGGCTCGATCCCAGGATTCCGGGATTGTGAACTGAGCCGAAGGCAGAGGCTTAATGACTGAGCCACCTGGTTGCCCAACTTTGAGCCTTTTTGAAGGGTACATAACCATAGAGGACTTGGTGTGCTCTGTTAACTTGCCAACTTGATCCTGTATCTCACCTACTCAGACTCCTCCTCTGTTCTGTCCTCTCTTACCCAACCATTAAATTGTGATTCTGCTAAGGCATGGTGAAATAACTAGACAAGACTAACTCTCTGAACATTTTGGGATGCATTTAATCACTACCCTTTAAAATTTTCTATTAATAGGCACACACAAAGGGTTCATTCTAAAATATAAAAGCATTTTATGCTTCATAGAGACTTCCTCCAGAAGGGCTGAAAAAGATTTCCAAGTCTTCTATTACAAATCAGGAGGCAGAAAGACATTTTTAACCTGATTTAAAAAAAAAAAAAAAAAAAGCAAAAATACAGAGGACATACATGACAAGGTCTTATCAGATTGATGTCAAAATTGGCAGTACTAGGTCATCCTCCAGATAGTTACTCTAGATTTCAAACCATAGAGGGTAGATATGTTTAAGTGAAATAAACAGTAAGGTGATAAACTAGTAATATCATTCTATCTGTTTTTTCAAATTTTTTTCCTCATTGTTTCAGTTAGAGGACAATAAATTATCTCTTTGCAAACATGGGCAGAAACAGTCAGTAATTTCATTTCATCTGTAGTCTTCTCCATGGCTACAATTGGAGAATATCAGTTCTACCTCCAAATCCCCAGTTTCTGACAATTACATTCAGTAATTATGTAAAAGATGCATATTTCCTTGTTAATTAAATATTTTGTTTATTTTGATCGTAACTTGTAACTTTTTATGTAATCTTTGCAAGGTGACAAGAAAGTTTTTTTGGGGGAAGGGGAATGTCATCCTTGTTTGTATTGTCTTTGCTCATACCCTTTCCTTGTGTATGACATTGCCTCTCCAGCAGTCTCTCTCCTCCCCCCAGCACCCCCTTCCTCTCCATCCTTGTTTTGGAACTCTGGTTATCCTAATTATAAACTATCTTATATAGAAGAGAAATGATTTTAATGAAGGATAAGTTTGTTATATTTATTTATTTATATTTATAGAGAGAGAGTGGGGGAGAGACAGAGGGAGAGGGAGAGAGATAGAATCTTTTTTTAAAAAATAATTTATTTATTTATTTGACAGAGGTGGGGGGAACACGAGCAGAAGACGCAGGAGAGGGAGAAGCAGTTTCTCCGCTGAGCAGGGAGTCCGATGCAGGGCTTGATTCCAGGACCCTGGGATCATGACCTGAGCGGAAGGCAGTTGCTTTGCTTAATCAACTGAGCCACCCACGTGCCCCGAGAGATAAAATCTTAGCCAGTCTGCACGTTCTATGAGGAGCCTAACTCTGGGCTTGACCTCAAGACGCTGAGATCATGACTTGAAATGGAATCAAGAGTCAGGCACTAAACTGACAGAGCCACCCACGTGCCTGGTAAGGTAAGTGTTTACTTAATTAATTAATTTTAAGATTTTTATTTATTTATTTGTCAGAGAGAGAGAGCGCGAGAGAGCGCTCTCACAAGCAGGGGGAGCAGCAGGCAGAGGGAGAAGCAGGCTCTCCACCGAAAAGGAAGTGGGACTCAATCCCAGGACCCTAGGATCATGATCTGAGCGGAAGGCAGACACTAACCAAAGGAACCACCCAGGTGTTCCAATAGGATAAGTTTTTTTAAGTGCCTTACTTTCATTCCAGAATTTGGGACAATGGTAGATATCTTACTAGAGGCAGCAGTGGCTACATGTATTTCTATAAGGGGACGTTGAAACCAAAGGGCAGCATCTAACATGGAGAAAGACAACAGGGATGAATACCCCCCACCCCAAATTCACATTATCAACCAGAGTATAGAATATAGTGTAGACTCTGTGAGCCTAGCACAATGTACCAATATTTAAGCGCCAGTCACACTTATGGGTGTCAGAGGTCACGTCTTCCTTTGTAGCTAAAAAGTTAAAGTTGACTCTTAATGTCTTTGCTATCGATGTAAACAAAATGTTATGAAGAGAGATGGAGAAGGGGGTGAGCGAGCTGGAAAGGGAGGAATAGTGCCAGCCTCCTTCTTCTCCCCAACTCGTGCACACGCTGAGTTTGTAAGGTGTCCAAGGACATCTCCTTACTGCACAGCAGGTGCAAACATTGAAGATTACAGTGAATGCTGACCTCAGATAGCTTAAGTGGCCAATTTAAATTCCACAATCTGTCAATCTGACCTTGTCCTTTCTTCGGGTGTTTATATGGTGCTGGAACAAGAATTATTTCCATTACCTAAAGGGAATTACAAAAATAATGTATCCATAGTCATTACAATACTGCTTCATTTTTACGATAGAGTAAGAATTACAGATCAGCATAAAGTGTTGGCCAGGGACGGCGTTAGCATATTTTCAATGAGACCACTTTGGATCTTTTATTTAGTTAAGTCCATTGAAAATCTTTATGTCATTGGCATTTTTTAAGCACACTGTCATTAAAGGTATGTTTGGAGTTGACTTCCAGGAGAGAGAGTAAGATATGGAAAAGGAGCAGCCTGATTCAGTTGTGAGATAGATAGATATATATATATATATATATATATATATATATATATATATATACCAAATTTTTAGATCTTACGTGACAACTGATTTCTGCAGAAACTGGCTTGTAGAATGGGATAAGTTATTTTTAAAGGCGCATCTGCTATTTATATTTTAAGCTTGATTTGAGTTTCTTAAGAATTTCCCTTTAAGAATCGCCCTTCTTTCAGGGTCATATCTACTCAAACAGTTGTTACATCTCTAAGAGAAGAGAAAGGGATTTTAAAGGCAAGACTGTTACTTGAGAATATGTGGCTGCTCCCTGTGGCCTGCTGTTTCTGTGATGATAGGATGGGGGTGTAAAGTGCCCCCTCCTCGGAAGGTTCTCCGGGGAGCCCTGCCATTGGCAGCTCCCTGGGTGGGCTGGGGCGGGACACAGCCACTGTGACACAGAATGTGTAGGAAAGAACGAAGGTTGAACAACACACTGCCATCATTTCAAATGTCTCAGACTGTCAAAACTTTTCATAGAGAAAAGATTCAAAACATTTTTCAGCAGTCGGAGTGGTGCTTATTTGGTTCTGTAAAACAAGCTATCGTCGACACCTACTTCTGAGCAGCACAGAGCTTTACTGTAAATGTCCAAGGGCTTAGTCACACGGCCCACCCCTTCTTGGAGCATTTCAGGAGGACAAGGGGCGTGTCAGCGGTGTTTGCTACTGAGTCACTGCTGTCCTTACGCGGAGCGTTCAGTCATGGCTGATCAGGAAGATGACACATCCCACCACGGTTGTGGTTTTCAGAAACTAGTAAACACTGAAATCTTGTTTTAGCTATAAACAAAACCAAACATTGTTACATTTATTTTTCTTTTGAAGGTGTATAGACGTGGGTATAAATGTACTCTTGGATAAGAATGCACACACCTGGAAATTCAAATGTGTGGGGTAAGACTCAAGAGAGGTATGTGCTTGGGACGCCTGGGTGGCTCAGTTGGTTAAGCAGCTGCCTTCGGCTCAGGTCATGATCCCAGCGTCCTGGGATCGAGTCCCACATCGGGGTCCTTGCTCAGCAGGGAGCCTGCTTCTCCCTCTGCCTCTGCCTGCCATTCTGTCTGCCTGTGCTTGCTCTCTCCCCCTCTCTCTCTCTGATAAATAAATAAAATCTTAAAAAAAAAAAAAAAAAAAAAAGAGAGGTATGTGCTTAAGTAGGTATAACCAGATAAGGTTCATTATCAAAGAAACCTAAAGGTGAAGCAAATGAAAATGATGGCTTTGCATGACCCCGAGTTTGCTCATTTCAATTAAAGGATGCCCTGTGGCTTTATCATCCCTGAGTTTTGCCTCTACGAATATAGCATTTTTAATAACTCACATAATTTTATATGATGTTGAAATGATAATTATAAGCATACAAATTAGATCCACAAAAAATAAATTTGAGATTCTTTTGCACAGATTTATCTATTTTTTCCTATTTATGTATTTAATCATTTATTACAGACACCTGGATATTTAGCTTTATGCTTTGTGTTATAATCCAATACTGCTTTACCTATTTTCTCACTCAAATTATTCCAGCTGTGGTCACTGGGAGATTTTTCAGTTGGTTCCTGTGTCATTTGGACATACTCCTATCATTGTGGAGTTGAGTGTTTGTTTGTTTGTTTGTTTGTTTGCTGCTGTTACTATTGCTTTTCTTTGAGCCTTTCCTTATTTTCTGTCACTACAAGGTGCCCGGGGCTTACTTTGTGTATTTCCTGTCCCAATCCTAAATCAGCCATTTCTCCAAGGGTCTGGTTGCTTTTATGAGAGAACGGTGTTAGAAACCAGTATCTCCTTGCTATTGGGCACAGTTATTCTTAGGTCCTCTCATTTGGCAAAACAAAGAAATATATGTGTGTGTGCAAACTAGCATATGTACACATATCTATAAATATTTCGGCACGTATTCATTTGGATCTATATTAAGATAAACTGCTGTCTCCAGTGCTTGGCCACATGAATCACTCTAGTCTCTCCCTTTGCTTATCTATAACCTTCTGCTCCAAAAGTGAGAAACTTGGTTCTCAACATCTACCACCCATTTACTTTTTGTTCAGTTCCAGTTTACCTGTCTAGTGGTTTCAAAATTAACCCAGTGGAGCTCATCTTCGCCAATAGAGTGCAATCCTTTGCATAGCTGCTTTTCCCATTGGTCTTATATAGCATTTATACTCAATTCACTTCCAAAGTTACTTAGATCAGCAGACTTCCCCCCAACCCCTATGGTAAAGATTATTTCCTACATTCATAATGTAGTTAGATTATTTTGGCATAACTTGCATTTCATCCTGGGATTCCCCCCATCTTGTAAATGATTTTTTAAGTTTGCATATATTAAAAAAAGAAATGAGGTTAGCAGTTATTTATCTGTTAGTATTCTAGCTTCATTCGAAGGCAAGCTAACATACTTGCCCATGAAGCCTTCCTAAATCATTGGAGACTATAATAATTCCTCTTTGACTTGAGATCAGAATAGAGACTTCTTTTGCTTTCCTTTACCTAAGAGAATGCTGAGCCTCACAAGGAAGAAATCAAATGACTTTCCAAAACCTTTTAAAAAGACAAATGATAAGAGACTCTTAATCTTAGGAAACACACTGAGAGTTGCTGGAGAGGTAGGAGGTAGAGGGATGGGGTAACTGGGTGATGGGGTGGGTGAGTATGTGTTGTAATGAACACTGGGTATTATATAAGACTGATGAATCACAGACCTACACCCCGGAAACAAATAATATAAGTTAATTAATTGAATTTAAACTAATATATATATATATATATATTATAGTAAAGCTGGTATCTGGCATTGTTCTGGCTCTGGCATTGATTTTCCTTCTCTGGCTTTGTTCAGTTACCTGCCTGACTTTTGCTCTTGGTCCCCAGCCCAATGCTTCCTTACTTTGTCGCCACATTGATTTCGTCTTAACTTTTGTTTTATCTTGAGATACTTCTACTTGACACCAGGCTGACTAAATAGGAACCTCATTTGTTTCCTTAAAATAATGCCTACATTAAATACATACGTTAACTTCTCTCATTTTCTATCAAAGGTGGAAAAAATTGTGATGATTCTCGCTTTCTCTCAACAGCACTTAAATGGAATAAACTTATTTTACTAGCATAGAAATTTTTGAAACCTGTGCCTTGATCTGTGTGTTCTCTATAAAAATGCCCTTTCGCCTTCTACAAAATTTGCATACATTAAGGGTCACTTTTCATGCTGTAAAGTTCTACCCTTCACTGAAAAAGCTGGAGCCTAAAACTCCTGCTGAGGCCGGTTCAGGGGTGAGGAGGAGGTGTACACAATGACTTCCTTCCAAAGAATGGAGTGTGGGAGGAGAGAGGACAGTAACTCGGTGGTGGAGAAACCCGGCAAACACTACCTCAGCCAGACGATCAAGGTTAGCATCCTCAATTCTCAGTCATAGTGACAGCAGGTACCCTCCTACGATTCATTGAGAACAACACTCTACCTCTGAGATCTTCCTCCCAAAACCCATACCCCAGTCTAATCACGAGAACAACATCCAAGACACCCCAACTGAAGGACATTCTACAAAATACCTAATGAAACTATTTTCAAAACTGTCAATGTCATGAAAAACAAGGGAAGTCTGAGAAGCCTACAGAGACCAGATAACTAAATGTAGTGTGGTTTCCTGTATGGAATCCTGAAACAGAAAAAGGACATTAGGTAAAAGCTAAAGGTATCTGAATACAGAATGGACTTTTGTTAATAATATTGTAATAATACTGGTTCATTAGTGGTCACATATGTACCATACTTGGAAAACCTGAATGGCCCAGTTGGTTAAGCGTCTGCCTTTGGCTCGAGACATGATCCCAGGGTCCTGTGTTCGAGTTCCACATCTGGCTTCTTGCTCAGGAAAACTGCTTCTCTCTCTGCCTGCCACTCTCCTTGTTTTTTCACTCTCTGTCTCTATCTACATCTCTCTGACAAATAAATAAATAAAATCCCACCACCCCCACCAAAATACAGAAGAAATCCAAATGTAGCATGCTAATATTACCAGTAGGGGAAAATTGGGTGGGGGCTCATGGGACCTACCTTTTTAACTTTGCCATGAATCTAAAAACATTTTAAAATGCAGAGCTTATTTAAAAAAAAAAAAAAAAGTGGAAAAGTTAGATCTGATGCCTTAAGAAAAAAAGATTTATAAATTTCAGAAAAAGAGACTATTGGGAGATTTTACTTCATTTGGTTTATAAAATATATTGTTACTACTAATCTTACAAGGTTTTGATTCTTTCTTTCTTTCTTTCAAAGTAGGGCACTGCCTATGAATCTAGCAAGTAGGAATGACCCAGAGGAACTCATCTCTTAAGATGCATTTAGATTGGGTTTCTTGCATTAAGAATGAATTGATGACCCAAAAACCTTATTTCAAATGCTAATCAGCGTCTATTCAACAGAAAATTGTTATATTTTAGAATGCTATCAGGATCCTATAGCCAGTAATTGAGGTGTAAGTTTATGTCTACTCTTCTTTGCTATTATTGCTTTGGAACACATTAAACAATGTTTTTTTGAGGGGAAAACTGGATTTCTCAACCCTGTTGGTCAGCTCAAAACCTACACAACAAGGAATTTTTTCTTTGTCATGAGGAATTATATATAACATAACATTTTTAAGTGTACAATTTCGTGACATTAATTAAATGTACAATGTTATGAAACCATCACCACTATCTATTTCCAAACTTTTTCATCAAAATAGACACTCTGTATCCATTGAACAATACCTTCCCATTCCCCACTCTCACCAGTCCCTGGTAATATCTTTTCTTTCTCCATGAGTTTGCCCATCCTAGACATTTTGTCAAAGTGAATCATACAATATTTGCCCTTTTGTGCCTCACTCATTTCACCTAGCATAATGTTTTTGAGGTATATCCATGTTGTGGCATCTATCAGAATTTCATTCTTTTTTAATGGCTGAGTAATATTCTACTGTATGTATAAAACACATTCTATTTATCCATTCATTTGTTGATAGAATTAACATCAACAGAGCCAACTTTTGGCCATACAACACAATAGGTTTTATAAGTGTAACTCTTTTAAAAAAGAAAAAAAAAGAAGTTTGTTAAATTTTCCTGAAATTCAAAATTTGGCTTCATTGTAGTTAGCATATATGCCTATTATCTGATGTCACATGATAAGTAAATATGCTCAAAATCAGTCACTGAAGTTTGTGTCACTGGTATCATCAGAAGCAGTTCTGCAGGCCCAGGTTAAAGTCAGCTGACCCAGTAGCATTCTTCAAAAGACTTGTTTTTGTTGTTTGCATATATTTGGTTCTGCTTTTGCAAAACCCTGAAATGTTACGCCCCTGTCTTGTTCCTTTTTTTCCTCCCTTTTCTCATGGCTATATTACTGTCAATAAACTCGGGTTTCATATTTCGACTGGTGTATGTTTAATTAGCACACCAAGTACCACCATAGTTTATAAATCAAGTTCTGCAATCTGGCATAATTTATGTATGAGAATGTGAGCTTGGTTGTGGTCAACAGAATTTATCTGTGGAGTTTACATGCCCCAAATGCGGCTCCTCTTTATCTTGAAAGTAAATTCTCCAGATGCTCTCGTTTAGTTAGTAATATTACTATTCATCTAATTACTCAAGAAAGATCCCAGGGAATTACTCTTGGCTCCTTCCTCTTCCTCATTTCCTGCTATAAATCCTAAATTTTGCCTTGTGTCCATTTTTATCAAATCATCCCCTACTCTCTTTTCTTGTATCCTTGCCTGCACGGCTATAATGGGAGCCCTCATCATTCCTTGCAGTACTTTCTGGAGACTCGACAAGAGGGGCCTTTGCCCTGGGTGTTGTGCTGTAGAAGGACCAGCATATCACAAACACAAGAGATTGTTGAGGGATACGTGGTGACTGTCATTCAAGATGTGGTGCTCAGCGCTGGAACAAATGTGGAACAAAATAGCTCCAGGGGAGCATTTTTCCATATCTCTTCTCCCCATCTCTTCCCTCAGCTCCCTCAAACAAAAGGCAGCTATCTGTATGCTACTTAAGGTGGGTATTATGTTATTATATACGTAAGAGAAAAACACTGCTTTCTTCATGTCACTGAGAAATTGAAGTGGGCAAGAAGTGTTCCAGTGAAAGGAAACACAAATGAACAAGCTTGCTGTTGTGGGCTGTATTGCGCCCTTCACAATTCACGTGTTGCAGTCCCCACTACCTTAGACTGTGACTGCATTTGGAGATAAAGTCCTTGAAGAGGTAAGTAAGTTAAGATGAGGTCATTATGAGTGCCTAATGCAATATAACTGGTATTTTTATAAGAAGAGGAGATCTGGACACAGACACATGAAGAGGGAAGACCACGTGAAGACACAGGGAGAAGACTGCCATTTACACACCAAAGAGAGATGCCTCAGAAAAAATTAACCCTGAACGATATCTTAATCTCAGATTTCTATCTTCCTATACTGTGAGGAAATAAATGTCTGTTGTTGAAGCCAGCTAGTCAATGGTACTTTGTTACGGCAGCTCTGGCAAACTAATATATGCCGAAGTTCTTCCTCTCAGCATAACAAAATACTGGCTTGTGCACATCCAGATAGAACATGTATAACACATAATACCAATTTTAACATTAACAATGAAGTGAATATTAAAAGTAAAATTGCAGGGGTGCCTAGGTGGCTCAATGAGTTAAAGCCTCTGCCTTTGGTTCAGGTCATGATCTCAGGGATCTCAGGGATTGAGCCTTGCCTTGGGCTCTCTGCTCAGCGGAGAGCCTGCTTTCTCCCTCTCTCTCTGCCTGCCTCTCTGCCTACTTGTGATCTCTGTCTGTCAAATAAATAAATTAAATCTTTTAAGAAAAAGTAAAATTGCAAATACTTGTGTTTTTATAAACATTTAATGGGATTTCATTATTTTTTTTTTTAAAAAACCAACAAAATTTTGTCATTTAGATAACCTTGGTCTGGCCTCGTTAGGTGACCTTCCTTCAGGCACCAATAATTTCTTAAGTACTCCTTTAACCTGCACTCTCTACATGGCTTTATAAACATCTGTTTATGTGTCTCACTCTTCTAGGAACTTGGAGGGACCAGGAGCCACATCAGGAAGGGGCTTCTTTTAAGGAACTCCCTCATTACACTTTATAATCCAAAGGAGATTTTATAACTCAGTCAACATAGAAACTGACTTGTTTTTACCCCAGGTAAACATATCTATCTCCCATTGATATCAAATCCAAAATATCACCTATATTTTGTTCCGAGGTCTCCATCAAATGACTAGTTAAAAGTGAAATTATCAGTTCTTGGCAAGAGTGAAGATAAGTTATTTAATAAATTTTAATAAGCCAAGTAGATTTTAATACATTCTTTTTTCTGTCTTTCCTTCTGTTCCTTCTGTTTGTTGTTGTTGTTGTTGTTTTACTTTTAATTAATAAAACCAGTCCACAGGCATACACAAGAATGTAAATGTCCAGGAGTATTTAGTGTTACCATTGTTTTCCTGAATGCAACTTACATGTTACAGGTTATTACCACTCCCAAATTATTAATTTTAGGCCTCAATCTATAGAAGTATAATACAGATCTTTCCCCTTCTTTAGTGTAAAATGATGATGATACTCTTTCACATAGGAACAAGAAATGCAGGCATTTGGAGCTAAGTAAGTTTTGTTTTGACCAAAGAACTAAGGTTTTACACTATTTATAAACAAAGGCAGTTTTGTTTCCACAGTCACTATCTGGCTCCAGGATTCTGGGACAGAGCATATAGTGTTAGTGGTTAAGATTTTCTTCTATGAAATTTGTTTTCATACATCTTAAGAATCCTCTGAATAATTCATTCCACATTGCCCTAACAATTAAAAAAAGAAATAATGTGACATTATAAGATTCCTTCTTAGTGCTCATAATGCACTGATCTTCATAACATGTTTCCCCTATGATTACTTGTATACCTTTCAGGGCTTATCAAGTCTTCCTTCTACATTTTTGGGCATCAGCAGTAGAAAAAGAAATGGAAAACTCATCCTCCAAAATATTATACACAGACTTCCATAACCAAAGTTGATAGTTTCATTCAGAAAGTTGTTTTGTTTATTCCGTACTGTTTACAAGTTTATTTGTTTGTTTGTTTAAGGGGCACCTGATTTTGGCTCAGGTCAAAATCTCAGGGTGGTGTGATCAAGCCCTGTGACGATGGAGCCCAGCATGGAGCCTGCTTAAGATTCTCTCTCTCTCTTCCTCTGCCCCCCACCATGCTCACATGCATTGTGTCTCTCTTTAAAAAATAACTAAGTAAATAAAAGGTTTTTCTTTAATGCCTAATTTTTGAAATTCCTTCATTCAGCAAATATTTGTTGAAGTATTATTATACACTATCATTTTTCTAGGCTCAGTGAACCAGCAGTGAACCAGACACAATGGCCCCCCCTCAGAGGAGTTGATAATCTAATTCGGGAAACAGAACTAATTAGTACATTATAATAATATCAGAATAATCAGAATAATCTCAGATGATTCGCTGAACAGACATAAATTCTGTGAAGAAATGAGACCAGGAAAAAGTGATGCAGGAGGGATCAGGAAAGTGCGCCCACTCGGTGTTGCGTGGCCATGATTCTCCTTGACTTCATCATGGCCACGAGACAGTCAGGTCATCAGCTTTCCCTGCCAGTCATTTAGTGAGTATAATAACCCTTCTACTCTTGCTGTTCTCTTCTCTCTTATTCACATTATTTTCTGTTTCAGTTCTCTTCAGCCATCTCGAAGACCACATACATGATGGGCCAGAGGAAGAAAGTGCAGAAAGATTTGGGTGAAACTAATTTGTTGGTTCAACTCTTCTCGGTTTAATCCCTTCAGGCAAATGTCATTTGGTGAGGAGAATAAGAAAGACATGAAGTTGGGAACTTGGCTTTGAACCTCTTCTTTTCTCCTTATTAGCTTTTACTTAATCGGAGTCATTGTTTCCTTGTCTCCAAATATGAGAAAATGATCTCTGTGACATGATGTTGGTGAGACGCTAACTGAGAAGTCACACGTGATCATCCAGGGAAGAGGAGGCCGTCTGCTTGGTATTTACCTGACGTCAGAATAGAGGTCTGCTATTGGCATTCCAGAAATGTTGCTGAAAACACAGGACCCAGCCTGTACTATTTAAAAGAAAAAAAAGAAAAAAAGGCAAAATTCCCATTGATATAAGCATCTGAGTTCTAGAGACAACATAAAGATAATTTTGAATAAAGTAATAATTCAAGAGTAAAATTCAATTATTTAGGTATGTGAAGTCTGTTGATGTTCTGTTGACAAAAGAGAGCATAAATGAAGACTCCATGAATGGATTCACTGGAACCAGGGAGTCATCATTGACTTCTTTCTCTCCCTTACCTCTCATATCCCGTGGATCACCAAATTTCACCGATTCTGCCTCCGTAGGTCACTTTTCTACTTCCAAAGCATGTTCTTAGCTCACATGCACAGCATCATCTCTCCTGGGATACTGAAGAGCCTCTTCCCTCATCTATCTTCTTTCCTTCTTTCATTTCCGTACCTCCTTCCTCTTGCCAATGCCAAAGGGGGAAAACATCCTATCATGGTCCCAAGATTAAGCCTTTGAAAATTAAAACTTAATCTAAACATGTTTCTCTTTTGCCTAAATCCATACAAAGCCTCTCTTGGGCCTTCACTGTGAAATCCACTCTTTATCAGTCATGGCTTCCACTGCTGCTCTTTCCCACCCTTAGCTGTGCAGAGAGCTAGCATCAACTGCTTGGCTGCTCATTCTCGAGCTTCTGAGCTTTTGTGCATAAGGTTCCCTTTGCCTTGATTGGTTCCCTCAGCCCTTTCCCCAAGCCCACTTAAATTTCTCTCCTCAGGAGCACCTGGGTGGCTCAGTGGGTTAAAGCCTCTGCCTTCAGCTCAGGTCATCATCCCAGGGTCCTGGGATTGAGCCCCGCATCTGGCTCTCTGCTCAGCGGGGAGCCTGCTTCCCCCTCTCTCTCTGCCTACTTGTGATTTCTGTCTGTCAAATAAATTTAAAAAAAAATTTCTCTCCTCAGAGTTTCTGTATAACCATCAGTATCATTTAAAGTAGCACTTTTTAACTATCTATTCACCTATCTGCCTCCTCTTCTAGATTGTGTCCATTAGGAAAAGGAGCCATAAGTACTTCATTCTTAGCGTTAGTTAAACATTTATTCAAGGCACTATACAGGCATCTATCCTGGAGCTAAATATTTTCCATATAATAAAGCAGCATGTGAACCTAGTGGCCTGGTTTCCTGTTCCCACCTAGCCTGAACTCCCCATCTCCCTGGTTCACTATTTTTATTTGTAGCATCCCCAGTCTGGGCCCATCCTCTAGCATCCTCTCCCTCTGTCCCATGTATGGTACTGACCTAGAGTCCAAATCCCCTACCTAGTTTCTGTGATCAAATGTCCAGGAACATCATGGCAAACCGAATCTCTGAAATACAGATACATCTTATACCTCAGGATTTCAAGTACTAAAAGATCCACTTCGGCTTCCTAGGCCAAAAGGGGAAAGATGGGGCAGTGTGGAGAGATGAGGTTGATGAGAAAAAGGACCTGATATCTATCTATCTTATTCTATTTCCTTTTGTTGGTCGTAGTTAAAATAACTCTCAGAGCTTCATAACACAGAAAAGGGAAATTCCCTCTGTTTCCCAGAGTACTGTAGCAGAAAATGATTCTCTAATTGAAGAAATAGCTGGTGGTTGTAGATGGACCCTCAGAGAGTAAAGACACAAGGAACACCTTCTGGGGACACCAGTGGGACGTTCTCAAAACGTCTTTCCTTCCCAGATCATTCTCTTGCCCCCAAACCTCAGGCGGATGAGTCCCTGTCCAGGCCAGAGGCGTGACCAAGAATGATGAGTTTGAGCTGAAAGTGACTCTGTTGCCCCTGGATAGAGAAGTGGGGGTTGGAGTGTAGAAGAGGACACCCTAATTCTCCTTATACAGTGACAGCTTGGCAGATGTCCTAATACTAAAACTGCCGTTCTCACCTCAAACAAATAATAGGGCTTCCATTGTGCCGTTATTAACATTCTTCATCTATATAGTATAGTGTCAGCTTGCCAGAATACTTTGGAACTAATAATAACATTACCGAGTATCTTTTATATTTCATGACCTGGGCTAAAAATTTCACATATATCTTGACTAGCCCTAATAATGTCTCTATGAAGTGCCAGCATTTCTCTCATTTCCATTTTGTAGAGGGAAAAACTGGTGCCCAGAGAAGCTGCATGATTAGGAGGATGTGGGCCCAAATCCAGCTGGACAGTCTCCCAAGCCCACAGTCAAATCCTCAGGGCTCCCTATGTCAGGTAACATTAATCCCATGCCTTGTAAGCCCTCACTCACAATACTTCTTCAGTCTTTTTCTCTTTGTGTATACTTTTCTTTTGACACTATGCAATTTTTACCAAGTATTAGAATTCTCTTTATACCAATCTTACCATTGTTCCTAGACTTTGAGGTCATTGATATCCTGCCCTGGATTTGATTCGTCTTGGAATCTTAAAAGCTCAGAATTTGCCTTACACATATCAGGCCTTAAACAAACATTTTGAGGGAAGAATGACTGTGAGTAAATACAAAAGTAGATTCCAAGTTCTAAACAGTCTGTTTAGAAAGAGCTTTTTAGAACATCACCATTTTGTGAGTTGGGAGCTGCCTGTATTCATATTTAGTAAGCAGTATCTCACAAACTATTCATCACACATCAACTTTCCTCAAGCCGATCAGTATCGAAAACAATATCTAAAACCTTTTTCCTCTTAGACATTCTTTCTTGTATGAAACTATATAAAGAAACAGTCATAATATATTAAGTATAATAGGAAAATTCCTCAAACTTTCATTTGGCAGATTCCTCCAACACACAAACAATGGCTACCTGTAACAATTGTCAAATTCCCCCTTTTCCTAATTCTACTTTGTTTAATGAAGTTTTTTGAAAAACTTTATTGTTTTGGCACCTGGGTAGCTCAGTGGGTTAAGTAGTTGCCTTTGGTCCAGGTCATAATCACAGGGTCCTGGGATCAAGCCCCACATCAGGCTTCCAGCTCAGTGGGGAGTCTTCTCCCTCTGCCCCTCCCCCTGCTTGCACTCTCTCTCTCTCTCTCAAAAATAAATAAAGTCTTTAGGAAAACAAACAAATAAAAAAAAATATAAACAGTCGTTCCTTCCTACAAAGATTGTCTCCTAGGTCCCTTCTATTTCCCTTTGAAGATATTAAACATCAAGTATCCATTCTTCATAGCTTTTGTTCATATACTTTGTACAGTTTGACTTGTATTTTGTTCAGAAGAGAAGAAGAGCAGAAGTATGCAATCCAGTCCCATTCCTTCCCCACACCCACCCACCAGCATCACCCCTAGTCCTTCTTCCCCAGACATGGTGGCCATAAACTTGTCAAACTATTTCTCAGTTCCCTTTTTCTGGACTCTCCCAATATTAAACATAGCAGTTCTACCAGAAAAATACCAACTTTATTTCCACCTGAGTTTCCTGCGTTGGTGCAGACACTGGACAACCACTCACCACTTGACTCATATCACATCACTGACTCATGGCTGTGATCATACTTTAATTTATAGACTATGGAACGTTTTGTCCATCTGGTCAGAGAGGCAGAGGTGACTAATATGGGTTGTTGCTATTGCCATTGGGATTTTGTTTTGTTTTGTTTTGTTTCATAAAACAAACACTCCATCTTTTTCATTTTGCAATGGAATGTGAGGCCTCAGTTGCTAAGAACTTTTGCCATTTCATTGAGGGATTTTCCATCCAGTAAAAAAAATTAGATCATGATGAAGAAGTGTTCAGAAATAGCTATTTGTGCTTCTGTTTGGTTTTACAACATCTGGAAGTTGTATTGCCCTAAGATTTATCTGTATTGAATTCTATGCATACTAAAGAAAGATGAGCTCAAAATCCCAGGTAAACAGCTGATTTTTCTTTAACTAATAATGCAGTGGAATGAGGAGATGGGAAATAGAGATGGAAAGAGGGAGGAACTATATTTTCCCTGGTACAAAGTAACCCTCTGGTTTTATTAAAATTGCAAGAGAAATTTAGTAGGTGCTCTCTGTTAAAAGTGGCCTTAGATTTTCTAAAATCACTATGAAATTGGATAAGCACTAATGTGCAATTCACTTTTTAATAAAGAGAAAAATCACATTACATATCAGTCTAACAAATCTGCTGCCTTGATTTTCTCTGGATTGAATACTTGGGTCTCTTTTAAATTGTTATTAGATTGAAAAAATATATGTCTGTACTGTATTATTATTTTTCTTCTTTCATGAACCTTTTTATTTACTTAGGATAAGATAACTTGAAAGTACATATAAAGATCTGAATCACCATCACAAAAAATATACCAATTATTGCATGGTTTCACTCATATGAAGAATATAAGAAATAGGGCAGAGGATCAAAGGGGAAGGGAGGGAAAAACAGAATGGAAAGAAATCGGAGAGGGAGACAAACCACAAGAGACTCTTAACTATGAGAAAGAAATTGAGCATTGCTGGAAGGGAGGTGGGTGGGTGGATGAGGTAACTGGATGACAGATATTAAGGAAGACACATGATGTGATGAGCACTGGGTGTTATACGCAACTGATGAATTACTGAACTCTAAATCTGAAACTAATGATGTTCCATAGGTTGGTTAATTGAATTTAAATTTAAATTTAAAAACACAATTTTGATCTAATTTGAAGGGATATATGCACGCTGATGTTTACAGCAGCATTATCTACAATAGCCAAATTATGAAAAGAGCCCAAATGTCCAAATGTCTATTGACTGATGAATGGATGAAGACACACACACACACACACACACACACACACACACACAGGAATATTACTCAGCCATAAAAAATGAAATCTTGTCATTTGCAATGACCTGGATAGAGCTAGAGAATATTAATTATACTAAGCAAAATAAGTTAGAGAAAGACAAATAACATATGATTTCACTCATATGTGGAACTGAAGAAACAAAACAAATAACCAGATGTGAGGAAAAGAGAGAGGCAAACCAAGACATAGACTCTTCTCTATAAGAACAAACTTATGGTTACCAGAGGGGAGATGTGTGTGTGTGGGGTGTGAAACAGGTGATGAGGATGAAGAAGGGAACTTGTGATGAGCTCCAGGTATCACTGAATTATACTTGAAACTAATATTACACTGTATGGTAACTAGCTGGAATTTAAATAAAAAATATATATATATCCCACCCTATTAGCCCAGTGCCATACTAGCCACAATGAGAGATACAAAAATTCCTGTTTTTCAAGGTTTTACAATCTGATGTTTGAGGCAGAACAGATGTATGAAAAAAAAAATAAATAAATGTAAAAGAAAGAATGGATTGTCTGAATTCCCATGACACATCCATTTTTTAATGAGAGAGACCCTAGGCTATGGGAAAGCTGACTTCCCTACATCATTTTCAGGTCCTTTTTTTGCTGACTTTAGGAAGGATTAACTAAGATATCATTGTGATATCCATGCAGCTATCACTGTGGAGAGTAGACCCTGATCCAAGAACAATAAAAAAGGTGATTTCTCTTCCTGAGCTTTGAATCCTTTCCTTTTAACACTCCTGTAAGTTTTCTGTTTTGCTTTGTTTGTTTCTGTTTTTGTTTTGCTTTGTTTTGTTTTTTTGGCCAAGCAGGAGAAATCCAGGCCTAAGAATGTCTGAATGAAGGAAGTGTAGTGGTCTTGGTGGAGAGAGTGGGAAGAGTTGAGGCCAAGTCCAGATTCTTATGCCAGGAAGAGTCTGGATCATCCTGAACATGAAGGAGAGCCTCAAATCTCTGAGAAGATAAGAAACATAGTATACTTCAGAACTTTGACACTGGTATCTACAGGAGGCATGGAGTAGAACAACTCATTAGCTCTGTATCAATTCAGCTACATTGTCTTAAATGAGTGGTCATGGCCTGGCCTAGACATAGGTATGTCCTCATCTTCTACAACATTGTTGCTGCTGAAAAATATATATTAGACTTCAAGCAACCTACAGGCAAACATACTTTTGAAAAAAACTTGTTGTTCATAAAACAAGATTCTCCTGCTGTGTATGGGATCATGAGTTTCCAGATCCTAGTTAAAAAAAAGAAAGGTATGAGGCACATGGGTAACTCAGTCTGTTAAGGGTTTGTCTTTGGCTCAGGTCATGATCCCAGGATCCTGGGATTGAGCCCCACACTGGGCTCCCTGATCAGCGGAGAGTCTGCTTCTCCCTCTGACCCTCCTCCTGTTCATGCTTTTTCTCTCTCAAATAAATAAGTAAACAAACAAACAAACAAATAAAATCTTTTTTTAAAAAAAAAGGGTAACAACAATATAATCTCTCGAATATTGAGAAGAACAAGCAAAGCAAATGGGCTTTATTTCTGAAGAGATGAGAAGGTCAGTTAGAAATTTTGCCCAAAAGTCTGAGCTATTTAGATCAGTTTCCATCTGTCTTCCTCAAATGGTGATTGATACTAACATGGTGCAGTCATTGGTTCTGCGAGCTCTGCATCCAACATGTATTCATTGAACCTATGTGCCAGATATTGTGCTAAACTCTTTGTGCAGATTATTTAATTGGCCTTTCAATTCTGTTAGGTAGGTATTAGCATCTTGTTTTTCAGATGAGGAAGTCGAACCTCTGAAGGTTAACTGATTTTATCAGGGACATAGAGTTATCAAGAAAGCAGAACCAGAGATGAACTCAACTGAGCTTAAAGCCAGGGCATTCAACCACTTCCCTGTATACCTCTGGATTGGTCCACCCTCAAACCATTTTTATTTGTATTCTCCAGCTTTTTAAAAACAAGCCCTTTTTAATCGAATGGGTGGCTCAGGTAACAAGTACATTTAAACTATGCTATTTGTCCAAAACATCCCTACCCCTTTCACTTGAATCCTATCCAAGTACTCAAACACAAGGATATTTTCTGCATGCTTTTCAAGTGTATCATTTTACGTGTCCCAAATCTCACAATAGCACTCAACAGTAAGTAAGTATTAATATCCATTAGCTATGGATTGGTTAACTGAGGTAGAAAGAGGATGAATGGCAAGTTCTGTGCTATAGTGGAGGAGGGAGGCGTCTCACAAACGCAGAGAAGCTTGATGGGCTCCTAAGGACACAGGAAGAAATCACTCACCTTCAGCGACAGCCGGGACATGGAGAGCTCAGGGTGCATGCTTGGCTAATGAACTCGATTCCTACTTCCTCCTTTGATCACAAATTATAAACATAAATTATCGGGCTTATGAGCTCTCGGCTTTGTTGTAACTGATTCACAAGCTGTTCCTGGGAGTCCTTTGGTAACACGTATCAGAATCATGAACAATATCCTTGCCAGGTCAGAGCAACACCCCATATCCAATTAGTTCCAGTTAAGGAATTCCATCCAGTCTGACTCGGGACCACACAGTGACGCCATCACGACTTGGGCCTTGTGGAAGGGATGAATGGGTGAAGAGTGGGAACTAACCACTGTGTACTTCCCGAGGTCCCCCATCTGAGACGCAGGCCTCAGGGAACCCTGCCAGCTAGTCTGCACAAAGTCCTCAGGCTGTTCGAGCCTTAACTTGAGGTGTCTCCACTGTAACCCCAACAACCTGTTAGTACAAGGCAAGAAGAAGCAATCAAATTCTATTGAACCACAGATGTATAAATCCAAGTGTCCCCAGATGCCTTGCTCTGTAGCAGTTTACACATGCATTTTAAAGAAATTCAGTGTCCTTGTGAAACATTTCCCAGATGGTTCCAAATTGCTGTTTGACTACAGAATCAATTTATACATGCACACTTGTGTGTATATAAATATAATGTATGTAAACGTGTGTGTGTGTGTGTGTGTGTATTCAACAGATGTTGTCCTGGGTGATGTAAACACGTCCCTCCAGTTAAACCACACAACCTCACACTAAGATAGAGGTGGTGTCCTTCCCCCCATTTTACACATGACAACTGAGGCAAAGGTTTGTCAAGGCTGCTCGGAAATAGGAAATCGGGCCTGAGTGACTCACTCTTAACTGTCACACTCTCCTGATGGCAGCTATTGTGAAAAAGACCAACTCTGACCAAGTCTCTGTGGCAAAGGAGTCTGACCTTCTGATTTCAGCTTTCTTACTGACCAAACCGGATTGCTTCTTTGGCTAATCCAACAGATGGTGCATGGGTGGCATAGAGGATAGAGGCAGCAACAGGTAAATGGTTCTGGGAACACATCTTCACTCTCAATGAAGGGCTGATGTTCAAAACGTCACCATTATGACCTCAGTTCCCTCTTCCTTTTCTACCCCCAGTATGAAAGAACAAGTGCTTCAAATAAGAACTTAAGAAGGATCACACAAAAAAGCAAATATATGCCTTAAACGGTTCACCCTAATAACTAATTGCATCTGATTAATACCCAGGGGGGAAAGTAGCACTCTGGCAGCAATAGGCATTTCCTTGATTCCTAGCTCTCTCCTTGCGGATAGTTCCCATTCCTCTTCTCTCTGAGGCAGGCTCCACAACCATCTGGAATCCCAAACCTCCCACCCCCCACCCTATCTTTCTTCTCTTCCCCATCCTCCGGCGGCCACATGACCATAAGATTCATGGGTCTCGGGGCGCCTGGGTGGCTCAGTGGGTTAAAGCCTCTGCCTTAGGCTCAGGTCATGATCCCGGGGTCCTGGGATTGAGCCCCGCATCGGGCTCTCTGCTCAGCAGGGAGCCTGCTTCCTCCTCTCTCTCTGCCTGCCTCTCTGCCTACTTGTGATCTCTGTCTGTCAAATAAATAAATAAAATCTTTAAAAAAAAAAAAAAGATTCATGGGTCTCAACTGAGGACCTAATTTTGCTGCAATCATCTATATGTTCGGAGATCCACTGACATGAATCTTTTGTGTGTGTACAGAGTCTAATAGAGAGAAGGAAATGGCAGTGAGAGAAATGGGTAAGAGAGAAGTTTTCTAAATCCTTTCTCTATTACCTTACAGTGGAGGATAATACCCGTCAAAGGGTTCAGATCTCAGCTCCAACCCTTACCAACTCCGAGCCCTTCATCTATTTCAGCCTCTGTGTCTACATTTTCAAAATGAAAACAATAATTCCTAACACATCAGATTGCATTCCATGAGATAATACACGTGAGTAGTTAATTCAGAGCATCTCTTAAAAATGCCAATATCTCAGGAGGACGGAACAGTGTTCAAAGGAGAGGCTTTGCTCACAGAGGAAGCACGAAGCCAGGTCCTTTCTGCAGAGGACAAGAGAAATCAGCATTCCAAGTCAGAAAACAGCAGAAAGGGAGGAAGTCACACTGACAAGTCCCAGGCTTCCCACTGTCTCTCTGCTCTTTGAGTAGAGAACCATTGGCATTGAGGACATCACATATCAGCCTTTGTGTGGAGAGGAATCAGCTTTTCCCTCTGAACTGCAAAGGGGAACCTAAAATTGGGTCAGATGCCCACATTGAACACACAAGGAGAATCCACTCAGAATGCCTCTTTTTCCAGCCCAGGTAATGGCTGGGCCAAGACCGACACTGAGGTCCCTAATGCATCATGGCTCCCAGGACCTCTGTACTCCACATCGCGGTGCAGGGGCCTGAGAAAGCAGGGTGGGGGGTGGTAAATGGGGTCACAGCAAGCTCTAACCAGATGCTTTCTCTATGTGCAGCAACCCACCCAGGCGGCTTGCGACGTGAAGCTAAAGGTGATGCAGGCGGCAGAATAGAAACACAAAACTTACAAAGGAGTGAGACCAGGTGACAGCAGGTGCAGGAAAATGAAAAGTGCAGCAGAGCCCCTGAACACATAATGATCACGTAGGTGTCTGCTTTATCTCTGCTATAGAACACTGTGGTAAATTATTAATAAAATGGTTTGTGCACGTGGTGATGAAAAAGAGACCTATTTTTGTCTAACAAACTCAAGCAAATGGGAAACAAAGGCCTTTTGCTTCTCGGTCTGAATGTTAAAAAAAAATATTAAATATATGTGTATGTGACATCTGTGCTCTCCATAAATAAAAAAGAGAAAGAACAAAGTGTGGATCTGAATAAGGTTAGCTCAGAACAGTGGCATTCTTGACATATCAGCCCTATATCTCCAATCAGCCTTCATCGGGGAAGGTTATGTTTTACATTTTAAGACTAGAAATAGTTTATTCAGTAAGTCTCTTTATTTTTGGAGTAATGCGTTTCCTTCCTAGATTCCTTGACCTGGACACATAGGGACAGACCATAAAAGATTTATTTTATTTAGTAGTTTAAAATTTTTTTTTAAATTTTCTGTGATTTTTATTTTTGTTTTAAATGTGTTTTATTTTAAATGTGTTTTTATTGAGTCTATTATTTTTTAATGAGAAGTTAAATCTCAGATCCTGGTTTTTTAACTGGAAAGACTGAGAAGTTTGGGGCCCACACTCTTAAGCTAGCAGTGAATCAGCTGTAGGCCAGAAAAGCTTCTTCTGAGGGCGAACAGGTGCCTTTCCTCTCTCCCTGGGTTCCAGCCCTCCTGTGGGCCTGTCTTCTTCACACCTACCCCATCCCTCTTCCCATGTTCTTTCTCTGGCCTGCCTCTTAAAATATTTAAATCTGTTTTAAATTTTCCTCTTCTTTCCAGAAAGAACACTGAGTTAGATCATTCTTCTCAACCCTTTTCTACTCTCTGACCTTAAGCTATGACACAAAGGTCGTAAGTAGACAGAAGGCACATTGCTGAATGGCATGTTTTTGAACATCTATGACAATTACATTGACTTTTCTTAAGACATTCATATCACATTTAGCAGTTTAATGTTCACTCTTGTGAGGGAAAAGTCGTCTTGGGAGATGCCTGTCCTGCAACTCTGTATCCTTTCATTTCTGTGCCTGGCTCAGAAGAGGGAAATAAAGAAATCTATGGCACCTTTTAACTAACAACGCTAAAATAATTAGCAGGCACCAACCAAATTGTTTTGAGATATAATCGATGCCGTAAGTGTCACTTTCCCAAGTATTATTATTTATGCTGAAAAAATGGGAAACCTGCCTGTGAGCCACGGTCCCAACAACATTTGGTAAATAACACTTGCCTGAGGATACTGAGGCAAAATCCCACAGTGATTGACTGCAAGATGGGAGTGATGTGTGCTAAAAGAAAGCAGCAAGTGTTAATCCATTCCTAGTGTGTTCCATGCATCCTATAGATCCCAAAGAATGTCTACACTTGATGTCTATGCTGAGGAACACTTGGGATTAGAGCACATGCTGTGCATGGAAAGTGGATTCTCTCCCAACAACCCTGCACCCACCACAACTGCCACTGTCCTGTCCAGCGGCTTAGAAGCAGACGATGTGAAGCTCTTCCACAAGCTGTTAAAGACTTCCAGGATGAACTGAAACAGGACATATGGGAGACTTCCTGGATCTCCAGGGAGGTGCCCTTCCTCTCCTCCCTCCCCTTCCTCTAATGGAAGCAAAGCCATCAGGATTTTGAACCTCAGCTTGGAAGCTTACTAGCTATGTTATTGCAGAGCCTATCAAATAAGAAAAGCTAAATTTTCCTGAGAGAGCTGCTAGGAAGGTCTGTATCCCACTAGAAGACTCGTGTGGGGCCTTCCAGAACCATGTGTTCCTTTTTACTACATGACTGGTTGTCCTGGGAGGTTGACCATATGCACACATCAGTAGGCTCTATTGCCACCTGACCTCCACAGAAGCACCTGTGGAAGACCACGGATGGGAGGTGAGAGAGATCTGGATAATTACTCCCCCAGCTGCTCCCCCGCCCCTGGCAGGTGGTCATGGGTTGGCCACTTGTCACATGGAAGCTCCCAGCTCTTGTCTGGCTGCCATCTCTAACAGCTGCAGTCTGTGGGTTCCAGCTCTGGGATCCTACTCTCCAGGGTACTACCCCATCCTTTGTGATTTCTTTAAACTCAGCCCATACTTTGTAAGTCATTCCTTTGTTGAACTCTCCTCCAAGTACCTAGTGGGACTGTGTAGTCTCTCTTTTGCCAGGACCTTGAATAATATTCATGTAAGCACCTTGCCCCCTCCTGAAGACGCAGTAGACAGTAATGATGTTAACTGATGTTATAATTATGATCAGCTTTATAATGTGTTTTAGGTGACCCTATTTCTTCTTTGAAAAAGGAAATATCCTGCAAAAAGGTGATTCTGCATCTACTTCTGCACAATGGCTGAGAAGTAGAAGGCATGAATGAATTCAGTCAAATATGCACTATATAAAAATAACTCTCACCAGGCTAGATACAACCTCATAAATTGACACAGCATCTGGAAAAATCAGAGAGAGGCCCTGAGCCCCATGAATCCCACTTGCTTCCTGAAGGATGGCTGCAGCCTGAACTTCTAGAAGAGGCAAGTTTATTTGAGCAATCAGTTAGTAGACTTGTGGTAGTTCTCAAAGTGTGGGGCCCAGCATCACCTGGGTGTGAGTTAGAAAAACAAATTTCCTGACCCCACCCCCAGGCCTGCACAACCAGAAAAATCAGAGTTGGAGCTCCATGATCTGATTTTCAACAGGTTCTCCAGGGGATTCTGCAGCACTTTTAAGTTTCAGAACCACTGGACCTGCGTGATTACTAGAATTGAGCAAAAGCCGAAATTCAGGAGTCTACATAAGGAAATGGCTTAGGTAGCAGTGAAGAATTTAGGAGCAGGTGAATTGAGACGGGGTTTGTTTTCAGGAACTCTGTCATTGTGGAGAAATAATGTGGTCAGAGCCACACTCTAACGTACAATCAAGAAACAATGAAGGTAGCATCCAGTATTATAGATGCTGGGGACTACTGTGAATGAGGAAGCAGAGTATTGCACACCAGGAATAAGAAAAGCAGAAAATTTTTGAGAATCGGGGCCCTCAGTCCCTCATGCCTCAAATAGAACCGTGCCCTCCCCCCACCCCGGACATGTAGGGAGCTCTTTCTGGTGGCAACTGAAAGTTTTAGCTGTGGGGAGGGGGTGAGGACAACAGCCCAATCTTCACGCAACTCCCGACCACCCACCACCCCTCCTTACCAACTACTCTCTGGCTGGCTGGCTTTCTGACTCAGCCCACCATTTGTCAGACTAACTTGGGTAGCCCCACTGTTGTCAGGTGTTAGTGTGTGGCCGGATATTTTATTGAGATATTACTCATGCTTTGTTCTCTGTATTTTCTCTTTGCCTTGTTTCTAGAAGTTCGCCTGGCTCCTGCTGCAGCCACCCTCTGTGGCTTTTGCAGGATTGAGAGGAGAGGCAACATCCCCATCTGACATCTGAGAAAGCTGAGGTTTATCAAAGGGCAGGGAAGCTTCTAGCATTCTAGTCCTGGCCAGTAGCAGGTACATGGTAGAACCCTGAGGGGAAAGTCCAAGATGCATTCAGGCGTTGAGATTCTCAGCCTCTCGAGAAGGTTCTATGCCCCCAAATACAGCCAGGAAGCAAAACTCTGAACACTGTATTCTGAGGCAGTGGAAGCCTCTGCAGTTTTACCCTGAGTCTTCTGATGGGCATAAGAATCACCTGCTGAATGTCAGAATCCGGGCTCCCACCCCAGACTTTCTGATTTAGTAGGAGCTCTGGGGAGGGCCTCCGGCATCCACATAACATATATTGGTGATGTACGTGACTCTGCTTAGAGACATTATCAGGAAAGGTAAAGCAAAAGCTGCAGCATTCTACTCATACCTGCCAGAGGGGCTTTTCCTCACCAATCAGCATAATAGAAACTATCTTCTTAAAAATAAGCGGTCTTATGTCTTTGCAGCTAAGGCCCAGCAGCCCATGTCCCTGGGAGCAAAGCTGGGAAAATTTCTTCTGTCACTCCCAGGAGGCCCAATTTCTCTTTCTGCCCTTTATTATGAAACAATTTATAACTAGTGAAAGTTAAAGTAGAGCTATCCATTTCATTGTCCATACAGACCATCAGTCAATGACATAACAACCCCATGAATAATGCTAGCATCCCGTCTGCATGAAAAATGTTTCTCCCAAGTGAATTTCCACTGTGTGCTCTTCCACATGTCGTTATTAAGTGGGACAGTATTTGCATGAGTCATTTGTGAATATGCCACTTTGCTTACCAGATGTGAATCTACACTTTACTCCCACCATGGACACTTGGTCTATAATCTAAATAAAGTCACCATACTGTTTTGGGGCTGCATCATCTTCATGTGATAATATTTATTTCCATAGGAGAGATCCTAATAATACACCGTAATCCCATAAGTTACTTGTACAGCTTGCCACTATCTAAGAACCTTCAGCCTCTGTGGGTGGAAACCCCAGGGATCTATAAAACCAGTCAGAGAAGCAGAGCCAGAAGATCAGATCTGACCCACCACTTGTCTTTGTACAGTTTTGTACAGCTCAGGAACTAACAATGTTTTGTATATTTTTTAATTGTTGGGGGAAAAAATCAAAAGAAAAAAATTTTGTGATACCGAAATTATATGAAATTAAAATGTCAGTGTCTGTAAAACTTGTTATTGGCACCCACGCACCCTTATTCATGACGGTGCATGTGGTTGCTTCTGTATTTCCACTGTGGAAGTCAGCAGCTGGGCAGAGACCACATGGCTTGCAAAGCCGAAACTATTTATCCTATAGCTCTTTACAGGAAAATTTTACCAACTCCTGACCTATAACTTTGGACTTTTCATCTTTTGCGTTTTCTGAATGAGGACGAGAGGGTAATAGGGATTCTAATAAAGACCTTTGGGACGCTTGGCATTTACTTATAATAAGCATAGTAAAGTTTGGACAGATCAGTCAATAGGCAAATAGGTATGGTAGGGGAGGGTCCTCCTTTTTGGAGTGTTAATGTTTGGTATGTTTCCTTCCAGTTTTTTCCCTATGTGTACATGTTTCTTACCTAACTGGTATAATACTATAAATGCAGGCATATGCGGACTATATACTTACAATATTGTATCCATCTTTTACTCATTTAGTCATCATAAATGGGTTTCATGTCAATAAAAAGTCTTTAAAAATGCTTTTCAATGACTGCATGATATGAAAGTGAACATCTTAACTTCTCTATTAAGGGATACAATATTCATTAAAGACTAATCAGGGAAGTTATTTTGTCCACTGAACTCTCTTCCTTGGAGCAGGAGCCACAAACCAGTGCCTACAGAGGTCAGGGAGGTGATATAAATGTGAGAAGGAGGTCAGCTCCCCCCCCCCCAAAAAAAGGTACTCTTCCCACATTCTTTTGAAATGCATGGCTTTCTCATGACAATGTATAAAAAATTCATGTTTCTCAGTTATAAGAAAAGCAACAGCACAAACAAGATGGTAAATGACAGCTGACTGGAGGCTCAGTAACAGTTAAGACAGTGGGGAATGACAGAGACGGTGACAAATGGAATGCTGTATTTGCCGCCCCAGCACATGGAAATCATGCGGGAATATCTGGCATTTCTGAATTAAGCATCATCATCAAGAGTATTACCAAGAAGAGTTGGACGTGTCTATTGTGGCAAAAGTCTCTTTGCTTTTAAATGCTGGCAACGAATTTTTAAAAATTGACACCATATTGGATGACGCTATGGTCTAACAGTTTCCAACTCCTTGTGATGTTTGGCAACACTAAATATCAGACTACAGACTACAGGATCTCTCTGTCTAAGGATGCATTATTGTGACCAACCAAGCTGATTTGCCCAAGAGTGTCCCTGGTTAGCCCTGGAAGTCCAATGTTTCGAGAAACTACCCGTATCCTGGGTAAACCTGGAAATTTAGTCACCCCGGTCAATGTTCACCACAGTCAAATTAGTTTTTTAATATGTGGTCCACACATAAGCACACACACTCAAACACACAGGCACGCACACATACAGGTTGTTTTCAAACTTATAATGAACAGTTGGCCTTTTAGATTTCTTTTCCCCCCTTCTTTTTGTACTTTCTATTTAACAGCTTTGGTTTCTGATAAACCAAACTTTCATGCTGAAAGGTTTGAATTGGTCACAGATGTTACATTGTTACATTCCATGTCTGGGTCCATTTCATCAGCTGTGCCTGCAAGCCGCATTGACCAGCGAACGGCCAAACCAATAGTGAGACTCCATGGCACGTCAGGAAACAGATGCTAGCCTTGGGCAGCCTTGTCTTCATAAACATCCTACCTGAGGTCAGGCATTTCAAAAAAAAAAAAAATTAAAAATAAAAATTAAAAAAAGGTGACCAGATCGGTGGGATTACTTAACATCTTTTCTGGTCTACCTACTAGTTAAAAAGCGGTAGTTAAGAAGGGTAGCCCCACTGCCATGGAGCCAGTGAACTGATTGGAGATGCAAGAGAATCTACTCTTCTTCTTAAACAGATATGCCCTTGTTCAACTGGAAGTTTTGCCCTTACATCACCTGGTGATGGATCCTGTGGATTACCTTGGCTCTCCCTCCACTCCAGACCCACTGAGGAGTGCTGAGGCGGAAAAGCTAAAACCACATTTCCCAGGTGTGACTTGTGGTGCCATTCTGTATGTGATTTCGGCACCTCCAATTAGATGTGTTCACACAAGACTTTGATTCAGAACCGACTCCCACAGGGGCAAATGCAGGTCCAGGGTTCTCACTGTGCCAGGGCGGATGGAGCCGAGAGTCCTGGATCTGAGGAAGCTGAGGGGGCAACTTCTTGATTTCATAGTTTCTTGACCAGTGTAGAGGTGACCGCGACTCTTCATGGCCTGGTTCTACAGTGGCTGGGAGCTCATGCCTGCTAACTCAACCTAGATTTATTTCCTCACACCTCCCAATAGCCGGGAATTACTGATACTCTCTGGTCTATGCCATTCTGCTTAGCCACAGAAGACCCCATTCTATGTGAGAAGAATGTTGATTAATACATTAAACTGTCCTCTCTTAAGGTCTGCAATTTCAAAAATTATTAAGACTAGAGCAGTGGAGAGTAGAACATTTCTTCTTCTTCTGAAGTTCTTTGGAAGTTCCTAATAGTCCATGGGAAGAGGCAGAGAACAAGGAAAGGAAAGGGTTCCAAATAGTTCAAAATAATAAAGCTTGGATTGTTGGATCACTGATGGTCATTTCACATTTTCTGATTTTTTTTCTACCTAAAGATTACTGGTTTATTGTCCATCTTCCTTCCTAAAGTATAAATTTCATTAGAACAAGGGGCCATATCTGTTTAGTCAACGATTTCTGCTTGATACCCAGCATACTTCTAGCATAGAGCATGTGGCTGTCTAAAGTCTAGAGGCAGAAAATGAACACTTCAAGGTAGCATGTGTATCTATTCAAAACGTCACTAGTTATTGTTTATCAAGCAATTACTAAGGGAATAGTATTGTGCTATTTTACACATATTATTTTACCCTTCTACAGGATACATTTTTATTACCTTCATTTTACACAGAAGAAACTGAGTCTGAAAGAGGTTAAATAAGAGTCACAGCAAAATAAAAAAAAATTTTTTAAAAAGTCATGGCTAGTAATCGTGCCTTATTCAAACCCCAGAACCTGATTATGAAGCCCATGATATAGTTTTTACCACAATCAAACTCCACCTGTTCAGTTTTAAGGATTCAGTGCCGGCTCAGATGATTATGAATCTCCTCACCGTGGCTCAATCACATAGGAAACCCAGACCTCCTACAGTACCTTTTTCAATCCATAGGAAGTCCTTTTAAAAGGATTTCTGGAGGCACCTGGTGGGGGAAGGCTCTGTCTGTTAAGCATCTGACTCTTGATCTTAGCTCAGGTCTTGATCTTAGGGTCAAGAGTTCAAGCCTGGCATTGGACGCCATGTTAGATGTGGAGCCTACTTTATAAATAAATAAATAAATAAATAAATAAATAAATAAATAAAATTTTAAGAAATAGGATTTCTGGCATTTGGCTGCATCTATGTGTGAAAATACTCCACATGAGGGGCTTTCCCTTTCCACTCAGAGGGTCATTCTGGAAGTGAGGAGATCTTCTACTACTGGCTAAGAGGCTTGTTGGCTTTACTCTCAGAATATCTTGGTAATTCTTCCAGCCAAACTGAACAGCCATAGTCACCTTGAGAGAACTTTTGAATTCAACTTAAAAAACACCTTTTAAAAGCCCGTGTGAGCCGGAAGGAACTTGGTTGATTCTGCCACATTTTTTTATTCACCCAAATATTCATTCATCCATTCAACAAACATTGTTATAGCCTCAACCATACGGCAGGAGCTCCATCTAAATGTAGTAGTTTGCTCTCTGCTATCATCACGGCGAAACAAGAAAGGTCAACAGAAACACACTATACCATAGCAAACGTTTTGGGTGCTTCCATTTTTGGAATCTTGAAGCCGGCCTGTAGGACCATAAGAAGCAGTTTCTTGTAGAAATATCTGGACAGAGTTTAGTCACAAAAATACATACACCTTGAACTTGAATGTGACTCATTACCATCCTGACTAATATGTAACTGTCCCTTGGTTACATATCAAGTCCCATATTAAAAAAATGTGCCTTAGCACCTGACATGAAATCCAATATTTGAAATGTAACATTGTCTTTTTGCTTTCTGAGTTCCTTCCCTCCTAATGCTTGTTATAGTAACAACATTTTGCTTCATTCTGCTCTGCTCTTCAGAGGGCAAGCACTGAATGAGGAAGAAAAGAAAATACCAACTTTCAGCAGATTTTAAATGAGATATTTTTGCAGGGGCCACTTTAGACAAAAACATATTTTTCCCTAACCTTCATGCTTAGCTGTCCTCCCGAGGTGGCAACTTGGACTCAGGCTAATGATTCATTATAGATTCAAAACCAGGTGGAGATACACTCTAGCAAGCGATCAAAGCTCATTATAGTTACACCTGCAAAGAAAAGTCACTGTGGTTCAAGGTCTATTAGAAAGGTTACAGCATGCTTATAAAAAAATAGCTCTGGGCTAAAATATGGCTTTTGAGTTTTTAGTCCTTCAGTACCTTAAAATTAGAAAACTCAATTAGGTAGTCCTAAATTAAATGACTGTTAATTGGCAGAAAATTGAATTTTGATGTTTTAAAACATCTTGCCAAAAGCTGAAGAGACATTTTAATGTTTAACAATATAGTGAAAATATAGCGCAATAATTAGAATAAGAAATCTGAGAAGTCAATTCGAATTGGGCTCCCTTCCCACAGCCCCATCCCTGACTATGGGAGACACTTAAATGTGTCTGCTCTTGGATTTCTCTATGTGGAGAACTGTAATGGTATTTATCTTCCCCCAGCAGGTGTCACAGAGACAATTTAATGAGTCTCCTCCTCTTCTCAGGTTTCAATAAAGCACTCTTCCAAGGAAGGAGGCCAACAGGATTTCCCCATTTCCCCGGCCCCCTGAGATGAGTGAGCACAGGCTCACCCCACCTCTCCCAAAACAGGAAGACGCCATGATCCTCTTATTTCTGTTTGTTTGGAGGGAGAAAGGGACTTTTCCTTTTGCTAATTCCCAGCAGAGACAGTTTTTCAGCTCAGAGAATCAAGGATTTAATACCTTCACCGACCTGGGTTTGAAATTCAGCGTCTACTTTCTAAATGGGGGAGGGGGTGCTGTTTTTTGTTTGTGAAGCGAGGATTGCTCTTTGTGAGGAATGGACAAGACAGGAGTTGGCGAGTGCCGGGTGCACATGATCTGCAGCAGTGAACACCCAGTAAAGAGTCCAATCCTATCCATCCACTGGCCAGCCTTGCAGGTCACCCTGCCAGCCTTGGGGAGCATCCTAGCCCAGGGAAGATCAAGTTCATGCAGGCGCTCTCTCACCATCATGCAGAGAAGCAAAAGAAGTGATTGGGACTGGGGAAATTTACTCAGACATTGTTTTGGGTAAGATGTTCCAGCAATAAGAGGTATTTTCATATCTTCTAAATATAACGTTACGATTTCCCAACCAGTAGCATGGCTTTCCTTTATCTAAATAATTAGTTTCCATAATGATTTCTAATGTGCATGTGCTTATTTAATGGGAATACAATATGCAATTCTATATTTCTTGTTAAAACTCTAAGGAGCAATAACAGTCAAGGCTTGGAAAGCTTATTAAGACTAATACCCAAATGTGGTTAAATGCATTAAAACGCCTTAGTAAAGAATATGCACTATTGATCGCCCTCACAGCCTTGGCTTTTGCACAGGGTCCATTAAAGCACAGCATGTTATCAGTGTAAATTAGTCCCCGAAGTGCAGCTCAACTCTTTCTTAAAATGAGGTGGCATGAAATTGAAGCTGAACTACCAAGGAAATTGCTGAATAATTATAGCTTTTTTTCTTCTTTCCATGTTTTATATAATTTACTCCTATAAGATTTTCAATATTTAGTGTCTCATATGCAATCAGTTTCCAAATTGGTTAATAAGATATAATAAAATACACTTTTTTATATACCTCAAGAAATTGTATCTTCTTCCCTGGGGACCCAATACAAATAAATAATTGACACCAGACCAAGTTAGATACAAATAAAGCCTCATGATTTGACATTTTGTTTATCAAGAAAATTTCTAGACTATTCACCTACATAAGAACCTACCTTTCCCTCTAACTAATTATTATAATTTTATTCCCTGATGAGCAGCCCATCAAAAATATTTTAAGCATTTTCTGTCAGAGGACAGTAAATAAGGGTTTTTTTCTCAGTAAATTATTAAAATTGAGGTAAAAGTCAAATAATATAAAATAGCCACTGTAAGGTATACAAGTTAGTGGCATTTAGTCCATTTATAATGTTAGGCAAATATTACCTCTATCTAGTTCCAAATATTTTCATCACCCCAAAAGAAAACCCCTGTACACATGAAGCACTTCTTCCCTATCCCGCTTCCCCTCACCTCTGTTCCCACGTCCTGGTAACCTACAAGGTTTGGTGGCTTTAACGGTGCTTGCAGTGCCTCACAGAAAGACATTTCTATGCCTTTACTATGCGGATCCTATTAGTGACCTACAGCACTTGATAAAAACGGACATTCCTGGGCCTCTGCCCACAGGTACTCGATACCATCAGTCCTGGACTCTCAGCCTAGAGGCCGTTTCTCCAGACATCTGAACACACTGGAGAGATTTCTCAACCTCTAGTAAACACTTTCAACATAGTAGGGTGGCAGAGATGTGAAGAGAAGTTCTCTTTGAGAAACTTCCTCTGATGGATAGGGCAAAACAAGGTTCGGAGAGAACCAGGTCTGGTTCTGGGAATATCATGGAATATGGTGGGAATATCATGGAATATGTCCGTGCAGGCCCGAATAGAGACGTGTGCAGGAAGCTCCATTGGACTGCATGCTGAGAAAGAGGAGGGAGGAAGGGAGGAGAGAGGAAGGCAGGAGGAAAGAAGGTAGGGGAGGAAGGGGTAGTAAGTAGGCAGGTATGGTGCTCAGTGGTCCTGTGATCAGCTTTGACAGGAGGAGAGCTGGCTACTGGAAGGGGAAGCTGTGGATTTGGTGGTGGGGAGGGAAAGTGCTCCCTGACTGATGTCTTCAGCTTTCTCCTCACAATGTGATACACGATT
Source organism: Mustela lutreola (assembly GCF_030435805.1). NCBI lineage: Eukaryota > Metazoa > Chordata > Mammalia > Carnivora > Mustelidae > Mustela > Mustela lutreola. Next base: position 67,196,251 of record NC_081295.1, read on the forward strand.
CACTGCTGAGAGTGGGTGGCAGGTGTGTTGGAGTGTGTAGTGCCTTCCAGGAGAATGAAAAGGCATGAAGTTGCAGAGAATGAAGGCTCGCTTTCTAGAGGAGCCCGGCGGGTCTGCAGGGCTTCTGTGAAGGTGCTGCTGGGGGCTACCTTGGACATGCTGACTGGGGAGTCGCCCAAAAGGCCCTTCTCGTTAGCCCAGCCAAGGCAAGGCAAGTGTGGAAGCTCTTCTGTGGTTCAGGTTTGCCAGGAGGAGAGAGGGGGGTGAAGGCGTGAACACATTTGCAAGAGAAAATAATTCCGACTCTCCCAAAACTCCAGAGAACTACCAGAGAAAAGATTTTCATCATCCTGAAAATGATAGGAGCTGATTAAGTATTTTTTCCATCCTCACCTAGAACTCTCTCTCTACTCCATTCCCTGCCAGACCTGTCACAAATGTTCCTTTCCTTCAGGCTGTATTTTTTTTTTCCCCAGTGAATCCATTTTTATTTTGTATTTCTAGATTTTCAATTATACTTTCAAACTCTGATACAATTTCACTTTCTTGGTTTACATATTTATTCAACAGGCTACATTTTTAAGGACCTTTTAAAAATGTACTATCCATGAAAAAACAGTATGCAATAAGAGCTCTTACGATCTGATAACAGAAATGTGAAAATACTTCAGCTTCACCGGCAAAGAAAGGCAAACTTATTTGCTAAAGTACAACTGGCTTTATTTGTTTCTTATAAAGGACATGTGTTGTTTCTATATGTCTAGCCTCCCTATCACCCATTTTTATAACCGGATCCTCTTCTCCTATGTGTATACAGGAGGGACTTCCTGGTTCCCTTGACTCGGGTTGATTTGGGTTTCTGTTTGGAGAGAAGGAACATCCCAGATCTTTCTCCCTACTGCCTTCCTCTCCTCCCTAAGTGGGGAGAATTGAGTGCCTGATCTGAAAAAACTGAGCTTTCCCACTTCAGACTTCTTCTCTTGCCTGTTTTTATGAGCCAATTTGTCTGTAAAATACATATGTCTTCGCCTGCTCTCTGTCTTGTGGCAAGAGGCCTGCCCCTGGGGGAGACTGGAAGCAGCCTAGCTCCATCCTGTGATTTGGTGGATAAATCTGTTTTGTCAGGTCTGAAGAATTAGCAAATCTACATGGCCATTGAGGGAAAACCACATTTTATAGGTTTGTCTATAATAAAGGAGATCTTTAGGTTTAAAAAACAAAAAAAAAAGAATTCCCTAAAGTACTACTGTTTATTGTCTCAGACAGAACTCAGAGCATTCCAGGATTTCTCCATTCCTGGTGCCCTAAGTGTCTCAGTAATTTTTCTGTGGTGTTTCTCAGACCAGGGACGTAGCTCACAATTCTGTTCCTGAGTAGTTAGGTCTGAACAACTTAGTAAGTAATTATGCCATAACAATTTTGTAGCTGTTGGAAAAAAATATGCATGATGTGAAAGAAAGAATAATGGCATTTCAATCTCAAACTGTCACAGTTGCACACACAGTGGGTCCTGCACCACTTCTGAAAGCTTAGAATCAGGCTGTGCATCACCACCCTCATTGCCTGTCTTACTTTGACTTTCCTGAGGTACTTTTTACCACAGCAATAACTAAAAACCCAGCTTCACAAAGATGTGATGTCCTTAAAAGAAATGTAATGTGCTCTCATTTTGAAACCAGGAGCTACCTTGAGCTAAGACTTCCTGTTCTGTTCAACAAATGATGAAGATGGCTGTTTCCCTCAGAAATTGTGATCGTCCCATCGTGTCCCTGTGAATTGGTTGTGGTGCCCCAGTGCGCTGTGGTATACAGTTTGGAACCACACACCTGAGATGAGAGTTCTGCTTCAAGTTTGGCACTGACACCATGGTGCCTTTCTGGCTCCCCACCCCCGTCACCATGGGGAAGGCGACACTGATATTGGGCATAGACAAAGATCCTGGAAAAAATTCAGGCCCAGAACCGCAGTTAGAGAGATTATGAAGATAAGACTCATAACCCATCCCAGACCAGACTTCCAGGGGCTGGAGTGAGATGGGACACACACACACACACACACACACACACACACAGTGAAAGTGCATCAGAACTACTCTTTGCTCTTACTACATTGTCTTCTAAAGCCGTTCAGTGTTGGTGTAATTCTTCTACATAGACAGCTGTATCTTGTCTCCTGGAGAGTAGAAGAAGAAAAAGAGAGTGAGACATGACCTTTCCAACCCCAGCATGGTCCTTCCGTGATCACTAGAACATTTCTGGGGTAACACACAGAGCGAGGAAAATTATATTAAACAAGCTTTCTCTCAATTTGGGGTTACCTTCTGAAGCCAATAATACCTTTTATGATCTTCTGAAACTTACCTTAGAGACAAATACATTTCTACCAGTGAGTACAGGAAGCAGATTTTAAACTTTTTTTTTTTTTTTTTTTGACATGGTGTACATGGTCTTCTATGACCTTGCCGTTTCCCCCTGACTCTACTGTGGCCAAAGGAAATGTATTCTGTGAAAGAGAGATTCATTTTTAGACAAAAACATTTTGATCTTTGGGTCAGTTATCCAATGTGCTAATGATTTTGTAATTAAGTAATTCATTTGGCCACTGAAATAACGACTTTCATTTCCTTTTTGCCCTGATGCTGGCCTAAATCTCATGTTGCAACATCACAGTCCCCTAAGTACAAAAGAGAGCTACTTTTCTATTTGGCTCTTCTGGGTTGAACATCTTTATGTGATTGGTGAACATCCATTCGACCTCAGATGTGTAGTTTAATGGCAATTCCTTTCCCCCTCTGCTGATGGGTCAGAAACAGGCAGCCTTCACCCATTTGAACTTGTGGGGAATGCAGAGACCCTAACTAACTCAGAGCTCCTGGGAAAAGAAGTCAATCTCTTTCCCTGATGGTGGTGAACAGTGTTGGTTTTGGCAGCTGATCTTAGCCAGGCTCCCATCAAAAAATTGCTACCACACTCAAATTGGAATCACTCAGGAGTGATTTTTTTTTTAAGATTTTATTTGTTTATTTATTTATTTTTTGAGAAAGAGAGAGAGCATGAGCAGGGGGAGGGGCAGAGGGAGGAGCAGACTCCCTGCTGAGCAGGGATCCTGATGCAAGATTCTCTCCCAGACCCTGAGATCATGATCTGAGCTGAAGGCAGATGCTTAACATACTGAGCCAACCAGGTGCGCCACTCAGGAGTGATTTACTAAAAGGGACTCTCTGCAAAGGTAAGGGGAGTGTGAAGTGAAAGCACAAAGGATAAAGAAGCAGCCTGGGGCAAGCTACAGCAGAGAGCACATCACATCTGTGTTCAAAGGCATAAGGCACAAGAGTTACCAAACCCAGAAGAGAGTGGTAGAGAAAGAGCCATCCTGGGAAGAGCTCTGTACTTCAGGCTTCAGGTAAGGAAGATAGGCAGAACACCTTGACCTCACAAAGAGAAGACTAGACAAATAAATATTCCAGCTTCTTTCTCTTCTCTCTGCTCTGTTTCCTACAGGGGCTTCCATTGGCTGACTCCAGGCAGAAGCCAGGAGTTGAGGGAGCCTATCCACATAATCCATACAGCTGGGTCTCTTGGGACACAGAGCAGAGAGAAGGGCAGAGTGTGGGTCTGGAGAGTAATTGAAAACATTCAACACACGAGTCTTTTGTGATGGCTTCAATCTGATGCTGCAGAAGTCAAAGAAAGACAAAGTATCTGGGTGACAGGTGACAAGCAGCCCTAGGGTCTTTCCTATCTTTGGATTATCTGCTCTGTAGGACAACAAGTTTCCATACTGTTCAAGCCAGTTGAACTCATAGGAGCTAGGACGAGCTACACAAACTATCTTGACTCAGTATTTTTTTCAAACTGCAAGTAGTAACCCATTAGCAGGTTGTGAAATCAATATAGTAGTTTAAGACCAGCACCTCTTTAAAAATGGAAAGAATAAGCACAGAAAAATTACAGAGTATATGAGAATATAAAAAGAATAAATATCTTTTCATGAAACTTTTATTTCAACCTTATGTGTGTACACTTAAACATTCTTCCCCAGGGCAGGTAAAATTTATTTCTTACTGTGTGTCACAGTTGAAAAAAAAGATTCAAAAATCTCTCTGCAAGCCAGCAACAGATGTTCTTCCCTCAGAAATTTCTCCTCAGGTATATTATGCTTTCGAGAAATCTCCTTAGCATCAGAAGCCTGTGGGGCACCATTAAGAGCACAGTAGTCATCATAGTCACAGCTTCTAGAATTCTCTCTATGTGAAAATAGGCCACAAGGTTCAAGAGGCTATAGTTCTCTTTATAGTAATAAAATGTTTCTCTCATATTTTGTATATACTATGTATTTTCAAAGTTTGCTACTTTCTATGCAAACAAACGCCCAACTCCTAATTTCTGCAGATACCAAAGACTAATCAGCATTCCAAGTTAAAAGCTGACCAATTTCTTTCATTTTGATTCCAGAATTCTCTCTAAGAGGACTGCTGAGTGTTTGAGCCACAGGGCCCATTCACAGGCCTTTATTGTAAAGTCCCTCCCTCTAGCCAAGCTTACAATACTAGTAGGCACTTTGACTATTCTAGCAAATACAAACAGTCCCCTAATATCTGCTGTAAATCACTGAATTTTGAGCTCAAGGTTATAAGGCAGTCTACCTTCACCTCACTGTCAGACAACGATCCCATTTGGTGTCACAAAGCATTCAAAATTAGGGGGTTTAGAGGTGTGTGAGGGTTAATGCGCTTAGGGAAACTTTCAGCTGGCAAGTAACAAGGAAGCGATTGAGGCATTTCATGTTCTCAGTTAACAAGGTGTCCAGAAAGTAGACAGTTCCTGTTCCAGTTTGGGGGCAGTAACTCAAAATGTCATCAAGGATTCAGGCTCTTTCTACATCCTCCCACTATACATGGGCACTCACGTCACAGTTATGGAAAGATTGATACCTTGGCTAGTTATGCTCCAGAGCTACTTTGAAGAGAAAAAGAAAAGGTTTTTTTTTAAATTCTCTAGAGTTTGAACCAGGAAGAAAAAATCTTTTCTAGAAGCCCCTTCCCCCAGCAGATTTTTCCCTTAAATCTCTCAGTCAGAAGTTGGTCACATGCCAAACAAACACTGGCAAAGGGGAACCACATTACCATGACTGCTAAGACCTCTGACAGACACTCCCTGGAGATGACTGGCTGGGATCTGAATGATATGGGGGTTCGGGTTTGATTGACTTGCAAGGAGGAAATGGCTGTTGGATACATGCTTTCCTCCTCTTGCTCTGCCAGCAAACTTGGACTGCCTCATCAGAGCAGGTGGAATGACTTTTATAATGTCCGCTCGCTGGGAAGGCTCTTGGCAAAGGAGGTCACTGGGGGGCTTTCTCCATGTGGGGAAAAGTTTTAAAAACTGACAAAGCAGAAAAAAGTGACCTGATAGTCTTAAATCTTGGCTTCATCAGAAATTTTCACTGAAAAATTTTGAGGCCAAATGCCTACTGCTGCGAGATTAATGGTGTGCAACCCTCAAAATGTCCAGGTTCGTGAGTCAACTAGAACAAATGGCCAAGGACATCTCAAATGTTGGGGTTTTTTGAAAAGATTTTATTTATCTACTTGAGAAAGAGAGAGAGCGTGTGCTCGAGAGCAGGGGGAGGGGTAGAGGGTGCGAGACAAGCAGGCTCCCTGCTGAACCTGAGCCAAAGGTAGATGCTTAACCGACCGAGCCACCCAGGTGTTTCAGGACATCTCAGATCTTGTTTGAATCCTCTGTATACCCATATTTCACAAAATCTTAAGTGCAATTTGAAGTGACTATATTAGGTGCCCGTGTGTGCATCCATGTTAAAAAACATTTACAGCAAAGACTAAATTAGTTATTCCCTTGTTTGACATACATCTGAAAATCCCTCCCTAGTAGATCACCTCATTATTTAGAATGAAATACCATAAGTTCCTGGGGAAACTCAAAACTGCTCACTTGTATTAGTGGAAATCTTGCCTAGCTGCTCTTAAAGAAATGAGCTCCCCCTGCCCTTTTTTAAATTTTGGTGTATCAAATCTATTTTGTTAAAACTGAATACCAAGTTGATTACTGTTCCATTAAAGTGTTCAAACTAGTAGCTAAGTTTTTTAGTCTAAATATAACTATCTAGCAGCCATTCCTGCATTGTCAAAAACTCAGAGATGTATTACAAACTATTAGCATAATTAATTTAATGCCTGAACTTGCCTTGGACTGAGGTATTCAATTATACAGTGAATCATTATCATTATATAGACTTTGTATAGTGATAACAGCCAAAAGATATAGATCGTCTACTTTGTGGGGTATTGTGCTCAATATTTTCCAGACATGTTTTCATTGAATTCTCACAAGTCTGGGAAGGAAGCATTATTTTCAAAATTTTACCTATGAGGTAACTTCTTAGGAAGATGATGTGAACATTCCACAGTTACCAAAATAACATTTTTTAATTGTCAAGTATGTTGAAGTGATTAATACAGAGCTATTAGATTGAACCAAATATTTTACATTGGCTACAGTCTATAGAGATTAGAATTATGATTCACTTAATTTGTTTAGGCTATTTAAGTTCTTTGGTTGAATAGCTAAACAAGAGAAACAGATTCTTGTTAACTTAAGGAAAAATGAACCATATGGGAAGGGCGTGGGGATCACAGAAGGGTGAATGATTAGATCATTCAAAGAGTAAGAACACAGCAGTTCCCAGCATCAAGGCAGATGAACTAAGTTCCCAGCATGAACTAAGGGGCCAGTCCTTCAGCAAAACACCTCAGAGATGATCAGCTCTGGTCACTTCCTGTTGGTGGGGTTCACAATTCACGTTTCTGGGAGGTTGAATCTGAATGGCCTTGCTTGGGTCACCTGCCTTACTATTTCTCCAGGTGGAGATAGCGATCTTGAGTATTGGCACAAAATAGGGAAGGAGAAGTTTTCTAAGGGAAAGGGAAGGTGCTATTTCCAAAAGATGGAGGAGGATACTGGGTTGGCCAAAACATGTGATATCCCCAACAATATGTGACAGAGCTGGAATTCAAGCCTCATTCCAAGTCCTTTGCTCCTAACCATTTTCCTTTCCCTTCCCTTCTCTTCCCTTCCTTTCTTTTTCCCTCCTTACCCCTTCCCTCCCCCTCCCCTCCCCTCCCCCACTCCCTTCTCTTCTCTTTTTACCCCTCCCTTCCATCCATCCTTTGTTCGTTCCTTTCTTTCTTTTTTTTTTCAAAAAAACAAGTAACATAATCCTTAGTAACACAATCTGAGTGGAGGGAAATGAGATAAATATATGATAATGATCACATAGGGGCTGGCACTGCTGGATACAAGTTCAATGAGAGCACCAGCAGCACTCGCAGGAGCATCTTGAGGGAGTCCAGTGGGTTCTTGCTGGCGGCATCTTGACCATGGCCTGCTTGTTGGGAAGGCCTGCTGGCGGCCAGACTGGTCTAATCAACCACAGCTGCGGTGGCTGAGTTGTCTCCGTTCTCAGTGCAATTGCAGAAGTGGGTACTTCCTATTTCCAGGGGCTGATGTCAGAAAATTTACATTATTGCTACTCTTAGGATCCTCCCCAGTTTCGTTTGTTGTTTACAGTCTCAGCTCTGGAAAACAGCATTTTAGTTTTAAAATCTCCATATTCACTTTTGAAGCAAAGATCTGTTTCTCCCCGCCAAATTGCCAAATTTCCGTGGTCTTCGTGAATGGGTAAAGAGACAACTCAGGTTACACAATGTTGCTTTTAAAGTTACTGGTGTGTTTCAGATTGTAAAGTAGCCACCTGAAAGCCTCTTTGATATTTTAAAATTCTCACCATTCAATATCTTTATTCTTTGAAGCTGTAACATGTATTATTTTGAAGTGCCTAAGGGCTTCATTTGGAACTCTGAAACCAGGCTTCTTTTTTTATTCCCCCCTCCCGGTAGAATGCTGCTTGGGTTTTAGGGTAGCTTGGTCTTAGTGAGTACCATGAAATAACTAAACTGGAGCAAAAGGAAGAAACAGAGAGGGAGAGAGAAAGGAAGGAAAAAAGAAAGGATAAAAAGAAAAAAATATATAAGAATTATGTTTCGCTGCCATTTATTGAGCCTGTCGGGACATGGGGTCGGGTGCGTGTCTGCACACACAGTCTCATTTGATAGCAAAGGTAATTACTGCTAAAAACAAGTGTACGTCCGTGAAGGAAATGAAAGGATGCGAAGAAAAAAGGAAGCGCGGCATTGCTGGGACAGAATGGACTCTGGCTGTGCTATATTGAAGAATTGAAGAGGAATGCATTTGCTATTTTTAAAAGGCTTCTGAAGGTTCAGTTCAACTTACCAAGCAGAGGGGATTAAGGATGTTGCTCTAGATCGAGACCATAGGAGTTCCCGTCCCAACTCTGTCATTTAATAGCTTTGTGATCGAAATCAAATCCCACACGATTTCTGCACACCTCACCATCTCTGTATGTAGAACAGGGATCATACAACCACCTACTTGGTGATTCACAGACCTGTACCCCTGGGGCTAATAATACATTATATGTTTATAAAAATTTAAAAAAAAATAAAACCACCTACTATATGTTTTTCTGTGAGATAATATTTCTAAGTTTCTTAGAATGGTTCCTGGACTTTATATTATTCTATCTATGGGTGGGATACGATATTATTCTATCTATGGGTGAGATACGATGGCGGGATAACATGAAAATATATGATGTAGAAAAAATATCTATTGATATTGAAATGTTTGTTATAAAATAGTATATAGAACATGAGTCTAATTTTATTTTTATAAGATATGTTGAGCACTGGGTGTTATACACAACTGATGAACTATTGAACGCTACATCTGAAACTATGTACTATATGTTGGCTAATTGAATTTAAATTTAAAAAATGTGCCTATATATTCATTAACAAAGGAAACGTATAATGTTGAAGTGGTCACCTCTGATAAGGTTATACTTCAGTGATAGGGTTATGAGTGATAATTACTTTATTCATTGGGTTTGTCCATTTTTTCTGAATTTGGCCAAATGTACCTGACTGAGTTTATACTCAGGAAAATACAAAAAGAAATTCACTGTCAATATCACCAGTATTTTGTTTTATAATACTTTTGTCTAAGCAAGAAAGATAAAATCAAGGAGAACTGGGCCTTTCTGTTTTGATGGCCAAGATCATAGAGATCATAGAAAAACTTTCTGGGTTACAGAGGAGTTAAAAATAAAGTGAGGCTGAGTCCAGGGTGTCTGCAGAAAAAGGAAAACAATATGAGATTCAGATTCCAGTGTGTGTTTAGATCTTAACTCCAAACCTCTGATTGCGTGACCTTATATAAGTATCTTAGCACCTATGACTTTCAGTTCCCTATTACACGTTAAGGCTGCTTGATGTCTGTTATGGAGAATCAGCCGTGTACAAAGAGTTAGGCACGTAGTACACATGTGAGAAGGATAGCTTTATCTTACGAGGCTGTCAGTTCACCACATTCATTACTCATTCAATGAAAAAAAAAATGTTTTCATGCTTCCTGTCATAAACCTGAACTTAAGTTAGGCTTATGAATGTAATAAATAACTCAATAATCTCTATTCTTTTTATTAATGTTTGAGTCCAAAGGGCAAGACTGGCTTCATTTTTTTAAAGAGATTATTTCTACCTGGTCTTTATGTAATTAAGGGGGAGAGGGGGAAGGATAACAAAATCAAGTGTCGATTTATTTAGAAAAAGAATGATTTAATTTAAAAAATGGCATTTATATTATTTACTATGGACTTCCGTGCCACCCACCTTGACATCAGGCAGTGTTTCCATTCTTTTGGGGTTTTGTAGCTATTTAGTCTCAAGATCAAATGCTATGAGGGGCGGGATGGGAGCGGAGTCACTCTATCATTACATGGCTCCAAAGCTCCACTTTGCAAATTTTCATGCACATATGCATTTTCTGGGCATCTAATTCAATGGGTCTGTGATAGCAACTATTTCTAACAAGTGCTAGGTGACGCCAGTGCATTCTTTGAGTAGTGGATTCTACAAGGTATAACAGTGTATCTGATCTAAATGTCCCTATGTCACAGGAGACATAAATAGCGGAAAATGAAAAATTTCATGATCTCAACCCCTTTCCAGCTCAACCTTGTCTTTAATGTTTCTAAGCTTCTGCTCTTTCCGTTCCTGCCAATTTGCTCTCTAAAGTCTGCCTCCATCCGGTAAATTTGCTAATTGTCTTTTAAGTTCCTCTCCAAAGCTGGAGTCCACCCTCCCAGGACATGGTTGGAGCCAGATCCCCAGCAGATCCCTATAGGCTGGTGGGATGGCTGTGTTCCCACTGGCTCCTCTATCCATCCTCACTTGGGTAGTGATTCATTTGCTCAGTGCCGATCAAAGGCCCCAAGAGTCCCTTGGGTGGGGCAGGATGCCCTTTTAGCCACATTCATCCCAATCAAACATTTTCTCAGACTCTGTAGTACTTCAGGACACCATAGTTCACCTGACCAAAGGGATCAGTGACGTTTTCACTCTTGAGCCTTTGCAAAGTCTTTTGAGTCCCTTGAAGGGAAGATATCTATAAAAATACAAGGTCATATACAAACGCCCAAATAACACAATAGCATGAAGAGCTGTTTTCTTTAAAATATAAAAATATTTCTGTGCCACTATACCTCCTTTTTCTCCGGCAAAAATACACCAAACTTTCTGGCATAGGTGGGCCAAGAAGTTCACACAGTGAGTGAGGGTGGTCAGTTAGGGGCAGTGTCCTGGCAAGTTCCATGACTCATCTGAACAGGGCTGCGTTCAGCCCTCAGGGAAATGCCACCCAGAGCTGCCAGATCTCCCACGTGCCAGAAATCCAGATTTTTATATGAAATCTCCTGCATCAACAAATCCGATTTTTGGTTGTTGTTTAAACACTGCGAAAGCCAAACCAAACAAATCTATGGGCCAGATGCAGCTGGTTGAGGGAAGATGGGGTTTTTTGCATTTCATTTAAAGTGATTCTGCTTTTAATGTAATTTTTCACGTCTAGCCTGTTGAAACCAATCAGAGCCAAGGGTAAAGCTTACCAGTGCCTGACATAGTCTGTCCTTGGTGATGCCTTCATTCTCAAGCTGAGAAGTGGGCAATAACGTCAAGTCTTGCTCAAGATACTCTTAGCCCCCATACGTATACATACAAAGCCCGAAACACCCAGAAGCGTCTGGAAAGTCTGGTTCCTATGTCTGCATCTACTGTTGGAGTATTGTTTTTCCTGGCCTTCTTTTCAGAATATAGCCATGTAACATGAGGATTCCAGAGGGCTGTGTGAGCACATCTGTTATACGGGCAGTGCAGCATCTGATTCCAATTCTAATTGTGCAGCAACTTCTCAAGTCAGGGAGGGGAGGTAAAAGGCTCTCGATATTTAGGTTTGGAACAGCAAAAACAAATCTATGAAAACTGCCCAGGTTGAACTGCAGAAAATTAGTGGGTATCCCAGCAATATATTCTGTATCTTTAACCAACAGTATCCTGCAAAGCAAAGGACTACACCTATAAGAATATTATGTTTGTGGTGCCAAAAACACTCTTTTTATGGTTTTCATTTTTGTGTTTTCCTCGCATTTTTGTCTTTATTTTTCAGATGGGGAAACAGCCCCAAGCTATCTGAAATGATGGCTTCATGCATTAACAGCTTGGTGTCTTCCTTTCAGCTCAGCAGAGGTTCAATACATATTTGTCAAATGGATGAACAAATGGATGGACACATTACTTTAAATCACAGAGGCTAGGGCAGTGACAGCGTTAAAAATTATTTTTATTTATTTTTTAAGTTTTCCTTTCAATTTCAGTCCATTAACATACGGTGTTGTATTAGTTTTAGGTGTACAATATAGTAATTCAACACTTCCGTGTATCATCCCATGCTCCAGTCAGAGAAAAGATAAATACATGATGTGTGGAATTTAAGAAATAAAACAAATAAGCAAAGGAAAAAAAAAATAAGAGAGAGAGAGCAACAAAGCAAGAAACAAACTCTTAATTATAGAGAACAACGTGATGGTTGCCAGAGGAGAAAGGTTGAAGGATGGGTGAGCTGGTAGATGGGGATTAGAACAGTGACATTTTTTTACACTGTCCTATGTACAAGACACAAGATCAGAGGCGCCAGTTCATTGCACATAACAGTGAATGAATAACAGTGAACAAGGCTAGATGTTTAGAAGGCCAGATGTTTAGAAGCTCCTTCAATAAGCAATATAAAATTTCTAGCATGGCCATTACCACAAAGGTATTAATACATGGTATCATGAGAACATGTGAGAGGAGGATTTGATCTAGTTGGAGATCTCAGAGAAGGCTTCTTCAGGGAAGAGACAAAGGATGGACAGGGCTGTTCATTAGGAAAGAAAGGTAGGGAGATGTATTTTAGCAAATTATGACCCATGGGCCAAATCCAGCCCATCACATGTTTTTATAAGTAAAGTTTGAGCGGATCACAGCTACACCCATTTGTTTACACACTGCCTACGGCTGTTTCTGCATTAGGATGCATCGGAACATGGCTCACTGATACTTAGATGGACCTATTCTGAAGCCAAACTACACACATACATACACATACACTGTATAGTATACGGGCTTAACAGTAGGTTAACTTCTTCTTTTTATTTTTTTTTAAGGTTTTATTTATCTACTTGAGAGAGAGGTAGAACACAAACAGGGTGAGGGGCTGAGGGAGAAGCAGACTCCCCACCAAGCAGGGAACCCTATGGGGGCTCAATCCTGGACTCCAGGATCATGACCTGAGCCAAAAGCAGAAGCTTAACCAATTGAGCTAGCCACCCAGGCACTCCAACAGTCTGTTAACCTCTAAAAGTATTTTTGAAACCATCCTTTAGGGATTCACAAATCAACTTAGTGAATTATAGCCATCAGTTTTTTAAAATAAAGTGGAGAGTTTTGTTTTTTTTTTAAGTCATAGCACATCACACATAACAAGAAAAGATATTTAGTGAAAATTTTATTCATATACCATATATAGCACTACAATGAGAAATAAGTATTTCTTATTGGGTTCATGGTCCAAAAGGTTTGAAAAAAGTGGGCTCATAAAATAAATTGATGATCTTCCTAAATGCTAGTTTTAAAGTGGAGTTCCCAGGTAGGGTTTTTTGTTTTTATTTTTAAATCAACAGATAATTTATGCATTATTTGATGTGTCTCATTTGATGTGTTCCAAATTTTATGTTTGTTAGAATCAATGTGCTTTGGGGGACACCTGGGTGGCTCAATCGGACTAAGCTCAGATCATAATCTCAGGATCTTGCTATCAAGCTTGGTCTGGCTTCCCACTCAGGAGGAGCCTGTTGTTCCACTCCCTTTTCCCCTCCTCTCCAAAAATAAATAAATAAATTGTAAAAAAAAAAAAAAATGTGTTTTTGAAGACACATACTTAGCGACATTCACTTTGTATTCACTTTGTATTCACTCAGCAAAATTTTTAAAGAGGTATATTCAGTGCATAATCAACAACCGCATTTAACCAAAAAGAATTCCAAAATGTAAAAAACAAAACAAAACAACAAAAAAACTCAAAAGGAGATCTAACACAAACCAGTGGACAAAAGGAATTCATCACCAAATTCTATTTCCTCTTCTGTGTTCAGTGACCAAGACCACTGACAGAAATTAAATGGTTTAACCTGTCATTTCTGTACATGAATAATAGTTTCCAATAATACCCTGATGACAACGGATTTGGTTTCAGAGAAGCAAAACAAATGCCTATTCTGCTAAATGATTTTGTTCCTGCAAGGGTCCATTCCTTATCTAAGTGACCCTGAAATACACATGCACACACAGCCCATGAAGGATTAAAGCTAAACAACCATGGACTTGATCTTGCCAGTCCTCCCTGGGACCCACTCCTCTTTGTCAACCAAGGTCACAGGAGTTATTGAAAATCTTCTTTGTTTGTTCAAGAGTTAGAATAAATATGAGTCGTTAGTTAACCAAGCTGTCATCAAAGGACATTTCTCACTGTTATTTCATGATCATTCCTCCATGACAGAGTAAGAGAGTGTGAATGGTATTGTTCCTAGCATCCGGTTTGCAAAAGCATGGCGGTGAGGAGCCTGGCATATATTTTGCTAGTATGTTATCTACAAGCAAAACACTGGGGGGTGTTAGGGCTGGAAGGGACTTCCAGGTTACCTAGTTGGGACCTGTCATGTTACTGATGAGAAAATACATGGTGAAGTGACCTGTTAGAATTCCTCCCAGGTGTTTGTGCCTTGGTTGGGTTCACTCTGCCGCTGCTGCTCTGGGAAAACACCCATGATTGCGCAAAGCTGAAGCCCTGAGTCAGTGGGGTCTGCGAGTCTAATTTTCTGAGAGCTAGAAGGGCAGAAGTTTAAGCAGCCTGGGACTCTGCATTCCACCAGGCCTGCTGATTCGAGGGGCATACTGAGCAGTTACCTTGCTGCCCGCCTTACGCAGCACATTCCGTTCATTTCCGGAGCAACACTGAAGGCAGCGAGGCAGGTGCACCAAACCAATGGTCTCCAAAACACTCTGCTCCCCACTCTCCTCCAAGGGCAGCCCGAGTCTCAGTGGAGACTGCCGCAACTTAGGGAGAAGGCACCCTTGCATTCCATTACAGTGTATTCCCATACAAGTGTGTACATTCATGTATTTACAAAACATGTATGATACGCTGAGAACATGCTCTGTGCTCTGTGCTTGCCGGAGCCTTCAGAGAGCGCAACAGCAGCACAGCACGGGGTAGAATGTGATAAATGTCACCCCAGTGGTACCAATACAGAGTGAGAATTAGATTATAATTATTGCATCTGAATACATAGGTCTCGAAGTTATATTCAGAGTCTTCAGAGACACACGAAATTCTTGCCAGCCAGCAGAATTTCTACCAGCTTGTCCCGTGCTTTCTAATCAAGAAGATGTCACCAGAAACAACTTGGAAGAATTTAGAAACTTGGCTCGGGGCCCCGGTGTTACTATTTACTAGCTGAGCGATCTTGAGCAAATTCCCTAATCTCCCTGATCATCAGTTGTTTTTTCTTCAGCAAGCATGATAGCACCTATCTTAAAGCTCCTCAGAGGACGAAGACGATGCACGAGGACAGGGGCTAAAACACAAATCCTTCATCTCTCGGTGCTTCCCTGTCTTCCCGTGTAAAACCAGCATAATAGAACGCTCTTCCAGCAATTCAGGAAATGAAATGAGATGATGATGCCTTCAACACTTACTACACTTTTTAGTTATCCTATGAAAGTGTCCTATGAAGTACAAAATGTTAGATAAAAGTAAAATACTATTAACTATTGAAGTTAAGCTCAGTCAAAAGGAGAGTCCTGGGACCAGAATCATCCCGCGGTGCTACTCATCCGGAGGACTGGATAAAACAAGGCTTCGGGTTCCGCACAGTTCCAAAGTTCACATAGATGGTTCTGCTTTGGTTGTATCCTGCTGAACATAGGCTTCTTTTCAGACCCTCTCCTCTTCCCTTTTTTCCTAGATTATTTCTAGGAGGGTAATTCCTTTAAGGATCAGTTCCAAAGTATTTATGTTAGTCCTGCTTGCATAGAAAAAAAAATAATTAAACGACACCAAGGTTTTCTGTCTTAGTCTTCTTATTCTTCGTATTCTTAAAAGCAAGAAGAATGATTTTTACCATCCTTGAGAGGTCGCCTCCTCAAAATGAGATAGCGTAGCACCAAAACAATTTGAGACCTGAAGGGCAATCTGGGTAGAAAGGATGAAATTACCCACCTGAATTCGAAATTACAATAAGAAGATTCAATATTCTTTTCTTTGGGTTTGAACCCATCACTGTTAATGACTGCTCATGAATTTCTGCCTTGGCAACCATTAAAAATTGACTGGTAGGCTACCTTTGACCCATTTTTTAAGATGGCTCAATTCAGGTTTTAAAAAAAAATTCGTTGGAGACTTTATCACATTTGTTCAAACGACCCATTTTCAAAACAACCAACTTTTTTGTTGTTGTTAGAATTCATTCTGTTTCTATTCATACACTAGCTTGCATGTGGAGACAAAACTTAATATCTTAGTTGGTGGGAGAAAATGCGCTTATTAAAATATTAGCTTTTCTCAAATCCAGACTTGTTCAGTCAATAGTAAGCAAGAGTAGGTGATGAAGGTATTTAGCTTAAGTCTGCAGAAAGAAAATGACTACCCATGCTTTTAAATTGTTGGCCTTAGGATTTTTTTGAAATGCAAAGTAGTAGGAAGAGGAAGAGATGAAGAGAAGAATCTTGTTACGAAGTATGGACACACACAAGTGAGTGTCAGTTGAAAATTCCAGCTACAGTCATCCACATAAACATGCGTGTCTGTGCCTGCTGCGTAGTTAGAAGACAATTACGCTGGTTTTCACATTTTCTAGTGAGGAGTGCAATTCTGACTTAGCTGTCCTGGAAACACCTGCTCTGTTGTGTAATATTGATGAACCTGAGTTTGGAGCTGCTCGCTCTATACTTCTCTCTGTGAATTATAGGACACGCATAAATGATTAAAACTAGGCAACCAGAAACCTGATCCTGCCAGGCCTTCCTTGGGATCAAATTCATTTATCAGCCCACCAAGGTCACTGACCTTGATTATCCAGAGCCTAGCTCCTAAAATGATTAATTGATCCATTCTCTCATTTCACTCATTTAATTTAAAGAGGGGGAAAGAAAAAATATTTTCAATGAATTGACCTGTGCAGTCTAACTTCGCCTGCTGCATCCTCTAAAGTATTTATTGATGGTTATGAGAAGCATCAGTACAGGTCACGGCAGAGAGAGGAATAAGCAAAGCAACCATCACTCTTCTTACACATCTTCCTCATATTAATTAACTTGTGATCCCAAGTTTAACCTGCTCTGCAAATCTCTACACTATTCTAACTTCAAAAGGTGTGTTAAGTGCATGAATTGGAAGAATATTCTGGATGAGTTGAAGTTTTCATTTTATTTCTGCAGAGAAAAATTAAGAATTCTTTAGTGTGCGTATGGTCATAATCAATGGAGAACCCTAACTTGAGTAAAACATCATTTTTCTCGAAAACTTCAGGGCAAAAATTGTGCACTAGAAGTTCCTTGAAAAAAAAAATTCCTACAAGTGATATTGCCATCTCCTTCATGGAATAGTAAGCATAGAGAATATAATAAAAACATATGTGTAAACTAACGAATTTGCATTGTAGGAACCAAATAATCAAAGAATTCATTTATTCTAACCATCTGGACAGCATCATACAATATTGCAAAATGATTTAAATGGATTCTACTCAAAATACATTGGTAAATATTTAACAAGTGCTTGGACGATGGGAGCCTTGATTTGTTGTAAATACAACCGCTGGGACTGATTTCAAGTTTTCATGTAAAGTCAGCGAACACAGAGTTAGAAAGAAATGCGCTGTGATATACCACTGTGTGGTATTTTCTTCATACAGAATCTGCAAGATTTAACAAACAAAAAGTCAGAATGCCTGGTTAAACTTAATTTCAGGTAAACAACAAGTGTTTTAGTATTAGTATTTCCATGTAATATTTGGGGAACAATTATATGAAGAGATTTTCTATTGTTTATGTGAAATTCACATTTAACTGGGCATCCTAGATCTTACCTGACAGTCCTAATGTAGACACTGCAGACAGAAGGAACCTCAGTGCATAAATAACGATAAACCATAATGATGAGTTTCAAGTATTTATTACCTCTTTTGGGAATATAATTTAAAATTTGAGTTTATATAATCTGCTTTTTCATGATGACTGTGTCAGACAACTGTATGCAAAATTCCTGAATATTTAACAATCAGCTTTTACAAGTCAGCTCTAGGACACCTCTGATATTTTACTTATGTGTAATATAGTTTGCCAGAGTTAGACCTTGAAAATACAATGATACAGAGTTATAAGTGTATCTCAGCTCATGATACTACTAGAATTTTAAAATAACTTACAGACATGGCTTCATTACATTTCACGGGAAGTAAATTTCATTGCAACCAAACTCTCCCAACCTCCACCCCATCCTCCCAGCCCCACCCCTGGGAAAATTTCTCTGTAGCAAGGAAGAGTATGTCTTCAGACTTCTTCCTTTCCATTTTTAGGGCTTTGTGTGGTAGCCGGCCCTCTTTAAAATTGGGTGGGTATTATGGAGGTCACGTATTGCATGGAACACTGGGTGTGGTTCATAAACAATGAATTCTGGTACACTGAAAAGAAATTTAAAAAAATAAATAAATAGGTATTAATGGTGTTAAAATAAAATTCAGATTTTGTCATTAAAAAATAAAATGAAATAAAATTGGCTGATCTTAATGAAAAAGCTCTAACTTCAAATCTGCCATTTTTCTGTGGGGCTGAAGGGGCGGCATGGGGGAGGGGACCTAGAGTAGAAGGTCCATTTGTTCCTGTGTTTAGCTGAGCAGTTTCATCAGATGTTGGTAATGCAAAGATAAGCCTGGAATTTTGCTTGGGGTAAAGGTGAAAAATCTGCACTGATCCACAACAAAGTAATGGGGTTAGGAGTGTGTAGGTTTGCAGCTAGGGGAAAAACATGATGAAGAGGAGCTCTAGAGAACAGGCTACCTAGGAAGTCAAAATAATAGCTTATCTGATTTTGTTTCTTCTGCTTTGTTCTTTCTTTTTGTGCAGAGGACCACGTGATTACAGGC
Source organism: Mustela lutreola (assembly GCF_030435805.1). Classification (NCBI taxonomy): domain Eukaryota; kingdom Metazoa; phylum Chordata; class Mammalia; order Carnivora; family Mustelidae; genus Mustela; species Mustela lutreola. The sequence continues at coordinate 67,214,929 of NC_081295.1, forward strand.
CCTTGATGTGGGTGGAGTGGAGGGGTGTTTGGAGAGGGACTTGGCTATTTCCAGAGTGGGCCTCTGGGGTCTCTGCAGCACCCCCTTTAGCTTCCAGCACCCTTTCCTGCCCTGCCTGCTACCAGGTCCTTCCTCAGCCTTGGGAAGCCAACTGAGTACAGCTTTTATTTCTTCAGGTGATGGCTCTGGACCCCATGAGGGTCACAAATATGGAACGTTTCACTAATCTGCCTGTCATCCTTCTGCAGGGGCCATGCTAATCTTCTTTGTATCATCCCAATTTTAGTATATGTACTGCCAGATCAGGCACCAGTTTGTCTAATTTTTGAAAAATTAAATAGATACATGCATACATTAAACAGATGTCCTTCACTTTAGTCAAACATTATGCTGAAAGGCATTTTTTAAATCAAGTCATTTTTTTGGACATTTGGGGGCATTCCTACATCATGATAAAAGCCTGCAGGGTGAATGACCAATCACCCTAGATCTATATTATTTTTTATTAGACTAGGTTTCCTTTTAGGTTTTATTTAAATGAGGAATCCCCAGTAACAAATATTTTTTCATATTTATACATTCATGTATGATCTAGTTTAATTTTCATTTAATTTAATTAACATTCGTATTAAATCTTAACTTTAGATGTCAGTGGAGAACATAAAGGTAGACTTTAAACTGTAGTATTAAAAACAGTAGTCTGTATTTTATGCCTGAACACATACCTGATACAGACATCTGCATGAAAAATTGCAAATTTGGGTATCAATACCAGAAGCTATCTAGAAAGTTCTATTTTTCTCATTTCTAATATTAGGAAGTTATATGGCAAATAGGCCCAGTTATTAAACAGATTTGCAGTTCCTTCTAATTACTTGAATAGTAATACAGAGAAGTATTCCTACAGGGTCTTTATTTTGTTTACAAACTTTTTTTAGTTTCCAAACTGAGTTTTGACTATACCAGAAATCTGTTATGTTATTGATAATAGTTGAGCTGGACAGAATTAAATCATTTCACTAGCATAACCAGTCTTTTAACCACTTAATTAGACTGATCTTGATTGGTTCAAAGATACATCCTAAAATTTTTTTAAAGACTACATCATTTGTCAAAATATTACCTAAAACACTCAGTGATGAAATTAATCCTTCTACATTTTATCGTTCTAAAATTGAATGTATTTCCATTTTTTCTCAGTGATATTGAAGATGTATAAATCAAAGAAAGAACTGGTAAACTTGTCCCAAATAAAAATGGGAAACTAACTCAAAAATTCAGACAAAATATTTCATAGATACTATGGAATAAATAAAATATTAGAAATATAAGAGAAAGTGAAATAAAATGATTATAGCCAAGACTTTGTCTTATTGATAGAGTATTATATTGTTGTTGCTATTGTTACTTGCTCCTATTAAAAAAAGATATTATCGTATATAGGATTTTTGTCTCATTCTTACATAATGTAGGTTTATTGTGGTTGCTATGGTTATTTGTTCCCATTAGTTTTTACTTAAGCCTACCATAGAGGTTGTAGTATTTTTTGATCATACAATAATGAAAAGGCCACCAAATGACACTGAGGGTCTCAAGTTTACCAACTAGCTGGGTGACTTGGGTAAGTCACCCTGCCTCTCTCAGTCTCAGTTGTCTTCCCCAGAGAATAAAAAGTTGCAATATATATTTTTTAAGCTTCCTTTCCAAAATTAAAAAATTTCCACTTAAAAATCCTATCACTCTGCCCTCAAATGTAAAAACAAAAGAGCAGTTACTTTAAATGTCCCAACAATCTGTATGTGGTTAGGATGGTGAATAAGACTTCAGCAGCCCTTTTTGAGTTCTGTTTCATTAGATAAAAATCTCAATTTTTTTTCTTTAATAAAAATGTGATAATAATTGAGAATATTAATAAATGTTAATGTAACAGAGTTGTTAGGAGGAAAAGTTACATATTTTGAGGAAAGTAATTACAGATTCCATTTTAACCAGAGCAATGGATTTGTTACCTAGTCACCAATGATAGAAACTACATACTTTTAAAATTTGATTTAAAAATTATATGTCAGCTTGAGGGTGCCTGGGTAGCTCTGTTGGTTAAGCATCAGACTCTTGGTTTCAACTCAACTCATGACTTCAGGATGCTGAGATAGAGTCCCACATCGGGCTCTGCCTTGATGTGGAGCATGCTTAAGATTCTCTCTCCCCCTCTCCCTCTGCCCCTCCTCCCACTTGCAAGCTCTCTCTCTCTCTCTCAAATAAGGAAATAAATAAATCTTTAAGATCCACAGACCTGTACCCCTGAAGCAAATAATACATTATGTGTTAATAATAAAAAAATAAAAAATAGATCTTTAAGAAAAATAAAATAAAACAAAACAAGATAAAATAAAAGTCACATGTCAGCTTAAAAATTTGCAAGGGAGGGGTATAGTTTCTCAAAATTACTTCAGGGAAAACAGTACAAAAAAAAAAAAAAAAAAAAAGTAAAGACTGCTGCCCCAAACAGTCTTATTTTGTTCAGTGCTTTGTTCCTAATCACAAACATAATACTAAATCCTCAATAAATCCTGAAGAAAAGTACTTGGAAATAAAGGGGATCTTGGCAAAATATTCTAGATGAGTAAATCCTTGTTTATTCTTTGCCACCTAGTATACAAGCTGATCCTCAACAGTTGGTAGCCATTTTGGTATTCCCTGTTGAGATGATATACTTTCCCACCATTTTGTTCACCCCTACACACACACACACACACAGAGATGACGAAAAAAGTATCTAACTAAACATATCATCCAGTTCTTCATCACAGTGTCCTCAAAGCTCTGTGCAGCCAAGGCATGGTGGTTTAGAAGCCTGGAACTCAGTCCTTCTCCCTCCAGCTGAAGAAAGGAAGAGAACACAAAAATAGGGCCCTGCAGGGTAGAGTGAAATGTTGCGTAAATATGAGGCAGTTAGAAAAGTCATTATTTTTCTTGTGAATTTACATGGATGAATTCCAGGCGTCCATGATTTCCAGAGCAATTCTTTAATATTTGTGTGTACATACAATTATACCTAAAAAGCATGTATTACTAAATATGTTGATGGGTTTTCTTTTACAGTGAACTAGCAATTGAAAGCGATTTTCAAAAAATAAGATGTTTGTTTCTTAAGCCAGTATTTTTCCATTTGTAAATTCCCTAGAATTAAAGGTCATTTTTCTCTGCTTTAAAAGTTCTGTGTTACTCAAGCCTAGGGAAGAAAAGGCAAAAAACAAAGTCTTTATTTGTGGATGAGCATCTTTAAAAAATTAATTTCCCAAGGAAACTATCATTTAGTAATGATAGTTTAATGGCCTTATCCTTTAAAAAAACAACAACGAAATATTTCCTTAACAATTTTGCTTTTAGCAGTATATCTGGCAGAAAAAAAAAAATCATGTGACTACATAAAGATGTTCAAAGATACACACTGCAGAAAAAAAGAACACAGAAAAATTGGGGAAAAAGCTTAATAATCAGGTATTGGATAAACACATTAAAGAACTTTTATAGATGGTATAATATGCAGTTGTTTAAAAGGATAAGATAGGGTACCTGGGTAGCTCATTTAGTTAAATGTCTGCGTTCGGCTCAGGCCATAATTCCAGTGTTCTGGAATGGAGCCCTGCATTCAGCTCCCTGCTCAGCAGGGAGTCTGTTTCTCCCTCTTCCTCTCCCTGCCTTCTCCCTGCTCATGTTCTCTCTCTGTCTCACTCTCTCTGTGAAGTAAATAAATAAAATTTTTTAAAAAATAGAAAAAAATTAAAAAATAAGATGGAACTATGCTTCCTGACATTTAAATATGATAAAGTAAATAAAGAAACAAACAAATTGCAGAAGGGTGTATATAATATAGCTCTATTTTTGTTAATAACCTGCAAACATAAAAGTTCATGTGCACAGAAAAACTTGGAAGAATACATACTAAGCCATTAATTATACTTACATTTGGGCAGTGGAATTGGAGTCAGCTTGGGTGAAAACTGTGACTCTTATTTTATATTTTCCTATATATAAATCTTAACTACAAACAAATATCATTCTTACAACCTAAAAATGCCCAAAATCACTCACAAAAAGCAAAATAAAGTTAAAAATAAAATTTTTGGAAAGAAGGAATACATTTACTATTCTTTACAGATTATCTTAACTAGAAAAACCCAAAGAATTAATTGAAACTATTAAAATTAATGAGTTTAATCATGTAACTGTTTAAGATACCTAACCCTCTAAAATATCTTATGAATTTTCTAATCATAACCAGCTAAAAGGTATAGTGTTAAAGTGTAAATGATCAAGAATAGTATTTTTGACTTGCTTTTTCCACTATCCATTCCATGGTTTCTTTGTCCCTATCCAGAACCTCATCTAGCTTTCTTTTCCTGGTGGAATGACCAAGACTCCATTCCTAAAGAGTCTGAATCCTCAATGATCTTGACTTAATGTGAGTAGTATAATTTTCCATCAGCTTTCTTTTGGGATATGAGGGAACTTAAGGATAGCCCAGAGAATCCCCTAGTTTCTACATATAGGCCTTTAACTATTTAGCAGTAACCCAATTTTCCTCTTGGTAATTAGGATAAATCACCCTAGCCCTTGGACTAATTCCCTTCTTTCTCTTTTCACTAAGTGGTGTGAGAATTCCAAATCGGCCAGGTGGCAGTCTTATGTTCCAATTCAATACAACTATTGTTGTATTCCCAGTACACTATTCTTCCCTTGGAAAGCAAAACCCCCAAACTATCAGATCTCATAACTACAGGAAAAGAAGCAAAAATTCTGTAAGTAGGTAAAAACTGAAAAACAATAAGTTATTAATTAGCTCAAGTGTTAAGTGAACAAACAGAATAAAAGATTATACATTCTATGTGGTACACTAGAAAAAAAAATTGGAACCATGCAATGAGATCAGGGTATTATAACAAAGGGATATTCAAAGAATACTCAAAAAAGAGATCTTGGAAATTAAAAATAAAATAGAAGAAAAAGGTTTAATTCAATAGAAGAAGATGAAGATAAAGCTGCTAGGAATCTCACGAAAGGCAAAATAGGAAAATTTAAAGATAGAAAATGAAAGAGAAAAGATAATAAAATTATAGGACCAGTCCAAAAGTCCATCATTCAACTGATATAATTCCAGGAAAAAGAAAGAGAGAGAGAGAAGGGAACAATGGAAAATATTTAACAAAATATTTTTTTTAATTTCCATAATTGAAGAATGTGAGTTTCTTAACTGAAATAGCCCACTGAATGCCCTTAGCAGTAAAAGAAAATAGATCCACCCCAAAGTTCTTCATCAATTATTGCAGAAACTTAAAACAAGAAAAAGATCCTAGAAGCTTCCAGAGGGAGAGAAAAAGTCACATACAAAAAGATGAGGTAAAAGAATTTCACTACACTCGAAGTGATAAACAACCAGAAAAGTGCTTTCAAGATGGTAAAGGAAAATTATTTCAATCCAAAATTAAATATCCACCCAAACTATCAGTTAAGTGTAAGGATAAAACAAAGATACTGTCAGTCATAAAATATTTTAAAATTTGCCTCCCATGAACCTTCTTCTGGAAGCTTCTAAAACCTGTTTCACCAAACCAGGAGAATAAACCAATAAAAGAAGGAATGGGAGCCAATAAAAGACATGATAAGAATGTCCAGGGTGTGGCTCTCACAGCAAATGGGGAAGGCAACTAATCTATATTGGAATAGTTAAGAATACTCCAGAACGGACTTTTCCATTAAAATAAAACTGATAGACAATTTGGTATGTCTGAATATCTTGAGAGGGTTTAACAATAACAAATAATCTGTGGTTATTTTTAAAAATAGCACCTGAAAAATTAAGCAAATTTATTAACTGGAAAGGAAGAGAAAGTAGTATAGAAAAACAAAAACAAAACAGTAATACCCAACTAATTATATAATTTCCAGAAGACAAGATTATGCATTACACATTTTAAAAAGCATTGAGAAGATAATAAGGCATTTAGTACATAAGTAAAAGATGATTAATTTCGTTTTTAGATCTAATTAAAAGAAAAAAGAAATGGTTCAACACGGTTTCAGAGACAATAAAAATGTTACACCTTCAAGTGATTAAACCAGTAGACTCCAAGCCTATCACCATAACTCTTGATTCCTGACTGGAATGAAAGAGATCAAATAGAACCCCTGGTTGAGTTTATCAATCAGGCTTCCACAGGAAGCAAGTGGAAGACTCCAGGAAGGTTTAGAGAAGGGATTATTTACGAGGTATAGGGAGAAAGCAAAGAAGAATGAGATGCCCCCAGGCTAGTAAGAACTGGTGTTACAACATGTACACATAAAGAAACTAGAGGAGGAAGCTAAACCCAGTGGAAAAGAGTGTGGAAGGTCACCTTGAGAGGAGCTGTGACCCTTAGCCTTGGATGGCAGTTACGTAGCCAGCTCCAAGACAGGGAAGAAGCAGGGAAATAGAGGACCTAACCTCACTGTGCGCCTTCCCTCTGACCCCCTGCAGGGACTCCTTTTGGGACAAATCCAGTTGGGAACAGGAGGTGAAATGAACTTGTTAAAGGCATTTACACAGGTCAGCAGGGTGGGAATGGAAAGCATCTGGCTCAGGGCACACACCATTTTACATAGTTGCTTTTATCCCACTTGGTACAGCTAATTGCCACATTAAGATAATATTGCATCACTGTGAAAAATTATACACTTTCTTTTCTGCGTGTTTCAACTACAAGGCCAAATACTACTACTACTACTACTACTACTACTACTACTGATGATTCAAAATTTCTCAACAACCATTTTAGTGGAGCATTCTTTGGACACATTCTGATCCATTTGAAAATGAAGAAAAATATTTATGCAGAAAATTAACTCAGTGCATTTTGCATGTGACCAAAGGCAGAGAGGATTATGCAATGGAGGGCAGGGCCATGAACAAAAGAAATTTTGGAAATGCATTTGAAGGGCCAGCATTAATATCATTTGGGGAAGGGGCGATTATTTGATTTCTTTTTTTGCAGTGGAATTGGATGGATGGAAGAAACACTCAGGATATGGGGCAGATAATTCTTACAAAATTACCTGCAATGAAACAATGTGTTTCCTGATTCTAAAACACAATGGAAATCTGATCCTAGCTTTCAAAATGTATCTCATCCACAAGTATGTTTCCATACATCAATATCTTTCACCAAGGAGTCATTGATCACACACTCCATGCTTGTGCTCGGGCACCATTCTAGGGGATATTGATGCCACAATCAAAAGATAAGATTGTCTCAGCTCTCATGAAAGCTTTGTTCAATTAAATCTTGTGCAGAAGTCCGTTATATTTACACAGAAGATAAAAGATGAATGATGATAAGAGCAGAGGTACGCTAGTTTAATTAGCTGTGTGGAGCTTGGAGACCTCTGTGTCTCCCCATTCTTTCTGTTGTTTGGATCCCCGTACATCAGTATGAAGCCACTGTCTTTATAAGCTTCAGAATACTGGCATCTCAGGGTTAGGAAATAGCAGTCTCTACAGGAAGGATTAGATTTAAGGAAATCCAAGAAAGATGTTTGCCCATATTTGTCATTTAAAACTTCTAGGGACTTATTTAATTATTAAGTTTTAGAATACTCTTATTTTATCATCCACTCATTCATTCAATAAACGAGTGCCTTCTGTTTGCAAAGCACTGGGAATCCATGCTGAAAAGACAAAATCTCCCAACCTTCCATGATGTCCATTCTTGCCAGGAAGGTAGGTTTTAAATACTTAATTACATAACTGGTTATTGAATTCCAGCTGTGGGTTAAAAAGCTAACAACATAGTTCCAAATCAAAAGTTCTTCCTTGTTTCTTGTTTAAACAGAATCAATTTAGAAAAGAAATACATGATTTCTCTGAGTGTGTGTGTATGTGTGTGTGTGTGTGTGTGTGTGTGTGTGTGAAGTTTGATATTATCCAAGCTTACTTATTCTGGGAATAATTTAATTTTTAATGAAAGGGTGAAAATTAGATGAAATGTCCCCAGACCTCAAGTTTATTTTAAAAGTAAAAGTCAGAATGTGATTTTTTAAAAAAGAAAAATTACTTGTTATGGGTGCCATGAAGAGAAAGTACAGGATGTTTTGAGAGTGTGGACCTGGGAAGGCTTCCTTGAGGAAGTGACATTGGCGAGGATTACCAGTTGGTTGATGGGAATTAATTAGTTCAGGATTGCAAACTCAAATTCCTTTGGGAGGGGGCAGATAGGTAACAAAAATGTGTGCATCTGACAGGGGATAAGACTGAAAGAAATATTAAGGCCCAAGGTAGACTGGAGGAAGTCTACTGGCCTTAAGGCATTCAAATTCAAACTTTAAAAATCTATTTTGTTTGGGCTGGCCAAACAAAAGAGGTCTGCAGCCAAAAACAGCAGAAAAGCTGGCACACCCCTCCTGCTCAGACAATTCAGGCAGGGGGAGCAGCAGGTGCAACAGCCCTGAGGCAGGAGGGAGCCATCTGTTTTGATGAGCTGAAAGAGAGCAATGGAGGTAGAGGGCAGAAGCCGAAGGACAGAGAGACTCCGAAGGGCAGGTGGAAGGAAGAGAATCAGAGCACTCAGGCTCATCAGCCCTTCCGGGGTATGGTCTCTACTCCAAGTATCCTTGGATGCATGCAAGGGCAGCAGTGTAGGAAAGAATTAAGAGCAGATAGTTAGCAAGCTGCTGTGGTGGTTCCTTATCTTTCCTCAGTTTTTTTTAGACCACATTGTTTAAATAACTGTGCATTTTCATGCAGTCTTACCCTGGTTTTCCTCAGTCTAGATAACCAAGCTGGACACTTCCTTCTTGGTCATGACTGTGACAAAGAAATCACAGGTGTCTGTGTATGGAATGGAAAGCCTGAAATGAAAACCTGACAGCCCATACATAGAATCATCTATCTGCTGGCAGATACGGCCTTTCATTCACTCTCCTGAAACCATTATGGGTGAGACAGACTCTATCCTCCAGAAATTCACATGACTGGGGAGAAAGATTCTCAAGCCAATAATATTAAACCCTGTGGTGCCAACAATGCTAACATAAATCCTAGGCATGATGGGAGCACCAAGAACACATGCCTAACCTGCCCCTGGAAAACCAGGTGTGGCTTCACCTGTAAATCTAAAACTCACTGCTAGATTTATCATTTGGTTCAGTGTTTTAAAAGTAATTCTTATTTAGAGATTCTCTCATACAGACTTTTGTCAGGTAACAGACATAAATGAATACAATTATATGACTTGTGTGAATAAATAACACGTGATGTTGGTTTGCCCACTCTCTTGGCGGCCCCACTCTTGGTTCTCAAAGACCAAGGAGAAGGGAAGTGCTGTGAGTCAGCTAGTCTCCATGATGTTTATTGCAAGGTGAAAACTTGAAGATAGGAAAAAATTGAGTAAGCCAGACACATTTGCTTCTCCTTTTAAAAAAAGGAAATGACAAACTGTTGCAATTTTCACACACAGCTCAATATGATGTAGTTATATTTTTGTTGTTATTGTACAAGAGAAATGGGATGAGCATTCTGATGTTAGGATTAACTCACTTTTTCCCAACTTACATGTTTATTGACGTATTTGGGCTCAAAATAATTTCTTTCCACTTTTTGCCTTCTTATGAGTTCATATTAAATATATTCACAGGACATTAAAGTTACAAAAAAAATATCGGGATTAAATGTCATTCCCTTAGTAAAAACTATTTCCCTTGATGTAGTAATAGTCATTCCTCATGTGATGACTCTAAATCTAAATCTAGATTTTTAACTCTTTAGGTTTATATTAAGGTTTCACACCAGAGCTATTTTGTCCTTGGATAATTGACATAAAATCTTGGGGTGTTGGAAAATCAGCACATGAAGTGGTCGTTTGTTTCTGCTCCTGAGGGAAGGGGTCTGTACTGTGATCCCTGAGGAAGAGGAAGACTTTCAGCTTTCAGCATGTGAGCGGATGACATGGAAGTTTCTTTAACTTCCATGAATAAGAATGAAGCAAAGCTGTGGGACAGCAGATCAGTCCAGAAATCAGTCATCATCATGCTGACTGATCTGTTTTCATCACATTGGTCTAATATCTTTATTGTGCAATGGAATTATTTATTCCAGAGTATTCATGCATAAATGCCTCAAGAGCATCTTTCAATTGATATATCTTCTGTCATGGCTATCCTATGTCTCTTAAGCAAAAGGCAAACTTTGAGAAGCACCGACTAAGATGAAAGTTCTCCTTCCCACTCTTAGAGGTCTGTACCTTTAATATGGCAAACACATCATGGGGAAAGTAAACCCCAGAAAGCAGAAGGGGTAGAATGGAAAGAATCAGAAGCACTAGCTTTGAATTCCACACTCCTGAGTCCTAGCCAGCAGTTGATGGTTGGGTGACAGGAAAATGGGAGAAGATTTACCCCAGTAAGATCTGGACAGATGCCAGAGTCAATGCGGTGGGCTGTGGTTGAGAGCAGAGCTGCAGGCCTGTGGGGGCACCCGGAACAGTGTATGTTCAAATGGCAGCAGGAGGGGAGAGGAAAGAATGGTTGGGATAGAAGTTCAAGCGCATAGTGTGACTAAGCCAGGTATTAGCAGCTCAGCAGTACCAGGTCCTACCTGAGGAGGACCCAGCCTGCCAGGGTATTCTCTGCCCTGAAAAGACTTGGATCAGTGTCTCTCTGAACTTAGGTATCTAAACTGGTGAAGCTCATACTCCTTAGCTTGACACCAAAGTACTCCGGGGGTCTCATGTTAATAGAACTTACTCCTCCCACCTACACATGAATGCTCTCTCTACATCACAACGAAATAGCTAGTTTATGCATCCAGAAAGCACTCAGCACTTTTCCAGAGCCATTTCCTCACACTACTCCCACTACCTGGGGTACCCCATCTCCCCACACCCATCATTACTCGTCCAAACCCTCAGCTCCTTCAGAGCCCAGGGCAGAAACATCCCTCCCATGGAAGACTCTCAGATAGGAGCTTCCTGTCCTCACAAATCTCGTGGCACTTTCTTTTTATTTCACATTGTCACTTTGTGTTTTGCATTAGTTATTTGTATCTACGGCTGACTCCTTTACAGGACCAGAAGCCCCTGGGAGAGAGGTCAAGTCCGTGTGCATTTTTGTACTGACCACAATACCTGGGCTCAGTGCCTTAAATAAAGTGGTTGCCCAATAAATGCTTATTGGGTTGGTCACCAGCTATATTGTTGCCTTGCCTGTTCTACAGAGAGTAATAAGTAACCATAATTTAGTGGCTCCTCTAGGTACACAAGTTATTGGAGCAGAACAAGAGCGGAGAAGGCAAACCACTACCCTACAAAGTATAAACAGTGAAGTTTGTGTGTATGTTTTTAAACTGATACAAAAACATATTTCCAAAGAATATTGCTCCTACAGGTAACAATAAATCCATTTATGATTAACTGCAGCACAGATTTTCCGTAAACTTCAAAGGAATTAAAGGAATGAAGTGAATGGAGGGCTTGAGGATAGGAATTTCAGACGTCCCCTGGGAGTGGGTGTGCGGAGAAACAAGAAAACCAGATTCCCTCCTGCAGTGGAAGTGTGTTCCTATGAGTGTACACAGATGGGTTGTTTCAAGACTTTAGACATTCCTGCTTCACTGACAGCAAAGGAGGGAGAGATTACAGGAAGCCTGCTGCCTACTTCCGCCCACTCCAAGGGCCACAACCAGGACGGTTCCCTCCCTTCTCCTCTTAGTTTCCTTCCCAGCACGGGCTGATCTGCTATGAATCCTACTTTCAATGGAGACAAAAGCAAAGGGACATTGAGATGTAGGTCAGGAGGAATTCACCTTGTTAGACTAGCTAATCATGAGGTCTGACTGGCTCGTTTCATTAATCTGGTTTTTGTGATTGGGATAAAAGACCTTGTACGAGTATGCAAGACTGATTTTCGTTCTGGAAATGAACGCGTTGTCCTCACCTAATGTGTTGTCAAAGTCCCCATGGCTTTTGCCCTCAGGGGTGTTGGGTGCCCTTGAGAGGCTGCAAAAGTCAGCCTGGCTCCCATAGCTACTGAGACAAGCAGAGGCTGAGAGAGAGGAGCCTTCACACTACAGGGCCAGAGAGAGCACTGCGACAATGTCCTACTGCTGCTCACATTCTATGACTCAACTACCATCGCAGTGGAAGAGATCGCCTTTGCAGCAGTCTGGGTAACTTGACGCTGGCTCATGTGAAGAGAGAGCAGGGCTTTGGAAAGGCAAACAGATCTTCATTATTTCATGTTAGGAAAATATTGCCTATGGAGTAAAAGCCAAGGATTCAAATGTAGATGGAAACACAGACAATTTAAATGAGATAATCTAAAGTATAAGTTTAATTCAATTGAGTTAATCAAATCCCACGTATTTTCATTTTAAAACTCCATTTTCATTAAATCCAGTTGCTTCCCTCTATGACTTTGGCTTTAAATGAATGTCAGCAATTATTACAATGAATCTTTCCCCTCTCCCCACCCTCCCCCACTCTCCGCCCCCTCAGCTTTCAAGGTACAGATGCCATCAGTAGAAGGTTGCACCTACCAAATCCAAGTGCCTCCCATTCAACACAGGGGTGACACTTACTAAGGATAACTTTAAGTGAATGCACTTTAAAATACTGTTTCTTAGGGAGGAGTTAAGATGGTGGAGGAGTGGAGGAACCCTAAGTTTGTCTCATCCCTCAAATACAACAAAAATACCGAATTTCCTTTGTTCTTTCTGCTCTCTTGCTCATCTTGTCCCCTTGCCCTCTAGAAAAAGGTTGACCAATGCGTGTTCCTCAGACTTTCTAAGGGATTAGCAATTTGGCTCTGGTAAATTCTTCACACTTATCTTTCACCAACATCAGAAGTCAGCAATTCAACTCCTAAATCTCATTCCTTCAAACTGACTGACGCAACATTAGCCAGAAAGGGCATACTACTGCCCCCTCTCCACTGTTTGGGCAGGTGTCCAACCTCCTCCCCACCAAATGGAACCTGGTGGAATTATTCTCTCAGGCCGTCACTGTCTTCCGAGGCCAAACCAGCCTTATGGGGCCTGCTATTTTTCTTGCGGGCGTTAATCACCTTCTTATGAAAAGAGATAAGCATCTGTGGCTCCATGTAAGTGCTTCTGCTGGCTCTGTGGGCATGGGTTTGCTCTAGACGAAAGTCCCCACAATCTATCAAGTGCAACCCCACCACAAAAGCATCACAGCTGATTTTATTACAGTTGTTGGACTTTACAAAACTGAATTCTCCAGAGCTTTGAGGTTAGGAATTTTATGGAAAAATTGAGAAAACAAACTTTCACTAGCAATTTGACTGAATATCTTATTGACCTCTGCTTTCAAACAGTATACAAATACGAATTTGGGGATTGTTGTTACTACTCCATCATTGTGTGATGGAAGACCGTCTTCTGTCTTTTGGGAGTATTGAGTCCTGGAATTCTTCCCTGGTCACTGAAATGGTGAAATAGTCAAATTCCCAGAAGAACCTCAAACCAAGATGAATGCCTCCATAAACGACTGAACTGTTAAGATCTGTGAAATCAGAAGCTTTTTTGGTGGTCGTGGTTGATTTTAATACAACTGGCTATTCATAAATGTCATATCATAAAACTAGCAGTGATTCTTAACATTGACCACACTTAGAATCATCTGGAAGCTTTAGAACATGTATTGATGCTTAAGGCCCTACCCAAGACTGATTGAATCAAACTCTCTCCAGGAACAGGGCATGGGTGATGGAATTTCTCACAACTCCCTAGATGACTCTATTATGCAGCAAGAGACAAAAACCACCAACCTATAGGCTGAAATGCAAATTTAAGACATAGAAAACAGGGGGAAAAAAAAGCTAATCTCTTAATTAACTAAACTCTCAATCATCTTAATTAACTCAACTTTTATCATAGGCACTTCAAATAAATTCCAAGATGTCCAAGTCCCCAAATTGCTGTTTGGGGGACAAAAAGAAAGCCAAAGGATTTTATTTGTGCTGACTGTACAATGTAAAACAATAGGCCTTAGTTCTAAGGGACCTCGTTAGATAGCATTTCTGGAGACTTGATGACAGGAAAGCAGTGGAGATCCTTGACTCAAGGTAGTCCCAGGAGCAAGGCTGCTCTGCTTCCTCATCCCACAAAGGGGAGGCAGGAGCGTCTAGAACTATGTTCCCAGTAAAGTCCTTCACTGATTCACAGGGAAGAAATAGGCCATCCCTTAGACCTGGAGAAGTAAATACTTTATTATTATTTTTTTAATTTTTTTACTTTAGAGAGAGGGGAGGGGCAGAGGAAGAGACAGAATCTCAAGCAAGACTCCTCCCTGTGTGCACAGCCCAACCCAGGTATTGATCCCATAACCCTGATTCATGACCTGAGCCGAAATCAAGAGTCAGTCACTGAACCAATGGAGCCACCGAGGCATCCCAGGAATATTTTTTTTTTTTTAAGATTTTATTTATTTGACAGAAAGACACAGCAAGAGAAGGAACAGAAGCAGGAGTGGGAGAGGGAGAAGCAGGCTTCCTGCTGAGCAGGGAGCCCGATGAGGGGCTCCATCCCAGGCCCCTGGAATCATGACCTGAGTGGAAGGGAGATGCTTAACACAAGAGCCACTCAGGCATCCCAGGAATAAATACTTTAAAGAGAGAAGTGAAGTCTTCTATACATAGAAGATAATATTCTATTATCTGGTGTCCTCCTTCCATTGTTCATCAGAGCTCCATTCATCAGTAGGAATTGGAACACTCTGGTGAAGTGACTAAGGCCCCCCCTTAACCTAGGATGACTCCACTTTCAGAAGTTGCACTGTGGCCAGCAAGACTATGGTCTGAATGATGTCCTCATCTGTTTCCAGGAAAGGATTGACTCATGCCCACAGGATTCAGCTGAGTTATTATTATTTTATATTTCCAGGGAATTCTCTTTAAAGTTGATTTTATTCATCACCAACTCTAAATATCAATTTTAAGAAATGACGGGCTATCTGAAGGTTAACAAACATTTGCAAGATATGTCTAACATCTCATTGTTCTGGTGGTTTTTTTTTGAGTAACTCAAGCTTCACTGTGTTGTGCTGCCAAGTGGGAAATGGTCCCTACTGAGGCCCAAAGTCTGGAAGGTGGTGGCTCTCAGACTCTAGAGGGCTTCAGAATCACCTGTTGAATTTGAATCTTCATTTTAAAGACACACCCCAGGTGCCTCTGAATTAGTAGGCAGTCCTCAGACCCCAAAGGTAAGAGATGACTACAGGAACCCAGTTTGTGTGTTTTCAGCACAAGGACAATGACTACAGTATCAGTCACATCTGACAATGGTCTCCTGGAAATAAACGGGATTCTTTTAGTCCAGACCTTATTATTAATGTTTACAATATGAATAAAATTCTGAGGCCTTACTGCCCAGCTTAAGTCTCTAAGGGAAATAGCAAGAAAACCATCATCTGCAACTGAAAGATACCTATGAGGCCTTTCCCTTGATGGAAGAAATTTTTATCTCTGAGAGCAATTCTTATCTCCAGTGTTATTAACATTTGGATCTTAACCTTTATCTTTGGGTCTATTTTGTATTTTGCATTTTAAAAACCTGTATCTACACATGACCCAGTTTAACTTAATGAAAATTATTATTATTGCTGTATGTTTGACTTCAATATTGATTTTACGGAGAAAAGAGGCACCCAGCTTTTTTCTTTTTTTTTTTTTTTAAGGATTTTATTTATTTATTTGACAGACAGAGATCACAAGTAGTCAGAGAGGCAGGCAGAGAGAGGAGGAGGAAACAGACTCCCTGCTGAGCAGAGAACCTGATGTGGGGCTCAATCGCAGGACCCTGGGATCATAACCTGAGCCGAAAGCAGGTGCCCCTAGGCACCCAGCTTTAGGTGGCTGGCACATAGGAAGCTAATAGAAGTATTTGTGGGTTGCCTATTTGTCAAATAAGAGATTTGACTAAATGTTTCACATGGCATATGATGGTTCTCAATAGAGACCAGGGACTGCAGAGGAAGTTTAGGGATCTGCTGTGGGAAAGGTTAAAGGGTGGTGGTGAAGAAAGTGTTCATAAAGGAAGCAGATATCTGTGAAGTAGAGAGACTTCAACAGGGTGCAAGGATATTCCCAGAAAAACCTCAAGCCAAGAAGGCTGCTTTTCATAATGGTGGACGAGGGAATAGAATGGGGTCCATGAAGGCCACCCATGGGTCACTGGCAGGACAGGAGGAAGATGGCCTCCTTCAGTATTTTCCTGGTCTAACGGAAGTAGGTAGTAGATTTGGAGAGGTAGAGGCATAGAGATGGAGACAGAGAGGTATGAGAGAGAGAAAATGAGAGAGAGAGAGAGAGGCAAGGATGGTACATAAAACAAGGCTTCCAGGAGCACCTGGATGGTTCAGTCAGTTGAGCAGCCAACTCTTGGTGTCAGCTCCGGTCATTACTTCTGGGCGGTGAGATCAAGTCCTGTATCTGGCTCCAAGCTCAGCAGGGATTCTGCTTGAGGCTTCTCTTTCCCTCCCCCTCTGCCCTTCCCTCTCCTCTGCCCTCCCTCTGCTCTCACTCTCCGTCTCTATCTCTCAAATAAACAAATCTTCAAAACAAATCAAACAAACAAAACAGAAGAAAAAAACAAGGCTTCCAAGACAGATAGCTATATTTATTGTGAGCTCTAACCATAGGCACTAACAATCATAGAGGCCAAATCTAGTCTTATCTGTTCTTTTAGATAAAGCACAGAAAGGTTAAATAACTTGCCCGAAGTCCTACTGAAGCTAAAATTCTAATACACCAGGCAGTCTGACTCCAGAAACTGCATGATTAACTCCTCTGCTTTAGAACTGGAAAAAAAAAAAAAAAAAAAAAAAAAAGGAAAGGAAAAAAAAGATAGCTTACAGAGTAGGAATGCTCTATGTTCTGATCATCTTCATCGACCTTTCCTATCAAACTTAAAATCATACCTAGGACACAAACAAAGAAGATTTTAGAATACCAATAGGTTAGTTTTTAAAATATGCAGACTGGGATCTGGCAGCTGTTTGTTCATCAATTAAATAAAACAAAATAAAACAAGATAAAAGGGCTGCTTACCACGAATGGATAAGGAAGATGTGGTCCATATACACTATGGAGTATTATGCCTCCATCAGAAAGGATGAATACCCAACTTTTGTAGCAACATGAACGGGACTGGAAGAGATTATGCTGAGTGAAATAAGTCAAGCAGAGAGAGTCAATTATCATATGGTTTCACTTATTTGTGGAGCATAACGAATAGCATGGAGGACAAGGGGAGATGGAGAGGAGAAGGGAGCTGGGGTAAATTGGAAGGGGAGATGAACCATGAGAGACTATGGACTCTGAAAAAAAATCTGAGGGTTTTGAAGGGGTGGGGAGTGGGAGGTTGGGGGAACCAGGTGGTGGGTATTAAAGAGGGCACGGATTGCATGGAGCACTGGGTGTGGTGCAAAAACAAAGAATACTGTTACGCTGAAAATAAATTAAAAAAAAAAAAAAAAAAGGGCTGCTTACCACATCCCAGCAATTTAAAAAAGAGAGACTGGATACCTACAGTTAAAGGGATGGTGCTGTTTACCAGCCATCACCAAGAGAGTTAAAACGGGCCCCAATCCCTCTATTTCTGAGTGTCTTTATATTACCACAAATGGTACTAACAAATCTTGCTCTTTCACTCTAAGTACGTTATCTGTGGGGAGTTGATTTATATGATTTTTTTTTTCTTACCATTTTATTCTAGAAGTTTTCAAACATACTGCAAAGTTGACAGAATTTTCCACTGAGCCTCCAGGACACGCGGCAGCGGGATTGCCAGTGCTGGGTTATCCAGCATATGTGTTAGGAATGGTTCTCTTGACTGGTCTTTAGCTGTCCGAGTCCCCTCCCAGTGCCCGGCATAATACTTGTTATTACTGGAGTGTTTGGGAGGGAAGCTGATCATC
This sequence comes from Mustela lutreola, assembly GCF_030435805.1. NCBI lineage: Eukaryota > Metazoa > Chordata > Mammalia > Carnivora > Mustelidae > Mustela > Mustela lutreola. The sequence goes on from NC_081295.1 coordinate 67,232,892, forward strand.
TACTGCGCCTGAGGCAAGGATAAGAGATGAGCAACTCATGAAGGATTCCAAAGGAGCAAAACACAGGGTCTTTGTATGGTGTGCATGTTGTTACTGGTAAACCCTCGATGCATACTTGCAATCAACAATCACCTGGTGGTAAAAGTTTTGTAAAGTTATCAAGAGATCGAGTATCTCAAGCTAAGATTTCTTAGAATCCTTTTTCTCCCTTAATCTCACTCTTGCTTTGCTTTTCACCCACACTGGTAGTAGAATGGGAGGAAACGCACCTGGTGCATAAAGGGACATTCACTCTCACATGGACTGGCCAAAGAATCCCAGATGCGCTTGAACTTCTACTCCAACAATAATTGCCCTTGTGGCAGCTGTTTGAGCTTAAAGGCCAAGTTCAAATTTATAGGCACCTCAACCTTTCTCTCTTTAGAAAACTGACATCATCGACTCACTAAAATACCTAGACATATTTCAAGGAAGACATGCACCCTGACCCACAGCTGTGACAGCCATTGCCTGCCTTTCAGTGAAATTGTTGGTTAAAGATAAAGAAAGATATTTAAGGGTTGAACTGTCTTTCCACAAAAAGGTATGTTAAAGTCCTAATTCCCAGTACCTCAGAATGTGCCTTATTTGGAAACAGGGTCTTAATAGATTTAAACAAGTTCGGATGAGCTCCATAGAGTGGTCCCTAATCCAACAAAACTTGTGTCTTTATAAAAGGGGGACATTTGGACATAAAGACAGGTGTAAACTTTGGGAAAATGTCAAGGGAAAAAGAAGACAGAGATGAGGTGATTTATCTGCAAAACTCTAGAAGGTCAGGGAGAGGATAGAACAGATCCTCTTTCACAGCCTTCAGAGGAACCAACCCTGCCAACACCTTGATCTCAGACTTCTAGCCTCCAGAATTGTGAGACAGTCACCTTCTCTTATTTAAGCCACAAAGTAACCATCTGTGGTACTTTGTGACAACAGTTTAATGCAGGGGTATTGGCAGGGGCTGAGACCACTGCCTTTGAGAATATCTCACACAAGACTAAAAGCAGTGGTGAGAGAAAAAAAAAAAATCAATTGTACAAATTTCCTTCCAACTGATGTATCAGCATTCTGAAGATCTCCTTTAAAATGTTAAAATAATATATTCTAGAGAGTCTTAGAGACCATACCTGCTAATAACTCCTTTGGCCTTGGAATGTGGCTTCTTTCACTTTCATTGAAACATGTAAATGTGCAATATTTTTCACAAGGATGAAAGAGTAAGTCTCACAGAATACAGGTGTGTGACGGGTGAATATATCTGGGTATGCAATTCTGCATTCTCCTACCTGAACTTGACAACATCATTATTCCTTTCTTCTTACAGCATGTGCTTAGAATGATATAGGAAGTGAGAGGTTAGATATTTTTTAATAGATAATTCTTCCCCCAAAACTTTTGGAGGACTGTAGAATTTAATTCCCAGCTTTTCCCTACCCTCAAGCCTAGAAATCAAATGAAAGAGAGCAATACCAATGGCCTGTTCTTCATAACTGGAAGGCCTCATGGGTTTTACTTATTGCCAGTCATTTCACAGAATTCACAGTCCTTGTAGCATGGTCCAGATACTTTGGCTTCTTTCTTCATTCCTTTCAGCAAAACTGTAATTGCTGTTCAGTCTCTGTCCTCCTAATTCCTGTGGGCCCAGCCCTCCAATACCGGAATTTCATTCAAAGTCATTCAGCTTATGAAACAGAAAGCAGCTCTCCCTCCTTGGGGCACTGTAGGATAACTGGAATTTGACTATGGACCAACCAGCTGCAAGGTAGGTCACTCTAAACTGCCATGACTGTGAGGACATGCTCAAGGGAGGTCAGGACCTCTGGTCCTCAGAGCCAGAATTATGTCACATACACACAGGCACCCCTCTTTCCCCCAAATGTTACCTAAACTGGGTCAAAATTCACTGAGCTTCTGTGACTTTTCTACAACAGTGAAGATAATTTTAGTAATTCTTTTCTTTTATGTCATTTTTGATTGGATATAGAAGTATATTCCATTTGTGTGTGTACATGTGTATGTACATAGCCTATCTAAAAATAAAGATAAATTCAACATTTAGCTTTCCATGCTATGTGATTATCATCAATAGATTAATGAATCTTTATTAAGCCATGGATCCAGCCCAAGGCTAAGTGCGGTGAGGGCTTTAACAGAAGAATAAGGAACGGTGTCTGTCCTAAAGGTAGATTTGTGCTAATTGAATAAGCAAAACTACCTATCCTCTCACACTCAAAGCATAATTATTTTCAAAACCTATGGTGAGTACTGTATAGAGGTATTTAGCTCCAACTATGATATGAGCCCAATGAAAGAGGTTGGTTTGACTTCAACAACCAGTATAAGCTTCACCAAGGACATCAGATATGAGCTGCCCTAAAAGAGAAAAATGACCAAAAAAGCTGAGGAACAGGGTCTGACATATTATATAAGCAGAACACAAAACACAGAAACAAAGTCATGGAAATGAGACTGGACATGATCTGTGTTGAGATAATTAATGTGTCTCATCCAAGAAGGCTGCAAATCTGAGTGGAGGTACATCACAGACAGATATGTTCTCTGTCCTTCTTTTATCCTTTAATTTTCTTCTTTCCTTTAGCAAATACTTATTGAAAGTCTGTTAGATGCCTGGTATTCCTCAGGTACCAGGATGAGGGGCAGCATCCATTGATATGTAGCTTACATTCTAGCCGATAGACAAAATAGGAGGCTGATAACAAAAAAGGAGGGTTGGAGGAAGGTGGAACAAAGTCTTAAAATTTTGAGGAAATTGAGAGGAAGAAATTACTTGGAATTGACAATAAGCATCAAGAACAGCTACTGCATCTTCAGACCCAGGGGTCAATGGGGTGTGGGAGAAACTGCCCCACTTGAGAAGCAGGCACAAAATCAATGTCCTGAGGAGAAAGCAAAGATTCGGTTAGGTCTAGAAGATGAAGTGCATATCCTGAAAAGAGGTCAGGGACACGTGGTGTATTGCTGATGACAGCGATTTATAAACCACCAGGTAGAAGTGTTTGGAGACAAGAAAAGGTAAGAGCTGGAATCAACCTCATAGCCTTGGGCCCAACAGGAAAAAAAAAAGTGTGTGTGTGTGTGTGTGTGTGTGTCTGTATTCACTAGTCAGTTCCAAGTTGGTCTAGATAAAGGAAACCTAATTTGCTAAAGGATTATATTCCTTAGATACATCTTTTGCTCTTTATCTTTCTGCAGAAGGACGGGCTCTCCTTTACAGTGATGACATCTCCCTTCATCGTTCACCACCAACCTTTCATCCTTCACCGTCCTCCACACCTTATCTGCCAGCAGTAAAGGCCCTATTCCCTCCATCCTGCTAGAAAAAAATTCTCTCTACTTTTTGGGAAACTCCTCAGACTCTGGAAGCTTCCCTGTATCCATTAAACACACACGCATGCCCTGCCAACTCCGCTGGCTTCTACACAAAGATTGTGTGGCTACGGTTGTCCAGCCGCATCTAGCACTGGAAGTACGTGGGTATGAGAAACAAGTTTTCACATAGCCAGACTAAATTATCATTCCATCTTCTATACAACATATCATAAAATTGTTATCTTTTGAGGAAGCAACTGAATAGCATGCACCCAAAAAATGTTGGAAAAACTATGATAGAAGTGCGTCAGGCTAATAAAAATATTGTGCTGCCTTCATAAATTTTGTGATATAGATAACATTTGCCAGCTTTTTAAATTCTGCAATCCTGGGTCTCCTGGGTGGTTTAGTCAGTTGAGCATCTGACTCTTGATTTTTGCTCAGGTCGTGATCTCAGGGGCATGAGACCGAGCCTTGTGTTCGGGATCCCTGCTCAGCTCTCTCTCTCTCTCTCAAAATAAATAAATAAATAAATAAATAAATAAATAAATAAATAAATGAAATCTTTAAAATAAAATTTGTAATCCTTAGCATCTCTTTTCTCATTAAAATAGATATTCCCTTTCATAACTGATTTTGTATTTCTAATGTGCATTCTTTTTCTTTTTCTTAGAGAAGACCTTTGCCAGATTGTATGAGCCCTCAAGATACGTCAAAGAAACTGAGCATTCGAACTCCTAGTCTGAGGAACATTGCAGCCTCTCAGGTCTACCAGGCCTTTTCACCGTGTCAGAATCAGAAGTTACAAGGCAAGGCAGAACCTGACCAGTGGTAATTTCCACTAAGAGCAGGTTCTCCCTCCACCGCCCCAATGACTTATCCATGTTGAACATTTTGATGCCATGAAAAAGTGGAGAAATTCCCTGATCCCCACCCCCAAACTCCATGCCAGTAGTTTTCCTTTTCCTACATGTCTCTTCATTTCCTGTTACTGGCCTTGGCTTGAAGCAAAGATGCCTGAACCCAGCCAGAAAGGCTGTTACTATTATAGTTTGGGCCTAAGAGAAGCAGGAAATACCAACAACTTTATGTGAACTCTTCTCCAATGAAGAGCCAACCTGAATGTGTAAATGTGGAGCCCTTGACTATTTCAGATGATACACAGATAAGATCTGCACATTTGGAAACACCTTTCCTCCTACCCAGCAGAGGCCGCTGGGTAGATATGGATTCTCCACAATAAAATGCTGAAATAAAGGATTGTAATAACATTTTTAAATACAAGACCCTGAGAAATAACAAATAACATTTCTACTGGGAATATTATTCCAAATACTAGCTTTAATTGTCAAACAGATAGAAATAAGATTGCCAACAAAAACAGAGGAGATTTGATATTAGGTTTTGAGAAAAGGTATTTGCTGTCCAGTCCTTGCACAATTAATTATGTTCACTTTAATTAGACTCCAAGGTAAAATAGAATAATGTCACAAGGTACATTATAATGAAAAAGTCAAGGAGAGGGGGAGAAAGAGAGAGAGATTACTCATGCAAACTGCCTTACCTTCTCACAAAGACCATAACCCAGATCATACACCCATAAGGCACATCCCACATCCAAGGATGTCATGCATCTTTCTTTCAGGGAAACATATTACTAACACATTGACATTTTCAATACCTGGGTTCTAAAAGTTCTAATGTTTGAAACTTAATCTACTTTCCAATATCACCTTAAATACCTGGCTTGGGCAGTTTATGAAAATCTCACTCTTACTTCCCCCTTGCGCAATTTGGAAATTTATATTGTTGTTTGCAGTACTTGACATAATTATTTTGTAGTTCTGTTTACTATGCTAGTACTAGCATTCAAGTGAAACAAACATTTTAGAATTTGCATTGACCTTGTTGTGACAGGCCTGATGAATCACCCTTGCTCTTCCAACCCTGGTTTCCCAGCACTGACACAGGCTGTTTTTCCCCATTAATTGGAGAACCCTGTTTACACTGATTCAAATACATGTCCAGGCTGGGCTGTCAGAATTGCTTCAGGGAAGAGCGCTAAGGCAAGGCCTGTAGGTAGCTTTCTCTCTGAAGTCTAAACAGGAGGAGAGGGTATGGCGTGAGATCTTCAAAACCACTCCCTCCGCAGGACTCCTGAGCCTTTTTCTTCGTATGGTTGTTTCTGAGCATGATTCCATGGTTTCTATTTGCTTAGCTTCCAAATATTTTGGTATTGATGCTTCAACTGTTGAGGATGGTCGCCAAACATAGACGATAGGACTAGGCAGAAGGACACTTAGTCACTGGACGAGACCCAGCTTTTACACATCTTCTACAAAGTCCAGCACATAGAATTAGAACTCAGGTCTGCGTCTGTTAATAATGATTAAATAAATGAATAAACACACTAAGGGATGAACAGACATAGGACATGTAGCTAAGCTTTATGGGGAATAAGGCCCTGCCGACCCCAGAGGCTCACTTAGACAACACTCCGGTAACCCTAAAGGCATTTTGGCTTTATATGTTTCCTGGAGCTGATCAGGCCCCACCAAATGACCCAGGTCAGAGGTAAAGAAGGACATGCCCCTTCTTCATTTATTAACACAAATAGCACCGACCATCAACTGTACTGAAATCTCTATAATCTATTTTATAAATTATTCTCACCGCTAGCTGTGGTGCCTCCACCCACCACCCACTTCCTACCTTTTGGACTTTTGACTTCATTCCGATCTCCTTCCAAATTAAAAGTATTAGGGAGGAGTCCTAGAACCAGTTTTTCTCTTAACGAGAAACTCATTTAAAAATGAGACCAGGAAATGGGGTGGGGAAAACAGTCAAGAGAAAAAATTCGCAAAGCAGTTTGATGTGGCTGTGGACTTCAGGTTGTCACAGTGCAACTTCTCTCCAGAATCCAGGTAAATTACGAATAGAAGAGGAAAGGTATTTACAAGTCAACTACTTTTCTTCAATAAACCTAGAGTTTCTACCCATCAGTCAGGCTCATCTTGAGTATAATATCAATCCTATTATAATCATCCCTCCTTATCCATGGGGGTTTTTTGTTCCAATACCCCAGTGGATGCCTGAAATCATGGATAGTACTGAACTCTACATATACTGTGTTTTTTCCTATACAAAAATATGTATGATAAAGTTTAACTTATAAATTAGACACAGTAAGAGATTAACAACAACAAATAATAATAACATAGAATAATAATAGCAAAAACTGTAATAAAAGTTTCGTGAATGTGGTCTGTCTGTCTCAAAAATCTTATTGGACTGTATTTACCTTTGTTTTGTGATTATGTGAGCTGGCTAAATGCCCACATAATAAGATGAAGTGAGGTGAATGACACAGGCGCCCTGATGTAGCCTTGGGCTGTTCTTGATCTTCTGCCAATGTGTCAGGAGGGTCATCAGTTTCCTACCCATGTCGACCATGGTAACTGAAACCACAGAAAGTGAAATCGGGGATAATTAATACTTTGCTTTAGACGTAGAGACGGGAGGTTGGGGGTGCAAAATAGAATGGAAACACTAACAGATGAGACTTACTGCATTTACTAATGAACAACAAAACCACACTGAAGGGAGTGGAAAAGGAAAGAATTACACTGAGTAACTTGGGAAATAGTATTTTGTCTATATAAATGAAAAGAATGTACACAAATATTATATTCAAGTAAACTCTGTCTTTCATTGGTATGAGTTAGCAATTTCAAAACTAATTTATGTGTGTAATAGGACTGAACACAAAGCAAGTCTATTATGGACAGTGAAAACAAGGTTTATCTCTGTCAGACAAAGGAATTTCAAATTAGGAAAGGAGGAGACTAGGTAGAATGAAGTCCATGGTATTGGATCAGAAACAAAGGTATCAGTATAAACTCATGGATTTAAGTGTGAGAGTGTGTGTGTGTGTGTGTGTGTGTGCACATGTGCATGTGTGGGCTACTTTTAGATGACCTGGAGCCACTTTTTTGTTTTGTTTTGTCTGTTTTGCTTTGTTTCATTTTGTTTTCTGATGGACTCATATAGGACCCTGAGAGAAAGAAGGAAGATATATTTTGTTAGTCATTTAAGGAAATACCAGGCTTACCCTAAGAAGTGCTATCTCCAATAGGGTCTTACTAATTCGAGGCACAGAACTGAGACAGAACTACATAATGGGGGAGGGGAGTAAGAAAATGCCAATAGCAGCTAAGAATCCCTGTTCCCAAGAGGCCTCAATCCAGAAACCATGTCCTAAGTACTGCAAACTCCATGTACTCCATTCAACTCTAATCAAACTGTCACAAATTTGGACTCTGTTGTTTAATTTTAGGATACACTTTTGATCTATTAAGTTTCCTTAAAGGTGGAAGTCTTCCTGCATAAAATTGGGAGAAGAGCAAACACAAACTCTCAGAGCAGACAGACTGTTTAGGCCACTTTAAAGCCACTTTTGGATTAACAATGTCTGATCAAAATGAAAAGCATGACCATTCAAGAGCAGATTTCAGGATTCCTCATACAGACTCAAGAAACTTACAAGCAACCAACTGACTTTCTCCAGAGAACTTTCTCCAGAGAACTTTCTATTAGTCATTTGCATGACTTCAATGAGATATTAGTCAAAGAGGCTTGATACCACATGGAATGAATCAGTCTCCATTCGGTGAAGTCTCTGAGGGGTACTGACAAGCAATCCACTTCTCTGTTTCCAAGGAACGATTTATTTATGTGTAAGCTCAAGAAGGACAGAAGATGACTAACACTTTACAACAAACTGAGACTTGAATCAGAAAATAGCAGGTACCCAAAGACATGTGAGGATGGAGAGTATGAGGATAGTGACTCTCTGTAATGTAAGTGCTGTGATTTCTCTGACCTAGGATTTTCTTGTTTCTGTTTCACCACTGACTGTCTTATCTTACCATTGTCTGTGAAAAACTTATCCCCAACTAAACACCCCTGTCCTATAGCTTCTCTTTTAATCTGACCAGCTGCCTCACCAGACCAAGAAGGTTTAAATCGACATCATGTGTTTGCTCCCTTTACTTCGTTGAGATGTCTGAGAAGTTTGTGGTATGATACATTAGAAATTCAAAAGATACAATCATCCATAAATTATAGGGTCAAGAGCCTAGCCGGGAGCTAAAACGATTGTGCAAAGGTGTGTTTTGGATCTCAAACTCTAGACCTAGAAAAACCACCTCTATTTACAAAGCTTGCCCTATGGTACCGCTACAGGTTTTTTAAATCATGAAATGATTATTTATTTATTTGTTTGTTTGTTTATATCAAGATAAGTGTACTCTTTATCTCCTTTATCTATTTCATCCATTCCCCTCACAAAGCTCCCTCGGGCAACCACCAGTTCGTTCTCTGTATTTAAGAGTTTGTTTTGCTTTTTTGTCTTTTCTTCTCTTTGTTCATTTGTTCTGTTAAATTTTTTCTTAAATTCCACATATGAGTGAAATCATATGGTATTTGTCTTTCTTTGACTGACTTATTTCACTTAGCTTAATACCTTCTAGGTCCGTCTATGTTACTGTAAAGATTGCAAAGCTGAGTAATATTCTATTGTGTGTGTGGGGGGGGTATATACACACATCTTCTTCATCCATTCATGAGGATATTTACATAATTTACTTTAATTGAATAAATTGACATGTATTGAATATTGCATAATTGTTAACCCTAAAATCTAGAATAGGATTCATTCATTCAACGAATACTGATTGCTATGACATATTCGACTCTGTCTATTTACTGATGAAATAGAGATGAATAAAACAATGACCCATGCTCTCACCAAGCTTATGAGGGGAAGGAAAATGTATAACCAAAAGGAACAAATAATCTGATATGATAAAGTGTGAGAAGGAGGCAGAAATAGCATAAGGGAAAGAGCTTTTAAGCCTTGGGTGTCAGAAGTTGTAAAGAGAGGATCTTGCAGAAACAGATATCTGAGCTGGTTAAAAGAGAAATAGGAGGGCACCAGGCAGTCCTTAGTGCAAGGGCAAGTGGAGCGATGGGTGGCACAGGGATTGCTTGGAGCAAAGAAAACAGCAGGCACAAATGTAGGCATGAGATAGTATGTTGTCCTACAAAACTCAGAGAGTATTATTGGCGAGTTAGGTGATGAGGTAAGCAGGTGTCAGATCTGATGGGAGCAGATACGGCCGGAGGTCACCAGATGGCCAAGGTCATTTGTACCACTCCCACACTCATGCCCAGCCTTGATGAACCTGTCAGTGAGATGCCAGGGAAAAGTTTTCAGATGAGACATGATCAGACTTGCATGATAGATAGATGGATGTCTCTGGAGGAAAACAAAATGAGGAACTACGGTGATGGCATGTAGATTATAGTCTGGTTAGAAATGTTTCTCTCCAGTGCTATTTCAATCTTTGAATTTATATTGAAGACCACTAGTTAAAAGCAGTAGCCTTTTTTTTTTTTTTTTAATCCTCCAAACTCCATGCCAATTGCTAATGATGTCAGCAGCAATGACCTGGTGCGTGCAGGGCATGCTGGAGAGGGAGAGGTTAAAACTGCCACCACCACCCCTTTTCTCACCCATTCCTTCAGCTAGCCCAAAGAGACGTTTCATCTAAGTCAACACATTGTGCTCTGCACTGACAAGTCAGCATCAAGCCCAGGCTCTGAGCTCCCCTTTCCAACCTACTTGCGCTCTCCTAAGCCCTTCTAGTATGTAAATACTGAAGCATCCCTGAGTATCAGCAAATGACTCACAAGTGATCCTTTGATTCTTCCAGACCTTAGAGGTCTTGGGATGCCTTCTTGTGTGGGGTCTTTTGAGAAACCTCTCTCAGAACCCCAGTGGTCTACAAATGGCTAGGAGAAGCTCCTGCACGTGGGACCTGGGAGAGAGTTTCCATTTCTCAGTGATTAGTACCATTGTCCCAGAAACTGGCAACAGATGGTTTGGTCATTGGCTAAATCTTCAGCTGAATTTCCCAAGAGTACGAGCAGATATGACCTGCCACATAATCATAGTCTATCTGAAAAGCCAAGAGCCTAGAACAACCTCAGTTTACAGTATTAATGATCATCTGTAAAACCAGAGAGAATTTCCTGCAGTACTTTTAAAACATAAAATTAGTAGCTACACATCAATACTTTCTTTTTATCATACTTTTAAATTATTTTGGTGAGGCACAGTATGATTACTTTGATTTACCTTTTTGAGTCTGTAAATACTGTTGTCATTTTTTCTCTCCTTTTTCATGTTTATTTTCTGCTGAGCTATTGCCAAATAGTGGATTGTTCATGAGAATTAAAATGACTTCCTTGTTTGAAAAATTAGCATCAATTCATCAATTAGGTGAGATAAACAGATCCCGTCCTTTCTCATCTCACTCATAGAGTTGCCAGATTTAACACGCAGAAATATAGACAGCCTAGTTAAATTTGAATTTTAGATAAACTATGAATAATATTTCAGTATAAGTACATTCCGTGTAATTTTGAGAATTTTGAGACATATTTATACTTAAAAAAATGTCTTGTTTTCTTTACCTGAAATTCAGATTTACCTAGGGATCCTATATTTTATTTTGCAACCCATTCTCAAAGATCTGAATTTTATTTTAGAATATTTGATTAGGATATCTAGACTGGTTGGGGGACGGCAGCCTTCCACCCAGATTCATAGAATGAAGTATGGAGAAGTAGCATGTGGTTCAATCAAAAATAATTTGATGTCAGGAGGATTGTTAGATAGCCATTGAAAAGGACATTTTATGGTAAGTATAGACTAACATGGGAAACTGCACATTATAGGCTAAATAAAAAAAGCAAGATGCACAATTACATAATAGTAAATCATAAATAGTAGTAAAATAATAACAGCTAGCCTTTTGAGAATGCTAATTCATAACAGGCGTGTTCTAACCAGTCTTTGTATTAATATTCACAATTTTATGTATAGGTACTATTATTATCCCCAGCATGAAGATAAAGAAACTGAAGTCCCAGAAATTGCCTACTAAATACTATATTTTCACATATACACATATATTACCTTATATGGATACACAGATACATAAATATATGTTACCAAAAAGCTACATAAGCAGAAAAAGACTAGAAGAAAACATAACAAGCTGTAATGTTCATTATTTGGGGTAAGAATATAGTGATTTCTAAAATCTTATTCCTACATTTTCTGTATTTTCTCCAAGAGCATACATTGCTTTTTAAATAAAGCAATAAGATAATTTAAATGGAAAAATGTTATCTAATTAGAAAATTCTATCCCCATTTTTTAATGCCCTTGTTACCTGCCTGTACCATATATTACAAAACTAGTTTTGTGGGGTTATGTATGTTGCTATAATTTTAAACCACCCGAGGGTTCACCAGGTAGATACAGGCCTCCATCTTTTAAATTGAGGACCCCTTGGCAATCAATTGATGTTCAATGCCATGATCCCAAGTGGTCACTGAACATTCTGTTAGAAGATGAAATAGGAAATGGATCAGCAAAGAGAGAGAGAGAGAGAGATGTAGTTCTGGGGGCTTTTTTTGTGGACATTGCATTAGATGGAGCAATCCTGGCTTCATAACCAGCAAGAAGAAGGACAGGCAGGTTATCCATGCCTTCAAGTCATTTCCTCAACTTGCTTCTGAAGAAGCAGTCCCTTCAGAGACTTGTAGTCTCATCCTGAAAGTTATAAAAGAAACATGACAAATATCATAAGATCTCTCTGATATGTAGAATCTAAAAACAAAAACAAAAACAAGGTCAAAGATACAGAGAGCAGATTGGAGATTGCAAGAGGCAGAGATTGGGAAGTGAAATGTTTTCTTTCTTCTGTCCTTCCTCCTTCCCTCTCTCCCTCTTTCTTTCTTTCTTTCAAAAAATTAGTTGACGGCCATACCACTCTGAATGTGCCCAATTTTGTTTAGAAAAACTAAGTAGACTAAAACTAAAAAACTAAAAACTAAAAAACTAAGTAGAAATTTAAAAAAATAAAAGGATAAGGTGAGGTACTTATGTTGGTGTTGGTGCCCGTACGTCAGGGAGAGGACTTGAGAAGAGCAGGAAGCAGGGTTCAAGATAATCCTGAGCTGAGATGTTTCCAATGGCTCTTATGTCATCACTAATAAGACAGTTGTTTTTATAGGAGGCTGTCTGTAGCAAAAATAAGCTTCTGGCTTTTACTTTAAAGGAAAGATGCCAGCATCTAAGCTCATCTTTTAATTGCCTTATACGCAATAGAAGAGGTTGTTAGTATAGTGAACAAGCCAGAACAGGGATGGGGAAGCCAACCGTTCTCTATTCCTACCATGGAAAGTTCACTGGGAGGTGTGGTTCAAAACCAACCAGAGGATGCAGGAGATTGGAAAAGATTTCCCTTTCCCTTCAGACCCACAAGCAAAGTACATTGCCTTCTTTCCTTTGCAAAGCAAACACCGAGTACTTCTCAGAGAGATGCTACAAAGACGCTTCAGCCTAGAACAAGAGTGAGTCATGGTTTGTACAACTCAGTGGCGCTGCCAACCCGCCTCTGCTATCCCTCACAGTTTTTGTTTTCTTGGTATGATAATTAGTTGTTGGCATTAGGAATGTGTCTTCTGAGGAAAAAATTTGGGCACCTGTTATTTCTGGAATGAGTGTTCCATGCATTCTATTGAGGTAAGCTATCTACTCACAGTCCAAGTGCTGGCCACATGTGGTCACCTAACCCAGAGCTCCATTGTTCTCATGCTTTGTTTTAATCAGTCCAAATAACAAACATGATTTCCAGCCACCATCTTCTACCTTCCGCTGAGATAAACGGAGAGCAAGCTATTCAGGAAAAGCAAGAGTTTCTCAGTTGCCAAAAGCTTGAAAATTACCATCTAATGATTCTTAACTTCAACTACCCATTAGAATCACCTTGGAAGCTTTTTGAAAAATACCACTGCTGGGGCCCTACCCAAGCAGGTTAGACAGACTCTCTGGGAGTGGGGCCAGCCATGGCACTGGTGGTTAAAGCTCCACAGTGATTCTGCTGGAGGGTGGAGGCTGAGAACCACTGATCTCATTCATCCAGTCCCTTCCTAATGAAACAGACCCAGAGGGGCTGAAGGACTGTCCCAAGGTCTCATAGCTTGTTAGACAGTGTCCCCTTCTCTGTTTGTCTTCTTCCAGACTATGAACTCTTTGAGCACCTGAACCATGATGATAACATTTAAATCCACAGTGCCTACCCCAATAAATGTCTGATGAGGTCAGAAAGCCTAGAAGGGAAGGATGGGCAAGAACCTGGTCTTTCCTTTGTCCCATGGACCCTTAAAAGAAAAATCATTATTAAGATGAATTACTACAAGATTTTTAGCTCCAAAACTAAGTCATTAAATATCAGATTCCCCAAAACTTATGATTCATCTGTTTCTGGAAAAATGCTATGAGTCAGATTGCTCCCCCACCAAACCCCAAACCAAATGACTTTACCCTAATTAATCCAACTTTTTTAAGCTAAGTACTTGACCTTGTTCCACATCCCCTGCCTCACTAAATTCTCATTTTGTAGTCTCCTTAATTTCCCCTGTTAAACTTGACACTTTCAAATAAATAGACCACACACAATGGCATGCTTTTCTTCAGTATGAAGATTTCAGAGTGAAGAGAACTATGGAAAGTCTGTGCTCTGATTAAAGAGGCATAAGACTTGAACCTGACAGTTGGCGAGACCTCAGGCACTGAGTCCCGGACTGTTCTGTGGCTATACATCTTTCTCCAGGAAGTATAGGAGAAATCGAGCCAGTGTGTTGAGTTATAAGGGCTCAGAATTGGAGCACGGGTGTCCAGGGCCGTAGAACTGTGGGACAGATACTGTGGTACCCGTGTCCTCACCATTGGAACTACAGAGCATACAGTCCAGCCTTCCAAATGCCTATAACTCTGCCCGAGGGAATTCTCTGGGTATACCCCTGGGACAGACTGAAGTACTTGAGGATATCTTCCCCCCATCACCCCACCTCCATGGTGGTCTTCAACCCAAAACTAAGTGGAATTAGGGTCTCCAGCTCCCATCTCCCTTACTTCAAGGCATGTGTTGAGTTTCTCGTGGGGTTCCAGCCCAGTTGCCCTGTCGTTACCTGCTTGCTACCATATCTTCTTTTAGTTGCCTTCTCTTCCTTTACCCTTTCCCATTTCCTTGCTGGTTATTTCCTCACCTTATCTCCCACATAATGAAATCCTGTGTCAAGGTCTGATTGTGACAGAACCCAAAGAAGACAGTTGCCTTGTCAACTTTGAGTCCTTTGATTTGAGAAAAGCTGTTGAACTTTGAGAGTCATAGTCCTCAAATGTAAATTAAGGAAAAGATTTGGGAGCCTCACTTGGTCAGAGCAGGTGAAGAGCTGCTTCCTGTGGCTGCCAAAGCCCCCCTGACCAGCCTTTCACCTCCTGTCTCCTTCTGGCCCTCAACCCCTTGGGTCTAAGTGCTCCCTCCCCCAGGCTCCTCTCCAGCCACTGGGAGTTCCTTTGAATTCCTGCAAGTGCTGCGTTCCCACTTGTCTTTGGAACTCTCACTCAAGCTGTCCCTCTGCCTGGAACACTCTTCTTCCTTCTGTTTATTTGGCTCACTCCTACACATCCTCTAGCTCTCTGCTAAAATGTCAATTCCTGTAGGGAAGCCTTTTCTGACGCCTAATCTCGGAACGTGCTTTAGTTGTGTGCTACCAAATATAGTGTTCCCGTCGTCACATTTGGCATGCATTACAGTAATTTCTGTTTACTTCCCCAAGTCCACCTCACTCCCCATCCACCATCACCACTGGCTATTATGCTCCTTGAGAACAGAAACTCAATTTATCTTGCTCCCCACTCCAGTCCTGACACCCAGAGCAATGTCTATACATAGTGGGTACTTAGTAAACAAGTAATAAAATAAATAAAATAAACACTTGTTGAACAAAATAAACACTTGTTTACTAAACATTAAAGGATTTGGGAATAGACCTTAAAACAATGTTTCATTCCGGGCTCGGTCTCAAATGGTTGGCACCCAAGGTATGGCTGTTCTCCTTCAGCCTGTGTACTTGAAGCCTTGGGGAAAAGGGTGTGTAAAGGATAGAGTTTCCCTTTAACTTGAGAACAGCTTTATCTTTTTATCCTAGTGTGGGCTATCATTATTTTTAACATGAAAAATTTTAAAGTTGGAAAGCACTGTGTTAAAATAATCTAGCTCTATACTTATTAAAAAAAAAAAAAAAAAAAAAGTGGAGTTAAAATCTGGAAAAGAAAGTTGAATAGCAAACACCGAACATGAACAATGCTTGGAAGCAGAAGTCACCATGTTTAACAACTGTTAAGGACAATGCAGCCTTCCTAGGTGTGGGCCTTTCTAACGTTCCTTCAGACTTGGTGGCCTGATAGGCTTTATCGCAAAAATCCCGGGATCTTCCAGGAATGGAACCAAGTGCAAGGAGCAACTCTCAGTTTTTTCCATCCACCACATGTCTTAGAGTAAAGTTTGAATTTCTTAGCAAGCATAGAAGCCTCCCTGGGGCCCGGCACTGCCTACTTTTCTCTCCAGACTCATCTTCCTTCATATCTTGCCACACACCTTCCTTGTGTATTTATTTGCAGGCATGTTTTATATCTCTGTGCTGTGGCTCAGCTACTCACCCCAAGGCAGACTCCTCCCTACTCTCCCACCCTTCTGTCAGTTTTGCTGGGTGACTCCTTTTATCCTCGGAGACTGCACTCAAGCCCCAGGACAGGCTTCTCTGAACTTCCACAGTGGAGTTTCCACTTTTGGTTTCTACTATCACCTGAGTTTTCTTCCAGCACATTTAAGTGTTGAAAATATTGGTTTGCTGTGTCCCACTGACTCCACCCCCAACCACTTTATGAGTTTTTGGAGGACAGGAACTATGTCTTGTTCATCTTTGTACCCTCAAGGCCAAGCACAGGGTCTGCCATTGAGGAGGTATTCAATAAATGTTTACTCAAAGATGCTAAACAGTGTGATCATTTGTGTGTGATTAGGCCTTTGCCTGACTTAAAAATAGTAGGCAAACTTTGACAAATTGCTGATGATTGATTTACTACTGACCTATAATTTAAAAGTTTTGGCATGTTCAGTTTAAGTACTGGTCAATAAATTGTGCACAGATTGGAAAAAGGAAACATCTCAGTTTTTTTTTTTTAAATTATATAATGTGTCTCTCAGCTTGAATGCTGAGATCACAGACAACAGTCCTGGTGTGAAGCACCTGGGAGAAGGGAAAACGTTTTAGGCATTGAGCTCTGAGTAGCAGCTGGCTATTCCTCAGGTTCCTCACGTATGCAAATGTGTGACAAGTATGACTGGATGTTGATAACTCCTAAGAAATCTGTTTTCTATTTCAATAAAACTGAATAGTAGTAGTCCTTTGTTAAGATGAATGAAATCTGCAGTTTGGCTTTGGCATTCATTCCAGAGGGAGTGGTCATCCAAAAAGCTTTGCTCCAGCTCCACCCTGCTGCCTGCACCAAGAGCGACTGTGGTGGGAGTGTTCACACCCAGGGTCAGGAAAAGGTGGAGCCACCAGCCAGGGAGCCTGAAGCAGGATGCAGAACCCCTGGGGACGAGCGGCTGCCACGCCACTACCCTTGTGCTAGGCTTGCAGTACAGGGTGAGGTCTCCCGAGGTTGGGTTTCTGGGGCTCTAGTTTGTTTGGACTTTTGGCACACTTCCCACATCCCCTGTAAACCATAATAGCTGCTATTTATTCAGCTGTTGTTAGATGATGTCCTACACATTTGCATGAAACTTACTGTCCCTCTGCAGGTGGAGTAACAAATAATTTTTTTAAAATATTTTATTTATTTAAAGAGAGAGAGTGTGTGTGAGCATGGGGAGGGGTAGAGAGAGAGGGCAAGAGAATCTTAAGCAGACTCTGTGCCGACTGTGGAGCCTGTCTCGGGGCTTGATCCCACAACCCTGAGATAGTAACCTGAGCTGAAATGAAGGGTCTGATGTTTAACTGACTGACTCGCCCAGGCACCCCAACAAGTAATTTTAGAAATAACTTTCCCAAAGTTGGTGAGTAATAGTGCTACATTAACACCTGGGAGTCCTATCTCTACTCATGATGATCGATGCATCAAAACTCTGATAAAACGTATAGCCTGGATGTGATTTACATGAATTAGCTCATTATATTCCCACAAGAACATTTTTAGGAAAGAGGTATCCTCCTCTTACTGATGAGGATATTGAGGCAGAGAGGAAGTATGGAGAAATATACCTCTAGGAACCATGTAGTATAGTGAGGAGTAGGGAAGAAGTCCATCTCCTGTCTTCTGATTCAGAACTCTGTCTCTCCCTTTACACACAGACACAGACACAGACACAGACACATACACACACACACACACACACACACAGAGGCATGCTTTACTTCTGGTTAAAAAAAAAAAGAGAGAGAGAAAGAGAGTGAGAGAGACAGGTGAGAAAAGGACTAGTGAGGAACCAGATGTGTAATTTACATAACACAGGTTCTTCATAAACATGCCAGATGCCATGAGAAGTAAATTATAAGATCACTCACCAGTAATGGAACTACAAGCTAGGAGGTCTAGTAGACCCCCAAATCGGCTCACAATAAGGATGACTTGAGTTCTGCCCTATTTTCAATCCCACTTTGCTCTGAAGTATAAACTATAATTATGAAAAGACAAAGGTGTTTGCCATGTTAGCTCCACAAATAAAAGCATTCAAACAGAATTCTCTGAGGGCACCAAGAAATGTGGTTTCAAAGGAAGACGGGTTATCTCTTGCCATGGTGTATGACATGAGCTCTCCTGACATCTGAAGCTCTCTAATGTCCTCTCAGTCTGAAGGCTCACCCATCACTGCACTGTGGCAGCAGGAGTGTGGTTGAGATTAGAGTTTGAAGAAGCTTTGTAAAAATGAGCTACTGGTCTCATGAGACCTGCTGAGGAGGTGAAGTGCTTAGGGATGAAAATGGTCACCGTCACCCAGGAAACAACAAGGTTGGCTCCTACCACTTGCCCTAGTGTGATAGCTGTTCCTCCTGGATTAACATCACATTGATTAATTATGCCAGTTAAAAGCCAAAGCATGCTGAGAGCTGACCTCCTTGAAAGATTGCAAAGTTATATAAATCTAATAAGGGGCATAAGAAAGGAGGCATGACACAAAATGAGTTTCCTTGCTACTCTGGTTGTTAAGGATTTGCATTAGAATGAGGTCAGGTCATCACAATTTCTGTTTTAATTTGTCAATAGGCAGTCATGAATTGTAGTTACTGGCTGCCATCTCCAACTTCCTAGGCACCAAGTGGTGTATCCTTTTACAGTATTAGAGAAACTTCTGGTCCTGCTAGAATGGCTTTGTACTCTATTTCCAAACAAGAACATAATGTACATAGAATAAAATAGGTCAATATTTAGCTTCAGTATCTTCTGGCAATAGCTTAAACATGGAGTGGATGTAAATTTACCTTGACCCAAGGCTCACCATATGTCTCTTGCTATTATAAATATATCAGAATCATTGAAATTCTGGAAAACTCAGCTTTCTGCTCACACAGTAGACTTTACATACCATAAACTAACTCAGGGACTTTGTCCGTGATGATTTACCTATTAGAATACTTCCCCAGGGATCCCCATGGCTCTCTCCATGGGCTGCCTCAGGCCTTCACTCAAAGTCACCTTCCCAGAGAGGTCTTTCCTGACTATCCTTTTTCAATTTAAGCTGTCCATGACAGCTGACCTTGTCAGTTTCCATGCCCCTTTCCTTATTTTCTTTTTCTCCATAATCTGCTTTATTTCATACCTATTTATTTTGTTTCTTCTCTAGCTGCTGCTACTAAAATCTAAGCATCGCAAGACCAGGGATTTTTCTCTATTTTTTTCCCTACTGCTAAAATCCCTGCTTATAGATGAATTCTTAGTGCATAGTAGTCATTTAGTAAATTTGTGTCAAAATGGATGGGTGGGTGGATGAATAGATTCATGGATGGATGGACGGACGGACGGACAGACGGATGATCACTGGATCTTTCAGCTGGCTGGAATCTGACAAAGAGAGTACAGCTCCAAAAGTAAATAAAGGACAAGCTTATTTCTCAGCTTTTCTCTCTCTGCGTGTTGGCAGTTGTTAAACCATCTGCCATACAAGCCAGCTCTATCATTTCAATCCTGAAACCCTGTGTTAATTACATCACTACATGGTATTTCTTCACTTATCCAGGATAGCCATGTGGTGATAATCTTTTGAGACAATCCTCAAAGAATAGTATTTTATGACTTCATTAAAAGAAGGGATTAAGGTGGTTGCTGAAGTTGTGTCTGTGGGGAAGTCTCAAGTTTTCATGTGTGGTTAAACATAGTAACTGCCTCATAAGATGAACTCTTTATGTAGGTTAAGAGTCCAACTGTCAGAGGCATTTTTATGCACTTGCAAACTATTCTAATTTACCTACTAAATGCATTAAATGCTAATTCTTATACCTGTTTTTTTCTGTATGTACCAAGGACACTGTGGTCACCGATGTCTTCACTCAAAGGGGTATTCCCAATTGGTTCTGTTGGATCTTACTTTGATCAAGGGTCATGTGTGACATTCCTCCATTTTGTAACTTATCCATGCCCCCTTAGCTCTGTTAGAGATGAGGTAGAAGATAAACATATGGAGTTTAGCACCAGAAGATGGTGGGTAATCCACAGGCAATAAGCAGGAGAGTAAAGAGAAGGCCATCATCCAAAGGCTCTTGGGGGTCCCCATTAAACAATAACCTATGTCAAATATGCTTCCATTCAGCTCCCTGGTCCTGGAGGGGAAGGTCCTTCTTTTGCTACTCACCTCTTTCTTCTCTTCCTCTCTATCCATCAATCCTCCCCTCTCCTTTCTCCTGATACATTTTTATTTAAATAATGAAGTACAAATCCTCTCCATGTACCCTAAAATGTTCCCACTTAAAATGGAGTTTTCTATGAGCCTTTGTGTCTGCTTCATGAGACCGGTGGGGGTGGGGGGGTATGATCACAGGGATAGGAACACCTAGAAAATGCACAAATTAATATTTCAAGATATAACCATTATGCCTACTGAATGAAATCCTCCATATCCTTTACTCTGAGGCCCACTTCTTGCTTGAGACCTGTTCACTCTACTCACCTGGTATAGATTATTCCCTCTTCAGAAGCACCATGTATGTACCACTCATCTGTCCCTCCTGTTCACACTCAGTCTTGTTATCATTTTTATTCTGTTGTGCTCAAATATCTTCTAAATTCATTTTTTTCTCTCTTTCATGTTATCAACTCCTTTAGAACAAGGAAAATTCCTAAAAAATATTTTATAAGCCTGTACCTTACGCACAAGTGTTCAACAAAAATCTGCTGATGGCTTGATCAAATCCCAATCAGAAGCATCTGCAAGATACAACTGACTAAGGGTGGATGGGGGGAACTGGTCGACAAGAAGCGGTGTTCTGCAACTTGAGGTAGGGAAGCCCTCCTGTCCTAAGTATTATCACTGGAAGTTCTGATACAAAATGCAAGGTAAGGGTTGCATAGTTTAAAAAAGCAAAGTGACAAACTCAAGGAGAAAGTTTATATTGATGATGATGATCATCATCAAGATTTGATTATTACTGTGTTCCAGATCTTTTTCTAGATCCTTTACACATATGAACTAATTTAACCCTTACAATAAATAGCCCACGTGATCTACACTCACAGAGAAAACATTCATGTATACCTTAAGAGAATGGGCTCAATATGAAAGAGCAGAAGAGAAATGGAAAAGGATTAATTTTTCTAGTTAGTATTATTTTCCCATTAAAGTCTCAATATTCACCCCAGGGAGACAGCATATTGCATAATATTAAGGGCATTTACATTTTTTGTAGTGCTCTAAACCTCTCCATTACCAAGGGAAAGGATTTCCACTCAATGAGATCACAAAGTAGAGGATTATGCGGTTTGAATCCCAACACGTGAGAGGCCTGAAGACATTGTGCATAAGAAAATCTAACTGAGGCCAAGGGCTATGATATGTGTTACCACCATGGCCGTGACCACGAAGAGCAGTGAAGTGCTTCTCTTCCTTTGTGCCTTCATAGGGCTGCATTGAGGCATACCACTCATTTCCAGCAGAAATGAGTGATGTATCCTCAAATTGGATGTGGCTAGCTGAGTCTAGAGGGTGTCAGTCTTTGAGTTGCACAACGCCAAATGTCAGGACATTGTTTAGTTAGAATGTAAATTAAATCTTTGAGCTGGGACAAGACTGTGGAGAGACAGCAGGTTGATTTGTCATGGTAGGAAAGAGTAAAACACAGTGTTTCCTCATAAAATATATTAAAGATGTAAATTTGGGCAGGAAAAATCCTGTTGTTATTACTGCTTATTAAGTGTCGCTGTTTAATCTGAATTCTTCTGGGAAATTTTGAATTTGCCGAGTTTGTGTTAATAGGATTCAATGGAATAAAAAAAAAGTTGAAGTAAGTAGTATTATATTCCCAACCTGGTTTGGTTGTTGATGTCTCTTTAGACCAGGGTAAATATGATATCCTATAAGCTGTCATTTTATTCTCTCCTTAGACTATAGTCATAAAATTATGGTCAGTTTGGGTGTTGAGTTTTCTGAATGAGGATTTGCTGACTGGATCATTTTATAATGCCATGGACTCACTAGGACAAAGAGTCCTTATGAACCCCTTTGCTCTCACTGCCACTCACTGAACCCCGGTATACTCACACTGCTGGTCACAACGAGAACCAGAGGAAAGAGTGTGAAGGAAGCAGTGTGAGGTTGATACTCAATGTACAGTTCTAGAATGAACAGTGTTCAAAGTTACAGCCTCAAATGTCACTTGGCAGCAGTTATCCATAAATGTCATCCTTCTTCAGCTAAATTTGATTCTTCCATATGTAGAATATATCTGAGGATGAAGCAGTAGGAGTCTGAATGGTATGAAACTAGTCGTTTACATGTGTAACTGATAAGAATTTTTCCACTGAGGTGAATAAATGTCACCACCCATGGGAGATTCACAACTAGCTCCTATAAACACACACACACACACACACACACACAGAGGGAAGGTTCCAATCTATAGAATACCCCATCCCAGGCTACGCTATGTGGCAAACCTGTCTAGCCTGCACTGCCCAGGGCCCAACTGAGAAAAACAACTGATTTTCTGTTTGAAATTGGTTCCCCAGAGTCCAGAAGCACCTTTTTTCCTCCTTCTTTGGGGTGGAGAACATGAAAAAAAAAACTATCATATATCCTCTGAGACAACAAAGAACCTAGAAGGAGATTCAGAAGACTAGATCCAGCCTACAGAAAATCTTTTTGTCTCATAGAGAGTAAGTTAAAAATTTGGTAAGTTTTACATAAATATATGGTTTTCAGCTTTTATTTAGATGGTGATAGACAATATGCAATCACAATGGTGACATACTCCTAGTAGACTAAAAATATATAGAGATATATGTAGAGACTTACAAATAGAAAGTTTTTTATTTTAGGTCTTTTCTTATTCCTTAAGACTTCATGTTTGTGCACTATCTAGAGCACCTTGCAATAAAACATAAATTTGTATTACATTTTATAAGCCTTTCAATGGTCCATTTCATTTATAAAAATAGCGCACAGTGGATCAAAATAAGGCTTTTACACTTTAAGTATACTTTAAGCCCTTCCCAAAATGTTAAAATATTGGTACTCTGTTCAGCCAAAGCTGAAAAGGAATTCTGGGCAGAACTCTAGTAAAACCCTATATTAAAAACTAAAAATAGAAATATCAAATGATAGGCTAGATAAGGAATAAGTATTTTTAAAATATAAATAAACAAACATAGGAATTTTAGAACGTATTGGTCTTCCCCCACTCTGTTCACCAGCTTTGGTTCAAATGTCAAGTCTGTACTTCAATGACAAGATAGTGTGGAAGGAAAAGCCAAATCAAATGAGAAACACAGTCACTAAAATGTGTTCAATTATTTACAATGTCTGACCTTTCATAATTCAAATGATTTTTGGTTGCACATAACTTTTCCAAGTAGCCAGCTTTTTTTCAGAATGTTATTATATTTTTAACTAAAAATGTATTTTTCCCATTCCATCTGGAAAGTCTCAACTCTTCATTCAACTCCTGACAAATCTCAGTCTTTGAGAAACTGATGGGAAATTTTCGTGAAAGTCTTAGGACTCAATTTCACTCAAGTTCTTAATCACTACCTGGTTGGATGATTTTATCTCTTTTGATTAAGAAGGTTACTGATAGGGAGAGGCTGTTTGACTGATTTTGTAATCAGTAATGGAAAAAAACTGAAAAGGATGGTCACCAAAAAGAGTAACTACTGCTCTTTACACAAATTCTGTTACATAGACTGTTATAAAAATAAACATCGGTAGCTAATGACTGAATCTAAAGAAAATGAGTCAGAACCTAAAGCAATATGACAGATACTTAGGTCTGAACTCAGAGCCTAAGGGGTAATTGGATTGTCAACATAGATTTACTATACTATTGCTTGATGGATACATTTTACTATATTTTCTATTCTAATTTTCTGTAGATTTCATATATACTTATGATTGGCTCAATTCAGAATGGTGATGTCATTAACCATGATTAACTTTGGGCAAATCAGTCTCTCTCTGGGCCTCAATTTAGTCATCTATAGAATGAAGTTTTGGATTGGATTAAAAAATCTTTTCTGGGGGTTGCCTGAGTGTCTCAGATTGTTATGCATCTGCCTTTGGCTCAGATTAGGGTTGGACCTGGAATGGAGACCTGCATCAGGTTCCCAGCTCAGTAGGGAGCCTGCTTCTTCCTCTACCTGTGCCATTCCCTCCGCGTTTGCTCTCTGACTCTCTCCTTGTATCAAATAAATAAAATGTTTATTTATTTATTTTTTAAGAGGAGCTATAGAGTTATGGGTGAGAGGTTGTTAGGCAAAGGAAGAGAGAGAATCTTAAGCAGGCTCCATGCCCAGGGCAAAGCCCCACTTGGGTCTCAATGGGGGTCTCACAGTGGAGCTTGACTTGGGGTTTGGTCTCATGACCCTGGGATCAAGACCTGAGCAGAAATCAAGAATCAGACACTTAACTGACTGAGCCACCCAAGCGTCCCTGGATTAAAAGATCTTTAAGAAGGCTTCAAATGCCATGTTATGATCTGTAATTCTAGGTGCTAAGTGGTCAAATACTATTCTTTGTAAAAGCCCTAGCAGCAAGCACAGCACCTAAAATCTATGAAGTATATATACAGAGTCAGAGATGAATGGATGGTAGCTTTCAAAGGAGGTACAGTATCTGATGACAATAAGTTGACCTGCGTCCATTCGGTAAGGCACAGGACTTTAAATGTTTTCCAGCTTTGTTGTAACAAGTGCTTTTTGTAACAAGCACAGCATTGTAAAAGTTTAAAAGAAAAATTAAAGCCATCCATCTCCTGAATGAAGCAACCATTTCAACTTTTTGGTGTATAACTATCCATTCTTTCCTCTATGCTTATAGAAAAGTAAGTTGTTCTTATTCATTAGAAAACATTATACATTTTTTAACTTGACAATGTATTATGCAAGTTTTTAAATTCATACTTTTAATATGTATATAATTTTCTTTAGCATGATTGCATAATGCATTTAATTATGTTTCTATTTCCCCCAATTTTTGTTATTACAACCAATTTTGTAATAAGTACCCCTACATGTAGACTATTGCATACTGGTATATATATTTCCAAAGAGTTTATTCTCAGAAGATTTCCAGATCAGTGGATAGGCCCATTTTAATTTTGCATAAATATTGCTAAATTATTTTCCAAAATATTCACATTCCTCTCAGTGATACAGGAGTACCTATTCCCCAGAGTCTTGCCAGCTTTGAATACATAACATTGAAAAAAAAAAATTCCAGTCTAATAAGTGAAAAAACGTATCTTGCCATTTTAAATTACATTTTTCTAACTAACAGAAATTTTGGCATTTTTACACATGTTTATTTGCATGTGTTTTTGTTCTTTTGCTGTATGCCTTTACTGGTTTGCTTTTTATATCCTAGAAATCTTTTCTATTAGATTGTTTTTTTTATATAAATTTGTACGAGATTTTGTATAGGAATTAAATCAACACTTTGTCACATGGGTTGACATAAATTTTGAAAAATCTTTCTACCTATTACTTACCAAATAAGAATAATAATATTCATTTTGTAGACTGATATGGAAATTGAGAGTGTATCAGTACCAAAAATAGTTTCACATTACAGAATAACTGCTAGGCCCAGAATCCTGTATCCCTAAATTAATACGTGAAGCTCTACCCTTCAGTGGGTTGGAGATAGGCTTTTGGGAGACAATTAAATTTAGGTGAGGTCATGAGGCTGGGCCCCTCATGATGAGATTATCACTCTTATAAGAAGAGATGTCAGAGAATTTACTCTCTTTTTTCCTCCTACCATGGGAGGACATAGCAAGATGGCAGCCATCTCCAAGTCAAGAGAAAGGTATCATTAGAAACTGACCATGTGGCAACTTGGTCTTGGACTTCTAGCCTCTAATACTGTGAGGAAATACATTTCTGTCATTTAAGCCACCCAGCCCATGGTCAAGGTGACTATAACAATAACAATATACAAAACCCAACGATAATGTTGCCTACAAGAGAGCAGCATCTTTCAACTTCCTCAACAATTATTGATGCCTTTTTGAACATTTCCCATCTAAATTGTTGACTGTTTCCTAACTGACCATTGCTTTTGGCAGTAAAGGTCTACTTGTACTCATTTATTAAACATCACCCATGCTCGCAGAGGTGATGGGAGGGTTACAGGACATCTCTAGCTATGGTTATAAAATACACTGCTTCAAACTTAACACCATTTTATTATGTTCAAAGACTCTACCTCTGCTGCACAAAGTCTCAGACCTCAGCTGAAGACCTCAAACAGCTATGTGACCCAAACACTTTGGGGCTGGAATCACTTGAAGGCTTTTCTACTCACAGGTCTGGTGCCTGGACTAGGATGACTTGAAGGTTGGGCTCAGCTGAGACTGCCAATCAGGGTGTCTACTGTTGTCTGTCTTCTCTAAGTAGCGTGTGCTTTCACAAGCTACTGTACCATCACAGTTTTATACAGTGGCTCAGAGCTCCATGTGAGACCATTTCAGTAAACAAATGGGAGCAACATGGCCTTTTATGACCTAGGCTCAGAAATCACAAACATCACTTCCTCTGAGCTACATTAAGCAGTCATAAGCCCACTCAGATTCAAGGAAAGGAGTCATAAACCCTACTTATCAATGGGAACAGAACTAAAAAATGTGTAGCCATGTTTTAAAACCATCACCTAGAGATATAAACTAAACCTAGAGATATAGATATATGTACACATGTACACATGTGTAAGTGTGTGTGTGTGTGTGTTTGTGTATTAAATCCCTATGATTCTCACAACAAATCAATTGGCTATGTTGTATTATGTCTATTCCAACTTTCCTGGGGTCACATAACCAGTACATTGTAGAGGCAGGATTCTAATCCATATAACCAATGTCATATGAATTCTACTAAACCATGTCAATCCCAGGGGAAACTCCATTAGTTTCAATGCTTAAAACTGCCACGCTAATAATTTTGAGTTGACACTATATTCAAAGTAGCCCATTTCCTCTGAAAACAAAAGAAGCCATAGGAAATGAAATTGTGTTCCATTTAAATAAGCATAATTCACAAAATAGACAAACCCCCAGTAAGCTCTCAGAGACTTTCAACTTGAAGCCAATCATGTCAAGGCATCAGCTCACCCTAAGGCACAACATTTTCTAGAATTCTAACATGTGATTTCCTGAATGGTTTTGTTCTCCCTTTTTTTTTTTTTTTGCTGGAGCTGCTCCTGCTGCTGGACATATCTACCTCACTCACTCTCCCTTTCACAAGCCTCAGCTGACTTGAATCATCAGAGGAATTGACTCAGCTTTTCATTTCATGGTGAACACAGAGACAGAGCCAAAGATCATGCTTATAGAGTAGAGCAAACAAGACTCTGGTATGGGCTACTAATTTCCCTCTAGCATCTTCTCAGTCAATACCAATCCCAATAGTCTATTTCATTACCTACATGGCATGGTGAGACATCGATAGGAGCAACTTCTCATGCCATGGATCATTTGTGTCGTACACAGAGAAGTCACTAATGAACATTTTCTGGACAAGTCACATTGAAAGCACAATTTACTGGCCTTAGTTAAGGAATTATATTGAACATCATCTCAAAGGTTGAGGGTTGAAATAAAACAGAGAATAATCACTAAAAATACACATGCATACAAAATTACATCTTATATAAAGGCTATAAAATGCTTTATCATCTATAGTCTCCACTTCATTTCTCAGTCATTCAGCAAGCAATCCATTTCACAGACATTAATAACCTTT
The DNA here is from genome assembly GCF_030435805.1 of Mustela lutreola. Lineage (NCBI taxonomy): Eukaryota > Metazoa > Chordata > Mammalia > Carnivora > Mustelidae > Mustela > Mustela lutreola. The sequence continues at coordinate 67,260,688 of NC_081295.1, forward strand.
GCAGAATACTCTGTTGACCTGCTCCATTCACTCCCACTGTCTGTGTACATGTGTGCATTTTGTGTGTGCAAGTGTGTATCCATATGTTTGCAGGTCCTCTATCAATGAGATGTACACAATGACAGAGTCTTGCTACAACACTGAAAATACCCTGACTGAGGAGACAGGAGATCACTAAAATAAGAGTGGTCAGGCCCTTAAAAGGGATCTCAAAGGAATATATTTTCTTTAAAACAGATGACTTTTGGTGGTTCCAAATCCTTTGTATGATTTAAACAAAGGAATAGAAAGAAATGCCTAAGTGTGAAGTCTGGGAGAGCTGTAAAAGTCACTGTTTCTATTGAGTGAATCATCACTAATATTCAAATGAGCAATTGCTAACAAATTGATTTGTCCCCTTGGACTACATGTTGTCACACTGGCACAAGAAAGATTTCTTTATGCCTTTGTGTCAATAGAGGCTAGATCATAAATAGATTTGGTGCAATTTTATTGTATAGTACCAATGAGAGAAAAAAACAAAGAGAGGGAGGACTGTTTGTGGCTGCCTGAGTGGGAGAACAGGCACAGTTAAAAAGCAAGTAAGAGAGAGTGAGAGAGAGAGAGGGGCAGCACGAGTTTTTAATCAACTACTTCTCTTGAACTAAGAAACTAAATTTTATCATTCTATCTAAAGACATTTCAGGCAATAGAGATAAATAAAAGTCCATTATTTGGTGATCTAACTAAAACTACATGTCCTGGAAAAAAACATCAAATGCCTTAAAGGTGAATTAAATACTATTACTAGATGTGATTTGCCAAGAAAACGCAGACCTTTTTTATTGGTCTCTTCCTGGTAAGTATAAGGACTAGCACATACTTGACATTTAATAAGTAGTATCAAGTCAGGTAACACTAAATTTTTTTTTTTTTTAACTTTCCCAACTGGAAGAATACAGTTGATAAATACTGACTCTCTCAGGAAGCTGTATATTTATAAATTACCCATTTTTTTAGCATAGTGGGAATGGCAACAAATTATAAGTATGAAACATTTTATCCTTATTTGATCTCTCCCTTCAGAAGGAAGGACAACACCTTGTTACTTGCATCTTTTCTACAAAAGGCCATGAACCCACTCTGCTGTTGATTCTTTCTGTTTGTACATAATCCTCTCAAAGAAAAGATGCAGTGAACTGACATTTTAGATTTGGCTTTTCTTTTGTAACTTTTCCTTTGGTCTAATTCATGAATTAAATGAACTCTAATTTGATTAAACCAAAAGATTCTGATTTTTTTGTTGTTGTTGCTGTTTATTTCTCCAAAAAGGTTTTCATATATACAAAAACAATACAGAATTCCCAGTGGGCTTTCCTAATTCCTAATTACATACCTCACTACCATTTAGGCTGGAGTTTTAAACATATGATCAAGTCATCCAGGACAGAGAGGAATGTAAAACATTTCTCATGATATGGTCTATTTGTGTCCCTTTCTCCTTAGAGACATTTCTCACTAGACAGATATTTTAATGTTTATTATCTTTTGTGTTTTCCAGATTGCTATAGGAAAAAAAAATCATTCCATTCACCAACTAAATGTATCACACAAAACACTTTAATCTATGGAAAGATAAGCTTTCTAAAAAAGTATTACAACAGTATATGCTTCTTGTTTTAGAGAATTAAAAATTTAGCATTATTTATTGTTTTGCAAGATCTTTTCACATAAAATTTGGTACTGATAATTGCTTCATGAGGTAAATAGGGTGCATTTTATAGGAGTATTTTACAGATGAGAATATTGAGGCTCACTGAACTGAAGAGACTTGCTCAAGGTCACATGGAGGTTACCATACCTTCCATATCCACCAGGCACTCTCTCTACCTTCTGTATAGATGAGTCATCAGTTTTACCCAGCTATTTTATTTTATCTTTTGTGTTATGGTTCAAATAATATTATTGGGAGAAGAAAAGTGAATATACTACACAAAAGCAAATGGAGTTTCAAGGGATTCTTTTGAACATTAGAGTTTTCCATAAAAAGATGTGTCATCCCAGGGTCAGAATGTCACTGAGGCTTAAAGAAGAAATGGTGGGTCCTTTGTTCTTACTAGAGCTTGGCACATTGGTTAGGATGGGAATTCACTTAGTTGTTCCAGAATCTCAAAGGTATTTAGTGATTCCCACAAATGGTCACTGATGTTAGCTTTTCATAGTTTTTTATCTGATTTATTCGAAAACCATTCATTGACTGCTAAGCATGGTCCAGGCACGCCACAGGGGGTTGGGGCTACAAAAATGAATAAACATGTTTAATGAGAAAAACAGGCAAGTAAATAAATTCATTTAATTAATAAAGCAAGTTTAACGCTCAAACACGATGTTTGAACAGTCCTTACTTTCCTTTTTGCCATAAGCAGTAGTCTATGCTCCTTCGTCAGCACTAATAAGCCTGGTAAAGGAGATGGTAAGTACATGGTGGTCACTGTAGGTCTACCTGCAGGTGATTTTATAAAAAAAAGAGGTTAAGAGTGAGATGAAAGATGCCTTCCTTCCCTGAGTAGCCAGCACAGTGTTGATTTAACAGACTTAATACATGTCTCTATTTATTGCAGTGACCAAAATATGGTCCAAGTAATAGACTCCCGGCCCTATAGGAGAGAGCCCCTGCCCTCTGCCTCTCCTCCCTCATCTGGCCATCTTCTACTCTTTCTTTAATTCTTTGCACTCACATTCTCCCTTTGAAAAAAGACTTCCTGGGCCTCCCCTACCCACTCTTGCCACCCTCCAAACCAAAGTGGGGGAACGTCGGTATAGTTATGGCTCTAGATATCGTTCTTCTTCTTTTTTTTATTATGTTCAATTAGCCAACATAGAGTACGTCATTAGTTTTCAACGTAGTGTTCAAGGATTCATTCTTACCACAGTGTGTATTTCTCCACTAGGCTATAACTTCCTTAGAGACAGAAACTATTGATATTTGTATTCACGGGATCTTGCATAAGATTATCATAGACTCAGAGACAGTGGCAACATCTCCAAGGGATGGCGTATAGTGGGGAGAAAAGAGGGGACTTAACTTTACTTTAACTTCTTCCCCCATAGTTTCTATTAGCCATCGCCTCTTTACCCCCAAGTAAACATACAGGGTACTTAAAACCAGTATGCATGCTAGGCCAGTGTAGAATCAAGGCAAGGCCCCCAGCATCCCTCTCCCACGGGATGCTTAAAGAGCACCTTCTATCTATCCCTCAAACTCAGTAAGTATCTGCTCAAATGCCTTCATATCTGCTCAAATGCCTTCAGGAGAGAGGAAAGATGCAAAACAGGAAATCATTTGGATGACCATGCTTTTTTAAAATCAGGTTTATTGAATTATAACTTACACACAACAAAACATTCTTCCTCTTTCATATATAAAGTTTTGATGACTTTTGATAAATGCATAGTCATGAGACCACTATCATAATCATGGTAGGGACCATTTCTATAATCCTCAGAAATTCTCTTTGAACTACCAGAATTTTAAGCGAACTCTTTAGAAGAACCACAAAACTGATCAGTGTTGTAGATTAAGTAACATATCCTTGCATCTTGGGCAACTTAATGTATCTCTCCAAAATGAATGGTTTATTTTCCCTCCGTCATAATGCCATCATTTGGTTGCATGGTGTTTTTCTTCCGGAAATCTCAAAGCATTGAGCAAATAAGATTGCACTGTCCTTTCCCAAAGAAACCTGGTCCGGCTATAGAGATTTATACTCCAATGAAATCAATGCATCTCTTCCCAATTGACTTGTATGTTTCTCTTCTAGGTATTGCTTTTAACGAGCTGGCCCCTTGTTTTATCAAGTAGGCATGTGCCTTCCCCTTATTTTTCGATTACACTCCCTCATGACTATGAAAAGACTCTTCATCCTGGAGATACTTGGTACCTTTGGATTTGATCTGATGGATACATGGAATAACACAGCAAACAAGTGAATGACTAAATAAGTGAATGAGAATAGGAAAGACGGAATGAATGAACAGTTGCCTCCATGTCATGGATAGGCACTGTCTGAGAGGCACGGTGAGGTCAGGGGACTGGCCTAGAGCCTCACACACATACATGCGAACAGGCCAGATCAGAAGCCAAGTTTCTTTTCCTTGCTCTCTCCATTTACCCATCAACTCTCATTTTTAAAAAGTCTCCATAAAATATCAACATTAAAGAGTAAAGATGGGAAAATAGGGCACACACAAATTAAGTGGTGTTTTTAAGAATGAATTTTATGTGCAAAGAATGACATGGGTAAGGATTTCGGGGGTAGATTTCCACTTGCTAGGTAAAGGCTTTTTGGTCATTTACCAGGGCTTCCTTTCCATCAGATGGTTTCAGTAATACTTTTTAGTCATGTTCTTTGTGTGTTTTACCAATAAGACACTTCCTATATGTCCATTGTGTTCTTTTTAAAGAGCTTTCTTTAGGGAAAAAGGCAGTTGCTTTCACCGTTGGCCACTCTGTGATGACAAGTGGGGAGAGGACACCCGAAGACGTTCTATACGGTTAGTATGAGAGCCTCCATTGTTCTACCTACGCTTGCACCTTATTTCATTTTTCTCCACATTTGGACAGATCGGGAATGAATTTGATTAAATTTCCACCGAGAGACTTATTATATTCAGGAATACGTATCCAAAGAACGTCAATGAGCATAAAACCAAAAAGGATCTGCATTTCACAGGAAAATCTGATTTAAACGGCCCTACCAACAAAAAGAAAAGAAAAAAAAAAAAAAAAAAACCACGCTATTAAAGTAGCTCTCCCGAGGGCTTGTCAACTGCTTTTCAGTGCGTCCAGAGCAGGCGTCTTCTCTCCCGGGGCTGCTCAGATATTCATGAATCGCTGCGTCTTCAGCAGCGCTTTCTCTCTCCCTCTGCCTCCCTGGCGCGGCTGTCCCTCCCTCCCTCCCTCGGCTTCTGCTCTTTCTTACTCCTTCTCTCAGCTGCTTAACTACAAGCTCCCACTGGAACTTGCACGATCAAAAACAGCTCTCCTTCCGAGCAGCCTCCAGCCGCGCGCAGCACCTGGAGCCGAGCGGCGGGCCCCGCGCGCCCGCCGCAGAGCCGCCAGGTAGCCGGGGGCGCGCAGGGGGTGCCCCTCTCCGACTAGCCAGCCGCAGAGCAGAGCATCTCCCCGGGATCCGCCGCAGCCCGGGGGGCCGGCCGCGCCGATGCCCGAGCCTCGGAGCAGCGATGGGAAGAGCAGAGCCACTGCCCTTGGCAACTGAGAGCGGGAAGAGGTTGCTGCGGTAGCGACGCTGCAGGATGTGTGAGTGAGGACCCGAGCCCCGCCAGGTCCTCCATCCCGCTCCGTCTTCACTGCCTGTGTCCGGGAGCGCGGCCGGGGACCCGCTCGCTGCACTCACCAGGCGGTGCCACCCTGGATCTATAACTGTGAACTCCCTACTGTGGAAAATGGTAAACAAAGACATGAATGGATTCCCAGTCAAGAAATGCTCAGCCTTCCAATTTTTTAAGAAGCGGGTAAGGACGGGTTTTGTTTGTTTCTTTTGTTTTCTGCTCTTCTCTGAAATGCTTTTGATTGCTGGCCAGGGATAAGCCAAAGGTTGTCTTGCAGATTCCCGAAGGAAAGGCGAGCTTCTGGATGCCTTGGTCCAGCTGGGAAATATACCTGTCTTGATGCAAATTTGTGGGTGGGGGCGCCTCTGAACTGTGGGGGTGGGCTGGGCTGCCTGCCTTAGAGGGGGTTTGAGCCCGGAATAGGAATTTCTCAAAGCCACAAGATGACAGTCAGTGTTTAAGAGAATTGGCCTGGGGTACAGTTATGACTAGTAATTTAGTCAGGGACTAATTCAGTAGCTCTCCTCTCTCACCTTCGAAGGGTTCAACTTTTTCCACCCCTTTCACTGACTCTGTCTCAAGTGCTGTATTGCCATCTTCATTAGAAGCCGCAGCTTCTGGCTTCCCAAAGCCATGCAGCCAATAACTTGTCTAGTCTCTATCAGCGCTAAAAATAGCAAAGGACTAGAATGGCCTTTTGCAGAAATGATGGAATCCAGCATTTTAAATTCTCTATTTCACGTTGCCTCAATGTTGCTTGGTATGACTGCCTTTCTTTTCGAGAGAACAGTGGACAGTCTGAATCCAAGTGACAAGATGGGGTTATGCTGCTGTATATATTTATCCCTTCAATTCCTTGTTCTTCCATTCATAGTTGTTAACATCGCTTTGATTATAAATGAGGGGGGAAAAAGAGAGAAAGGGGTATTTTTGTGTGTTTCACAATAAACTGAATGCATTGTAATTGTCATGCTGGTGGTCTGCATAAACCTGCAGATTTATACACAAGTGGGAGGTAAGAAATGTATGATTGTTAAGAAACTGATGACTGGCACTCTTAGGGAGAGTTTTGTAAGCAACAGAACCTTCTTTCAGCCCCCAGATGCCCTGTCCTATTTAATCCCCTAGGGCAATTCCATCAAAATGGCTCTCTCCATTCATTCTTCCCGCCCTTCATTCAGGTCCTTTCTGAGCTGTGCCTGACACACAGCCCTTCCCTTAACCCACCAGCAGAACACAATGAATTACACACTGGGCCAGACCACCTCCCTGCACCAAATGGGCAAGCTGGAAAGGCAGTTCTGGAAGCAGTAAGTTAGGCCCAGCTAGAGGGCTGGCACAGGCTCCCTTTGACTATCTCATGGTTAAAGCACAACCTTCCCTCAAGTCATGGGCCAAAACATATGCATTAACAACAAGGCAAAACCACCCTGTCCTTCCTGCTGCCCCTGAAGATCCCTCACTAGTGGAGACTGCAGGCTGAATCAAAGCAAGTCAGTGCAACTTCTCAGAGCTCTGCAGTGTTTCTTGGTTTTCCCTGCAGCCAAAGTGTTTCTTTCCAAGGAATGGGCCCATCTTGAAAAGTCATCACCAACAGCAAACAAATGTTTTGCTAATAACCAAAAAACATGTCATAGCCCATAATTCAGAGCTTAAACTCTTTACTCTCTTTGAATTAATGAATTTATTTAGTGGTATTGGTGGGAGGGGAAGAAGGGTGATATTTTACAACTCCTCAGTTAGGTATTTTTTTTTTTTATCAACCAAGTAGCTTCAAGTAAAATTTTTTCTTTTTTTTTTTTTTTTTTGTCACTTACTTTCTTGGCTATCAAAATGTACTGATCGATATATAATTTACTATCTGGTTTCTTTCTGCTTAAAAGCATAATTGACCAATCGTCTTCAGTTGGTACCTCCGTTGACCTTGAATTTTGCAAAGAGCTAGCCAGGGTTTTATCTATTTGGCAGAGAGAAAGAGGTCTATAACAGGATTTTCTGGCTGGCAGCTTCAACCGCTTTCTAACCTGGGTTTATCAGTTGCTGGAGATAGAATCAGAAATCTCCCTCCTGGTCTCCTTACTCCTCAAGGACAGCAAAATCAGCAGAATGAGACTTTGTAAGAAGTCATGGACAGCTTTGAAGATAAATTCCTTGATTCTTGTCCACTGGTATACAGTAGTTCCAAAAGTCGATTTCATTTTGTACCATGACTTTTGCTTTGGGCTTTGCTTTTTTGTTTGTTTGGTTTTGGGGGTTTTCTAGTTTTTAATTATACAACCAACATGTAAACAGATGTGTAAAGCATTAAGACAGTGCCAGGTAAATCCCACCTCTTCCCCAGTCTTCCCCAGATGGAACTGTTGTGGCCATGTTGGTGTTCATAAAATCCAGCCTTCTTCTATGCATTTACATACACATTCATATACAAGAATGTTTTTGTTTTCAGCTAAGAATAATCTATTTTCCCTATATTCTACTGTTGGAGTTCCACACATTTCTGCATTTTTATTTTTAACCTAGATGGACAGTCTTACAAAGTGAACCTTTATCCAGTGCCCACGTAAAACCATGAATAGATCTTAGGGAAAAAAAAAAAACAAACCCATAGGTATTTTAGGGCTCATGAGAAAGACTGAGGTTTGGACACAAACTGTGACTGCAGAAGCCTTAAAGAGTGCTTCTGATGCCTCTGAGACATTCCAAAGGGAGCACAGAGAAGCTCACTAGAGGGGAATATTGATGACCTGTTCCATCCTTCATTTAGGAGAGTAATAATAGCCATCATTTATCTAGTGCTTTCTACGTTCTAGAGGTTGAGGGCCAAATACTTTATGTGAATGATCTCATTTAATCCTCACAGAAACCCAATGCAGGGAGATTAACCAACCAGCCCAAGGTCATGTAGCTAAGAAATAGCAGAGCTAAAATTTAAACTTTGTTTAACCCAAAGCCCGTGTTCTTAGTCCAGACTTTCGATTTCAAATCATCCTCCCACATTTTTTTTTTAATTTTCCACCACAAAATCTTTTTTTCTTTTTTTCCAAGTGAAATCTTTGTGTCTCTATCCAATGTACCAAACTTCTGAAGGCAGCCGACCCTCAGCAGACAAGCTTCTTGAAGCTCCTTTCCAGCCCACAGTCTGGAGACAGGCAGTCTTGGTGCAATTTCCCCAAATCCTTTGGACTTATGCTTTCCACTCTCATGTCTCAAAAGCTCAACTAAATCAGCTTAATTTCATTTAGCTGAGAATTGCTAAGCTAAACTCCGTAAGAGTTCTACTTCCAATCTCCCCATGTTAATGATAAGTTAGCTTTAGGATATCTTTGGATTATGTTTTAGTCTGAGTCTGTAAAGATTCACTTAAAGTGAATGAAAAGATGTCCTTATCAGTTTTATTCTCCCAATCCGACAGCTTTAAAAGTTATCAGTTGTGCTAAAGATAATCCATTTTCATGGATTTTAAGATATGTTCATAGTTCAGATTCTTGCATTATGACTCAGAAAACACAAACAAATGGCATTGTCTTCAACTTGATAATCCTAGGTCTGTAAAAAAAGACTTTGGTAGCCATGATTAAACTGTCTTCTGTAAAATTTCAGAGGCTATCTGGCTACATAGAATTTTGGATTTGGAGTGAAACTTAGAAACGCTCTCAGTGACCTCTCTGTTTTAGTGATGAGTAAACAGTATCAGGAAGGAGAAGACACCTGCTCAGATTAGAATATGGCTAAGCGCTGCTCACATGGGCAGGGTTTTCACTTCCAGCTCTTAGTGTGCTATCCTCCTCATCGTGTCCTGTAACTAGTTCAGGGCTTCATGCCTTGTCCATTCATTTTTTAATCAAAATCCAGCTCTCATCTTCATAGAATTAACTGCCGAGTGACCACTAGCTTTGACAAGACACTTTTGTCTGGACCCAGTGTTTCATGATTTTGTGCATTTGAACAATTTCCTTATGTTGTATTATTCTTTAATAATAACAAATTTTATAATCACCGTCACTTATACAACACTAACTTCGCTGGGCACTGTTCTCAGAGTCTTAAGTATGGTTATGTATGTAAGTTCTCACAAAAATCCCAAGATAGATGCTATCGGCACCCCGATTTCACAGGTGAAGAAACTGAGGAGTATGGAGGTGGAGAGAGCAGTCCTAGGGTACACTGCTAGTTAGCAGCAGAAACAGGGTTTGGATCCAAGTGCTTGGCTCCACAGCCCGTAGTCTTAACCACTGTCCACCCTGCCTGTTGGCGTTAACCAGTCCAGCATGATCAGAGGAAAAGTGAAGAGGTACTACAGCCCTAGCTTCCTCCTTTCTCTAAACATGTCAGGGAACAAAGCGAAGGTTCTCAGCCCGATTATGTTGTTTATCCTGGCAGAGCTGAGGGGTGAAATTTAGCTCCTCTGCAGTGGTTATTTTCCACCACTGTTCCATTAACAGCATTCCTTTACATGCATTTCCTTTTACTGCCCTATTATGTCTGCTTAAAGCATTGAATTGGAATGATAACAAAGATTTTCTACCTATGTGAAATACTCCATGTCTTCCCGGAGGGTTAACATTTATTGAGCTTTTACTAAGCGTCAGGCGCTGTTCAAAGTATTTTACTAGTGTGATCCTCAGAATCTTTGATTATGCCTATCTTACAGCCAAGGACACAGAGCTTCAGAGAGGTTAAGTAACTGGTTCAAGGTCATAGTGTTATTAAGAGAGGTAACAGAGTTCAAACTCAGGAGTCAGCTCTAGTTCCACCAATCTTTCCATTGACATCTCTGGAGTGCACCACCATGATGCTAACACTGCTTCAGGGTTGGCTCTCCCCATTGGAAACTACTGTGAGGATGATCCAAAGAGGATTTTGTGGGGAGCTTTTGGCCATAGCTATGGAGAGTTAACATTTTCCAAGCGACTCCCAAGGGTAGGAGGAATGCTTTCCAACAAATCCGAAGTCTCCAAGATATATTTGATCATACTTCCTGGCACCATAGTGCTTCCTACTGTGCTTTCTTCCGAGGTAGCTAAAACCCGAGTTGTTTGAGTCCTTGTGTGGGCTCCCACAGCATAGCTCGTGGTCCTGCTCACCCTGCGTGGTAACATCAGGACTGTTTACTCACCCGTAGCTCCCACAGGGCAGGAAGGTCTTAAAGGACAGAGAATCCATGACCTTGTTCATCAGATCCCTTACTTGTCAAACCAAATTTGTTGGATGAAAGTATATACAAAATGAATGAATGAATCCTTTTGTTAACTTGTCCCTAAGTCATTGTCTTGTCCTCTTCCTCCCTGTTTTTCTTTCTTGAGAGAGATTAATGACTTAGAAGTCTAATGCATTTTAATTTCCTCTCCGTTTAGATATGGATTATAAATAAATGAAGACTTTGAAAAATACCTTAAATCTGGTTCAAGGACAAGTTGTCACTATGCTTGATAGCTGGCAGGTCCTTTGGGAGACTTGACCTCATCTTGTTTGCTGCTGCAGTGTCCACTCCACAGCCTCTTTTCTGTAATACTTTCCCTGTTAGGTCAATCAAGACAGATGCAGTAAGATTGACTACTTTGCTTTATTGTACATGAATATAAATCTGACTTCAGTATTATGTAGTGCTTGCATTATGTATTCTCCACCTGGAATTTTTTTTAAAAAGAATCTTTCCAGCTATCATTTTTCCATGTGGTTTTAGGAGCCACCAAGTGTGAAGAAGTTGACCTCAAGATGCTTTTTCCACTTTGACCACTAAGTTGTTGAGGGGTTGGCCTGGAGTAGGGGCAAGTTCAGCCGGTCAGGTGTGGCTGGGCCGGGGAGCTGGGTCTCCAGTATGGCGGCATGCAGGAGAGGCACCATTCTCATGGACTCCATGTTTTGGCACCCTAGCAGCTCTCGAGAAAGCCCGATACTATTTAGGCTCTCACTCTGCTACAGTGCTTGGGAAATATTTTGAGTGGAAAGTGTAGCGGAGTTCCTTGAAGGTTTCGTTTTTTGAAGAATTAGTGCTAATGTGCTGATGCCATATCTAACACCAGAATAAGAAATCTTCCAAGCTCCCCCATATTTGATGATCTGCAAATGCTTCTTGAGACAAAGCAAAACTAAAATGGGGGTGGACAGCCACTGAAACGCATGTCCCACCCCCCACCTCCCCCACCCCCTGCTGAAGAGGTCTGATTATAAAAACATAAAGGAAAGAACTGTAGGAGAATTGGATTCGTAGAAAAATTTAATTAGTAATTTAGGTCAAGCTAAAGATAGTTCACTAGAAGAAATACTGTGGAGGCAGATTTTAAAGTGTCATTTTTTTTTTTAAACACACACCAGTTTTCAGTTTCAGCCGTAAGTATAAGAAGTTAATATTTTTAACATTGGCAGATAAGGAGAAGACTCCTGACTTACCGGGAAGACAGCGTCACCTGCCCTCTGACTGACTAGCACCTCAGATCCTAACTTGTCAGCTTGTCTGAGTGTGGACTCATTGACTTCTCACCAACACCACAATAAGGACCTTTATTCTTTCCATGGGGTTTCAGAAAGTTCGGTTCACAGGACAGTTTTCCCAAAGAGCTTTAACCGAAGGAATATGCACAATCTCCCTGGAGATCCATGGCTTCCTGTTGGGCAGAACACCTTGGCCCTTCTTCTCAAGGCCTCTTCCTGGCCCAGCAACGAGAAGGCAGTCAGTCACAGTGATGTACCCTGGTCCATGGTCTAAGGGTCAGCTCACCAGCAAGTGGCCAGATTTCCCTGGCAGACTACAGACTCGGGCTGCAAATTTTATACCATTCTGTGTGGGAGGCAGAGGAGAGTAAGGTGGGAGGAAAATGATAAGGAAAAGCAGACCCGGCAAGTTAGGTGCTGCTCAGGCTTCCTGGTGCAGCTACTCCAACACTTGGAGACAGGATTCCTGTTAGTTTGTTTACTCTCACACCGATCGCTTTGCAGCCTTCTAAAACGATTTCCTAAGTATTTACAACAAAGGAAAATGACAATCAAGGCTGTAACTAGGACGGTAGGAGAATGTCCCCCTTGGTAAAGCAAGATGCCAAAATATTACTCTAATTGCTTTCCAGAGCCTGCTGTGATATTTTTTCTGGGAAGAGTCTACTTAGCTATTTTTATAGCATTGGGGTCACCTTGATCTATTTTCCCTTCCTAGGTCAGGGCATTCACCCAAAATGCCGTTTGCTTGGGAAATGATGGACCCTGTGGCTCTTCCCCTCCTTGTCTCCTCTCTCCCCATCCCTTCTCCTCTTCCCCCTCCTCCTCCCCTTCCTCTCCTCCTCCTCCTCTGTCTCCTCCTCTTCCCCCTCCCCCTTCCACCTCCTCCCCTTCTTCCTCCTCTTCCTCTCCGCCTTCTTCTTTCTCCCCACCCTCTCTCTCATCTCTAAAAGGTAAGTTCACATCAAAGTAAAGGAGACAAAAGCCTGAACTGAAATATTCCTGGATTCACATGCCATAGAAAACCCAGAACTCTCATCCCTCTAATCCAAGGGTAACAGGAATATCTTTCCATTTCTGAGTCTGCTACAGAGAGTTCAGCCAGGATGAAAGACCACCACAGATCAAGATTTTAGTTTCTGGAAATAGCAAAGTGAAATGGGTCCCTAAATAGTTCAAAGATTTTAAGGTTCAAGTCCATGTGGGACCAACATTAAAATATACTGAGGAAAAAAAAATTTAAGTTAATAGTTTGAGAATTAAAAATAAATAAGAATCTTTATTTTGAGTGCTTATTAGTCACAACTATAATCTTTTCCATAGAATGATCTTTCTGAAAAGTAATCGAATTTCTTTTGAATCCTGAATCTTTTCGGACCAGCATTAATTTGGGTTATATCACAGAAAAAAATTTTTGAGACAGAAAACTATGAATATGTAGCTTTTAGGGTGGTTAAAAAGATTGGGGTAAAGCTAAGAGGCACAACAGTGGAGATTTGGTCTAGCAATAAATACATTAAAAATGAACTCTCTAGTTTCATAGGGTTTCTCTGAAACCTGGAATATAAACTCCCTGAGGGCAGAGATCATGGCTATCTTGTTCACAGCTCTGAGTTTCTGGTACACAGTAGACACTCAACAAGATACACTTAATGAATCAATAAAGAGAACTTAATCAAATGGTTTGGGGAGGAGGTGTCCTGGTAATTGTAATATAATTACCTAGTTAAATAGAGAAGGTATTGATAAAGAGAGGAAGTAAGAATTAAAGAAAATCTTGGCATGATTTCCACTATTTCTAAATAGTGCTGTTTGCATGTCAACAAATAAAAGTGTGAAAGAATTAGAAGCTTATGCCTTAATGAATGAATGTACTTTAAAGCCGGTAATGCAATGACGTATTTGTTTATTTAGGTTTGGCAGAAGCTAGATTTGAGCAATAACCTCCAAACTGGGTTCTATTCTGATGATTAGTTTGCCATTTTTATAATACTAGGTGTAAATAATTTTAAAAATTAGTAATAAGTTGGGCGGCTTGATCTAGGAATACTCATATCTTTTACGTCAATTGTACCATGATGAATAAGAACAGGTGAGTGGAGATATTAACAATTTCCTGAAGAATATATTGAATGCAATGATAAAGCTTAAGGAGTTAAGAGATGTCAAATTAAGGAGTTCAGAGTTAAGGAGTTAAGAGATGGCAATTCGTTCATGGAGGGAAATCACAGAATCTGTAATCCATCTTTAAGTGAGAAATAAAAAATATCTAAAAACAGTCTTTGATTTTCACAGGGAAATAAGAGTTGTACCTGTCTGTTCAGGCTTCCATAATAAAATGACAGACTGGGTAGCTTAAGCCACAGAAATTGATTGTCTCAGAGTTCTGGAGGCTGAAAGTCTATCAAGGTATCAGTGGGGTTGGTTCCTTCTGAGGCTGAGAGAGAAGGATTTCCTTCCAGGCCTCTCTCCTTGGCTTGTTGATGATCATCTTCTCCCTGCGTCTTTTTCTTTTTCTCGTAAGATTTATTTATTTTAGAGTGAGAAAGAGCAGAAGCGAGTGGGGGGGGAGGGGCAGGGAGAGAGGGACAAGGAGGGAGAAAGAGAGAGAAGGAGAGAGAATCTCAAGCAGACTCCCCATTGAGCGTGGAGCCCAACACAGGGTTCCACTCCATCCCAAGACCCCCAAGATCACGACCTGAGCCCAAACCAGGAGTTGGATGCTTAATGGACTATGCCACCCAGGCACACCTTCTCCCTGCATCCTTACATCCTCCTCCTTCTATATGTATCAGTCCAAATTTCCCCTTTTTATAAGGATAACTATAAGGACATTTATACAGACATCAGTCACACCTCATTAGTGCCCACCCCCTTTTAACTTGATTACGTCTCTAAAGATCCTATCTCCAAATACATTCTGAGTTTCTGGGTTAAGACTTTAAGATACAAATGGGGGGGGGGGTTAATTCAGCCTATAGTTTTTTCTTTACCATCGAAGCCTCATTTATATCTGCAATGGAATATCCCCAATAGAATGGGCTCTAAAGTAGAAATTTTTACTTTATTAAAAATATGGGTAAATTCTGGGAAACAAATATTGCAGAAAATCTATAACACTGAAGAATATCAGGTGAGGCAGAGGTTTGGCAGGCAAAATTATCTTAATTGTTTTAAGGACGGTAATGTAGTAGAAGTGAGAAGTAAGGGATAACTCGAAAAATATTGCTGCTAAGTTTTTATGTAATAGAGCTGGAAGAGCTGGATGGCTGATGGAATATCTAATATAACATTTAAGAGCTTACAACTAAGTAATACCCATGTGTAAATGAATTTAATCAAAGAATATCAATATAACTATTTTCTCTTTAACCACTCGAGCTCAAAGATTATTACGTAAGAACTAGGACCTAGCAGTTACTGTATACAGGGCCTTAGTTATCAGCTTTGGCAAAGCAGTCATATCCAATTTATTTGTCCATCAGTCAATTTTTCCATGAAAGGGCCCATACCTTCTCACATTGCCAGTAATAAGATGGTAGTGAAGCCATTGCTAATAACTAGTCTTCTAGCATGAAATGAGTTCTTTAAATCAGGCATTTGAGAGTAACTCTTCAGACTTAATCTCGATCACATAGAATTCCAGGATGTGTAATGTTTGTTTCATCCCATATCTTGACAATTAGCTCTTACATTATACATTTTATTCTTTTCCAAAAATCAGAGCAATGAACATTTCTAGCAATGTCTTCCTTCCTAAAGTCATTATCTTCCGATAGCAGGTTCAGAATTAGTGTTGAAACTCACACTTGTGGGGGAGGGTGAAGGTTTTTCATCATTAAGAACAGTATAATTTACACTTGTGTGTATCAGGCATTAGGATAGAAATGCAAATATAAGAAAGTATATTTTCCTTCACTGTTCATATACTACCCTAACCCCAGGAACTTTGGTCACATCTTCCTGTCATATACTCTTTGTAGCTTCTTGTACTTTTTTTTTAAATGGCACCTGTCAATGTATAATCACATATTGATATAGCTATTTAATAAATATCTTTATCATTAATTAATATCCTCCTAGACTCTGGTTCTTTGAGGGAGGGGCTTGTGCTCTCTCTTGCTTGCAATGATGTCCTCAGAGCTTGGCTCCTGGAATGTTATCAATGAGTCTTTACTAAAACAAAAAGATAAGAAATTATGAAATGCTGATCTAAGAGGGAGAGAAGAGTTAACGCTTAAAACACACAAGTCCTTTCCAT
This sequence comes from Mustela lutreola, assembly GCF_030435805.1. Lineage (NCBI taxonomy): Eukaryota > Metazoa > Chordata > Mammalia > Carnivora > Mustelidae > Mustela > Mustela lutreola. The sequence goes on from NC_081295.1 coordinate 67,276,712, forward strand.
TTTATTGCTTTTTTAAACTTTTATTTTGTTTCAAACAGAGGCAGATGCTAAGACTTCAAGTCTGAGACACATTTATATTCCAAATGGCATTGCTTTTTAAGTCATTGTCTCTTCTGTCATTTACTGTTCCTGTGAGGAGAGCCACATAATAAACTGCTCTTATAATTTAGCTGTAGGTTAAAGATTTTTCTTTTCTGAAAGAACACATTTAGCATGATATAATCCCACAGGTTTTCCTCAGTTGCCAGGAAACTCAAACCTAAATTTAAAGGTAAATTTCAGTGAACAAATTAGACCAATCTGTAGAAACAACTTACGAGTTGCTAAATTTGGTTTTAATCTTGTATTTTTATTTTAACTCTCTTGTTTTGTGTGTCTCGTTGTAAACTGCCTCAGATGTTTTCAAAAGTAAGATGGCATATTATACTAATGTATTGCTATGGTGATAAAACAGCAAACACAGAAGAAATCTAGTTCTAAATTATGAAGTGCTTCTCTATTAGTTTTTCTTCTTGAAAATACATGCCTCAGACCACATGAAATTGATCACTGGATCAGAGCTAACTTTTAAACTGTAGGTTTATTATCTCAGATGTAAAATGTAAACCTCATGGACTCAAAGTAAAACTCTAGGTATGTTTTCTGCTTGTCCCCTTAAAATATATTATAATACTCCAGATCGTGTCAAACTGCACTGAATTTGTTATCTATTGTTGTGTTACAAGATATCCAAACTTAATGATCGAAACAACAAATTTGTTTTTCTCAGGATTCCATAATTTAGGAGTTCGGGTTGACTTATTAGGATAGTACTGCTCCATGTCATTGGCTGGGTCATTCCTTGGCTGTGTTCAACAGGGGGCTGGACTGGGCCAGAAAGTCACAGAAAACTTCACTCTCATACCTAAAGCCTTATTGCTCCTCTCTTTTGGCATCTTTCTTTCTCCAAGTAGCTTGGGCTCCTTCCATCATGGTCATAAGTTAGTTGGACATAGATGTCTGCTGGCTTCCGAGACAAGGGCTTTATGAGAGTGGCAGAAGTTGCCCATCTTGTAAGGCTCTGATTTGGAGTTTATAGTGCTGTTTTCACTATAAAAAGAGTCACAGGGCCGGTTTACATTTAAGGGAAGGAATAAATTCCACCTCTCAATGAGAAGAGTGCAAAGTGAAATTATTGGATGTTTCTATTTGTTCCACTAAAACTACATAATTTTCCAAACTGTACCCAGCTGTACTGAGTTAATCTATAACCTCTTATAATCAAGACATTTCCAGTTGCACTCAAAAAGTAGAAACACTCAAACCCTCATAGGAGAAAGATATTAAGGACTCCTAATACAGGATCAGACAAACCCAGGTGGACCCTACATTACTTACAAGCTTTGTAACATTGGGCATGCTATTTAATGTTTTACCTCTATTGGCTTATCTATAAAATGGGCTTAATAACAACACAGAACTCAGAGCCGTTGAGAGGATTAAATTACAGAATGCATGTAAAGCATTTAATCCTCATGTCTGAGACATATTTAGAGGCCCAAAATGTAAGATATTATCAAGATGACCTTAAAATTCTGGCTTGTCTTTTTAAACTACCAATTCTACACTTTTTGTTATGGTATAAGTTGTGATTTTCCTCATGAGTCCATTTAGAGACATGCTGCTATTAAATCTCTTTGCTTTTGGATTTTATTGTTTAAAGGTCATTTCTCAAAAGACTTCTTCCTGGTCAGCAGGTTTACGCTTTTACTGAGTTATTTAGTGGTTTCCAGAGGCTTAGGAACTAGTGAACATAATTAATTTCTCTTCTGTAGATACTCGTCCCTAGAGCAACCCCAGAGGGCTGGCTTCATCACCCAAATAGTACTTCATTTGTACAGGATCCCATTAAATCAAATGGTACCAAATTACTCTGCTTTTTTGGCTCCATGTGCACAAGGTACTGACAGAGAAACAGATACCCAAACCCTTATGACCAACACATGATCACTTATTGATGAGATTCTATCTGAATGTAATGCCAAGTCTTGTTTTCTAATCTACCCTGTTCTACCAAGTGAAGACTTGGAATTCATTTGCATATTCAAAAGCATGACCATGTAACTCATGAGCACTCGGAAATACTCCTTAAAATCCTTTAATTGCTCCACTTTCATGAAACTATTTCTTATTAAAGTCTCAAAAGCTCGTATTGCAAGACAGTCCATCCCTCTGTTTTCTTTAACCCTAAGATCAAGCTCTTTCATTCGTATTTCCTTTGTCCTGCGGATACTTAGCCCTCCTTATCTTAACTTTCCCTGTCTCCACAGGCTTTCCTGGGGATCCTTCCCACCATGAAGCTTCTGTGGTGGCTTCTGTGCCTCAACACTGTCCAGGTTCTCTTCTTACCTCTAGGCTATTGCCTTGTTTCCTTCCAGCCTTCTCCTGCTCTGCCTTACTTCTAATGTGGGAGTGGCTCCGTCTCCAGCCTTGCCTCACTGGCCTCTCTCCCCCTTACTATCTTTGTCTTTCTTTACCCTCTCATTCTGATTCTCCATCTTTCTCACTTTCCCATGTATTCTCTCCTTTAGCTCCTCTTCCTCAGCAATACACCAGTTCATTCATTCCCAGGCTTTAAATGCAATCTGTATCTTTCTTAGATTTATCACCTCACTAAATGTCAGATCTCTATTCCCAATTGTCTACTTGATGTTCCTGTAGAAATGTCTCATGGACACCTTAAACTAATCCTATCCAAAACTGAACTCTTGATTTTCCTTCCCGTGTAATTTGATTCTTTTCTCTATTTTCCCCATCTCAAGTAAATGAAACTACTGTCCACTAATTTGCTGGAGCCAGAAACCTACCAATTATTATTCTTCCTTCAATTCTTCCAACATTAATGTAATTCATCGACACATCCTACTGAGTTGACTTCTAAAATAGATTTTTGTTTTTGCTTTTTTTTTTTTTAAATTCCCCTCATTTTATCTTTACAGACTTGGTGCAAGGCACGCCCGTTTTTTTTGGACTCTTTAATAAAACTTCTTTACTCTTTTCTTCACATCTACTCTTCCCTGCCTTTCTCCTCCTTAACTTTCCCATGAAGAAATCACAGCACTTTTAGACAGATTAACAGCTTTCCCATAGTAGTAAGTTTTCCTGAGGAAACAAGGCAGTAAAAGAAGAAAGAACCTCCCCAGAGTCGTATAGAGAAGTGGCAAACTTGACCTTAGAAACCAAGATCCTTCTTTGTGGCAATATAATTTTTTACTCTCTGATATCTACTGCTTTGTTTTGTTTTGTTTTGTTTTTCTACTCTTCTTGATTTATATTCTTTTTTTAATTGAAGCATTTTATTTTGTGAAAAATTAAGATATTTGGGGCTCTTTTGAAAAAGCAGATGCTAAAATGCTTTCGTTTAAATTACATTATTCATGTATGTCATACATGAATATGACAATATGTCAATAATGTCATGTGACATTATTCATGTCACAGAGTTTGGAAAAATTACCAGAGGCCCCAAAACCCTGTCAGAAGGAAATGTCCTAATTCTTTCTTTGGAACTAGAACAAATAGACATATTCAAACAGTGAGTAGTTCCAGATTGGGAATCTTTTTTCCAGATTGGGAATTTTTTTTTTTTAAGTGGTTTACTAAACCAGAGCATAATAATAATGTTAGGGACCATACTTTTTATAAATTTTACTTTATGTCAACTGACCACTTTGGAAAGTTTTGAAAGTTCTTCCTATTCTGGATATATCCAGCATATTTTACCTTATCCCCTATGCTCCTTGGCATAGCTCTCTGATGCTAGTAGCTCAGGAATGAACTGGGTGGGCCTCAATTTCATCCTTCTTACTCTTCTTCCATCTGAGAGTTCCTCCTTCACTCACTCCTCATCCTAAGCACACACTTTGCTAAATTCTACTTATTTTTCTGTAGCTAGCTGTAGTTCCATGTGATCCATGGAGTTTACCCCGCTGCTATAAATTGCCCAGATTTCTCTCTTCAAATGCCTCTTCAACTCTCTGTAAATACTGATTTAGCATACTAATTACCTTTTATTGATTGGTTCTAATATGCTCTCACAAGTAGCATTTTCATAGCACTTAATTTGGAACACATTCAATGATGTTTTTTTCTCCCTTGTGTCTCCCAGCTCAGGAGTGCAGGTATCCTTAGCCTTGATTCAGCAACAAGGATGCTGAGCATCAGAAAGATTAAGTAAATTTCCGCGGTCACGCAGATAAGAAGGCCCATTGTCTGTTGACAACATTTGAGATTCTCCTTCAGCACATCATGTCACTTTTCTGGCAATCGTTGTGGGTTTTTCCTGGACATTCTATGCTCACTGTCTGTTAGGCTAGGAACTTCAGAAACTTGGAAGGAACTGTTTGCTGTCATGCTGGCATCCTCAGATTCTTTGGTCTAGGAGTAGAAGGGAATCCACTTTCGTGCATTCTACCTTCTAAATAACTTTTGGCTCCCACTTCCATATACTTATTGACAGTCTGCACTGCCATTTGCCTAGTTCAAGTCACCTTCATTCTTCCCTGGAGAACTGCTACCACTGCGTAACTGCCCTTTTGCTGACAATCTTGCCCCCACAGAACCCTCCAAACTTCAGTCTAGAAGAGCTTTCTAAAGCACAAGTTGGAGCATGATATGCCTATGCTGACTACATTTCAGTGACTCCTGATAGCTCTTAAAGGAAGGTCTTAATTCCATTTACATAAGGTACACTGAGTAGTCAAATTCATAGAGATGGACAGTAGAATGGCGGCTTCCTGGAGCTGGGGCCAGGTGGGAAGGGAATGAGGAGTTAATGGATTTAATGAATAAGAGTTTCTGTTTGGAAAGATGCAAAGGTTCTGGATAAGGATGGTAGTGATCTGTCCAACAATGTGAATATACTGAATTGCACACTTAATGATTACAATGGTAAATGTGATTTATTATGTATATTATAGTGTACATTATGTACATACAACATCATGTGTGTTTTCTCACAATAAAAAAATAAAATATACTTTATTAGATGGGAATGGCTAAGGAAAATAAAGATAAGATGAGGGATTAGGAGGGCTGAGAGGTAGGAGGTGATGATAGGCTTTACTGTTACAGGGTTCCTTGCTTGTTTTTGCTCAGGACTTGAGTTACCATGTACAACCACAAGTCTGGAAGAAGATTCAGAAAGACCTAAACCTTCCTTCTGATTACCAGTAGATACAAAAGTAAAGCTTTTGAAATGTGGGTTGCTAAATTCCCAAGAACTGGATGCCTTTTATTCTCGCCATGAGGTCAGTAAGGGAACTCCTCAAGAGGAATATTGGCATCTCAAACTGTTAGTCAGAACTACCATTTATCTTTCCTCATCCACGTTTCGGTTGGACATAAGCGCTTCTCAGCCTTGCATCATCAAAGAATTATGAGACCATTTCAGGAGGTAAAGATGACTAGATTTTGAAAATCAGATAATTACATCTGATTTATGTTTCCAGTGTCTCGATAAATCACCTTAATATCCAGGCTTCCTTGGGTTGGTTTTATATTATTGACTTAACTCACACAAAACAAACAAACACACACACACACACACACACACACACACACACACAAAGAAACCCCCCCCAAAAAAAACAGTCCATGTGGATTCCAAGTCTAATTGCAACCTTGTAGTAAGCGATCTGACTTTTGGGGTTTTTTTTTTATATTAAAATGTAAGTTTTTATTAAAGTAAATGTTACCAAATCTTGAGGTTTAAAGGTTTTATATCAAAGTTTGATCTCCACATTATAAAAACGACTGGCCTAAAGTCAAACTTCTATCCAATCAAGGATCTTTTGACTTTGCGATGTCAACCATGCAGCCTAGCTCATTTTTTTTTTCTTTAATGGTAGTTAGACCAGTATACTTTCTAATATCTTTGTTTACCTCTAATCTAAAGGGTCTGCCATTTAGGGATAATATGACCAGCAAAGTCTTATGAAATGAAGTCTAATACTTCTTTATAAGATTATCTTAGTTAGTTGCAACTATTTAAAATTTTAAAAATTTATGAATCTTTCCCAGTGAAATAGAAGGACTTTTACGACTTACTAGAAACTGGCAAATTACAAACCATTTTACATTGTCTAGATCTGAAGTATAAATTTTCAGAGCTTAATTCTTATAAAATTAAAAATATTCTCTCCTTCTGAAACATTCAGACCGAAAACATGAAGGTCAGCTGAAAACACAGCCTAGAAAAACATAAGTTATCTAATTTGGAAGACAACATATGAGTCACAGAATATTTTGGCCATGGAACTGTCATTTAATTTCCTTCTTTAGGTCTTTTTGCATTCTGTCAAATGGGAAGCCTTTGGCATTTTGATCATTGTGAAGATGTATTGGTAATACTTCTAAAGGTGTTAGAAAATGGAAGTATTTAAGTGACTTGCTAAATCAGAACCCTTGACTGAATGAATATTTGACCAGCTTCATGTATAAGGCCAGTTTTGTCCTGTGTCAAAAACTTTTTAAAACCATTCCTTTCATAACTTCAATGAATTTTGGATCTTTTTCATCCCCCCCGCCCCACTTTTCTGTAACTACTAATTAAATGTTTGTAAAATGATCTCTTCTCTTAAAACACGCAATCTCTACCTGCCCTTCCTTTTGTAACAAAATCCATTTTTGCAGAGTGATGAACCCTAAGATTTAATTAGAGGAAAGTTATTTAACTTATCTGAGTCTCACTTGCCCCATCTGTAAAATGACAAAAGTTCTTTTCACCTCTAAGAAGGTACTATTTCTGCAAAACAGTTTGCTCTCTTGGTGCGACGTGTAACTAATGCATATAGCTACCACTCTCCTACAGTAGAGGACCTGATGGGTTCTCATCGAGACTCCTTCAGAAGGTTTCTAACAGGGCTTGTCACTGTCTGTCTCGCCTCACTCCCAAACATCCCATGTGGTGGCCAAGCTGCAGATAAACATTTAATATGAAAGTGACAGGTGTGGATCTGGCTTGCTCACAGGATTAATTACAAACCTATAAGCTCATGCCCAAGGTCTTCGGCAATAGAACAGCCTGTGGAACCTTTCCTCTTCCTTCCCATCTTCTTCTTCCCTGTGTGTTCTCCACAGTTATTTATTTGTTCATTCAGGTGTACTTAATGAGTAGTATCTGCCGAGCACCATGCTATATGCTAGAAGTAATGACGAGCCCAAACAGAGAAGCTCCAGGCAAGGCACTGCTTATGTAAAGACTGGGTTGGGAAGAAGTGGGGAGTTTGTGAGACATAGCATATCGATTGTGAGGCTGGAGCAGAGACCTGAATGTAAGGGATAACTTTGGAGAGTTAAAAAAAGAAAAAAAAAAAAAAAAAAGCAATAATACACACACACACACACACACACACACACACACACACAACCATCGATAGGACCTCATGGAACTCTATGGAAAATTCCTTGTTTCCCTAAGCCAAATAGTGCTTATACTACAGTCATTTCTATTTCTATGCCTTCTAGACCCATAGAGTCCGACATAGTAGCCACCAGTTACGTGTGGCAATGGAGCTCGTAAAATGTAACTATTCTGAACTGAGATATGCTGTAAGTGTAAAGTACATACCAGACTTTAAAGATCTATTACAAAAAGAAAAGAAAAGAATATGATATACCTCATTGATAATTTTATATTGATGACATTTTGAAAGAATAGTATTCTAGACATATTGGGTTAAATAAATTATATGTGTAAGTAATTCTCTCTTTCTTTTTACTTGATTTGATGAGGTTAGTGGAGCATTTAAAATTACATATGTGGTTCACATTTTATTTCTGTCAAATAACACTTTTTCAGACTGTACACTTCCTGCATAGTGAATGTTTATTCAATTATACATCTGTTTATCCCTCTAAGTAAGGAGCACACTCCCTTGCCCATAGTGAAGACTTAGTAAATATTGTTTAAATTCTTTGCCATTTTCTAAAGGATTTTTTAAAAAGTTGTTCACAATTTTAGTACACTACCCACTTTCCATCTGAAATGTATAGCCGAAACTCCATAGGGAAATTAATGGGTGAGGGACGGGAGCACGGGTTCCCATGGACCCTAAGAAGGCTAACGTACTGGACATATGGTGTGACCGTGCCCAACACAGTGGGCTAGGACTGCTGACTCAGAAGGTTTCTCTATTTCCAAAACAAGAACTATTATTGCAGTGTATGGAAGGAGCATTAGGACAGAGGATCCTTGTGGTTTCTCACTGTATCTGTGGAAAAAATCTGAGGTTAAGGTTTAAATTAAACTGACATTATAAAGAGCCTTTGTAGTTACTATGTGTGTTTTTACATCTGTTGCTATAACTAAACTGACACTGATTATTCTGAGTGGTGGTTTATGAGTGATGGAATAAAATGTGGTTTCCTGCTTATGAACATTCTCTAGTGTTAACTTGGTCTTCCTTAATGATGAGACAGAGACCAAGGAAAATTACTAAAAGTCTAGAAAACATAACACAGAGAAAAAAGTTGCTCTGATAACAAGTAATTCTGGTATTAGAAAAGGCATTTAGGATTTCTCAACACCACATCTGTAATTTTATGGATTATTTTTGTTTTGCCTGCCTTTTGGTTTAGAGCAATTCTTCTTATGGGTCATGGAGGCTCCCCCAAGGCAATTCTGCATACACATTTGCCCTTTTGGTAAGGGGCCTTTGAGGATGAGCAAATGTAATTCTTCATAAAATGGTTGGAAACACCTCTTTGCCAATTAGGAAAACTGATTTCATGGAAATTATGGTTTACACCTGGAAAAGATGTTTAGTTTTAGACTTCTTTTCTGCAGACTTCTTTTCTGTCATGCTGCCATAGGAGCCTTCAGCTTCAACCAAACTCATCTTACCTTGTCCCTTGAAATGCCTGCTGTGTATCCATGTTCATCTCAGCCTTCCCCCTGCTGCTGACCCAGGATTCTCTGTGAATATCTTACAATGAAATGTCCCTCAAAAAGTTGTCAGATCACTAATGAAGATTAAGTATGAGAAGAATTCTCATACTATCCCCTCTCATAGGTGCCTAAATTTAGTTTAATGGTTTGTGGCCAATATGACAGTCACTCTATTGGCTTCTTTTTTTTTTTCAGAAGGAGCAGAGGATGTGGTAATACCTAGAATTAATAAACTCCTCTCTAATATATCATGTATTATACTTGTTTATATGAATGTTGTTTCTGTTTATTCCTAGGCTCAAAATACTTTTGTTAGAAGTAACTTTTTAAATTACATCAAGTGCGGTTATGGATTCTAGGATTAAAACTGTGCTTGTATATTTGTTGCTGAGGTCCAGCACATTCTGTGGAGAGGCAGTAAGGAGGTCAAAGAGCAGAATTCTAAAAGGAGTCAGACCAGAATTCTGCATATTACTTGCTGTTTGGCTTTATGCAAAGCTAGCAACTTTTTTTAAGGTTCAATATTTTTCATCTGCAAAATGGTAATGATGTTAACCTTGTGAAGTGTTTATGTGTAAGGGGTGATAAATGCACATGCTTACGACACAATAGGCCTTCAACAACAGAAAGCTGCTTCTACGGTATTTGGACAAGTCTGTTGGAGTCAGTGGTAGAAATTTGACTTTATTTTTGCTGAAAGGAGTCCTTACTTTATTGAGTGCTCATTTGTGAAACATTTGTGAATCTAGAATAGAGGAGAAACATGAAACTCAGATTCTGTAACCTTGGATAATACATCATTCATAAATGATCACATTTTGTATAGTCATTGATAATATGTGGCACCAAAAATCCAATGAAAGCAAAACAAAACAACCTCTCCACCAATCGTTTGGATTTTAGTGTATTTGATAACCAATATGACCGCCTCGTGCCCCATCAGTGTAGCCTTTAATTATAATGTACATGTGTATAAATATAGTGTTTTTACAAACATTGTCTTTATTAATGCTCGCAAAAACTGTTCTGTCCTGAAAGAAGGCACCTGATAGTGGGGACGATGATGATGATTGGGGAAAAGACCATCATATGATCAGCCAGTGGAGGAGAGGAGAGATTGCACACAAAAGAAAGCACAAGAGGTCTTGGCTCTAATTCTCAATCTGGATGGATGGAGGGAAGTAAAAAACTAAGATGAATTAGGTGCATATTAACTGTCACGCATTTTCTTTGGTCCTTGCCATAGCTCAGTCAATTAAAGGATATTCCCATTTGGTAAAGGAAAAAGTTAAGGCCCAGGGAGTTAGTACCATGACTAGGGTCACAAGGAGCATTCCAGCCAGAATCCAAATCCCAGCCTGCCAAATGCCAACCATCATTTTACTATGACCAGGGTGTACCTGTTTTAACTTGGGCAAGCAGCTTAACGTAACCAGCATTCATTTTCCCCAGCTGTCAGGATGGTCTAAATGATCCCTTAAGCTCTGTTAACCTTCGACCTTCTAGTCTGGGTCAGAGGTTGTCTCTTGCCAGCCAGTGTTCAGCTTGTGTGATCTGAAAACACTCCAAGAAAACGCTTGTCCTGATTCATCTTAGACCATTTTATCCATTAGAGTCAATCCTGGATCAGGTGAAGTCGGTGGCATCCTCCTTGTAAGAACATTACTGATAAAACGGGTGATCTGCTTTGGAAGGCAAATGCTTTCACAGCTCCTTTCTCTCAGCCGATCCAAACTCACTGCTTCTGATATTTGTTTCCCAGCATATTTTGTCTATCACTTTTTAAAACTACAGGACTTTAGTAAAGTTAATTGTCTCCCATTTCGAATGTACATTTGTCTTGGGCCTCCACAAGCACCTAACAAATAATAGCCTTCAAAAATGTTCAAACGTATGAAGGTATGGGTTTGCATTGATAGCAGAGCACAATGTCCCAGATGAAACTCATGCTGGAAATCTCCATCCATCTCCACAGCTAGAGTGCCCAGTAAGGGTCTCTTTACACTAAGTGAAATGCCTATGTGCTTTTGGGTTTGGATTGAAGGAAGAAGAAGGCACTATACAAGGACAGGAGAGTAGATGGGGGTACCGGCCCTTGAGATGGCAGAGGGTAAAGTTTAGAGAGATTGCATACCATTTGCCTCCCTGCCTACATCAAGGGATGGGTTTGCAGAGTGGTGGAGAAGGGGATGTCAGGACAAGACACTGAAGGGCAGTATTCCCCAGTGGTTTTACACCTCAGCAATAATCACACCGCTTGGACGCCTCATGATGCCTGAATGGGACCGAGAGCTGGACAGACGGGTGTTTTCCTTCACCTTAACCATTGGTCCCTTCATTGCTCCCCCAGCCAGCATTGACAGGTAGTAGCCAATGCATCACCAGCAAAGGATGCCAGACAGTCACCAGCAAAGGTAGCTGTGCAGAGCCAGGAAAACACAAGCAGGCTGGAGGCCCAGATGAGGTTAAAGACCGCACACACACAACTGGATTTATTTCTGGGGACACTCTGAGGGGAAACTGCAACTGAGTTGTCATTTGGCCACTACCTTTAACCTGACCTTGATTACACCAAAAGGCTTCTTGAGGGCTGGGGCACATTAAATTAGCGAATCAGATTACTAAATAGTCACTTTAGAAAATGCAAACAATCTGGCCCCATGGGAAGGACATAAAATGTGTTTTCCTTATGAGGATATCAGGACTACAAAACCCCTCCTTGCAGGAAGAGGGGAAGGAAAGGAAGGAAGAGGGGAAGAGGGGAAGGACACTGGGGGGAAAAGCAAGAACTGTGCAAGGTCTGGGGCAGTGGTTCTCTAAATGGGGTCCCTGGAATAATATCAGCTTCACCTCGGTACTTGATAGAAAAGCAAATCCTGGTCCCCATCCTAGAACTACTGAATCAGAAACTTGGAAGATGGGGTCCAGAAATCTGTGTTTTAATAACCCCTGCATGTGATTCTGATGCAAGCTTAAGTTTGAGAATCACTGCCTAGTGGAAGGCCACCTATGAGGTGGGAAGGAGTCCTGGCAATGGTACTAACCCTGGGACAGGGACAAGAGGATCCCCTCTGGGCCCCATTTATGTAATGCCTTTGCCATTGGTCTTCTGCCCTTGCTGGAGGAAAAGTCTGTGGAGCCCAGTCCCATACTCTCCAGAGTACTGCCCTCCTGTAGATCATATACCTTGAGTACATGCTCCCTGCTCCCTCCTGAGGTTTCTCATACAAATGGCCCCAAGCCCTCTTCCCGTGATGACTCTTCTTACGGTGTTGGAGGGCACAGTTTGGGGTCATGGTTGGGGTTGAAGCTTGAGCTCCAGATGATGGAGTGGACTCTGATGGCTTGGCTGGGGACTAAGACAGCTCTAGGTGCTGTCACAAATATCTACCCTTGTGTCCCAGACAAATCGCCTACTCACAGTTTTATTTGAGGGCAACCCAAGTGACCCCAGTTCCAATGGCTGATCTGTGAAAAGAAACAAGACCATCACTACATTTTTCCCCTCAGAAATCTTCTAGTCTTTGGGAGGAAATTAAGAAACTCTATGAAAATTGCTTTTGGTATACTTTTGAAAGAAGAGTTAATATTTTTCTGCTCGCCAGTTTGTATTCTGTAACCTAAATTGATCATTTAATTACCAAAAAAGGATAGACCTTTTTTTGCCAGGCTATTATAGGTAGAATTCTGAAATAATTTCCAAAAACCTAGGTTAACCAGAAAATTAATATCAATTGAACTTGCATTTCAGATTAACTTTAAATTCCAAATGCATTAACCTTTCTTCTAATCAAGAACTAAAAATATTTTTTTTCACTACATACCAGCTTTGGAAATTCTTAAATATGTTTGTTAAAAATTTCCCCATTTCTGGGGTGCCTGGGTGGCTCAGTGGGTTAAAGCCTCTGCCTTCAGCTCAGGTCATGATCTCAGGGTCCTGGGATCAAGCCCCATATTAGGCTCTCTGCTCAGCAGGGAGCCTGCTTCCCACCCCCCACCCCCCCACCTCGCCCCGCCCCCGCCTGCTTCTCTGTCTGATTGTGATCTCTGTCTGTCAAATAAATAAATAAAATCTTTTTTAAAAAATTTCCCCATTTCCAGGAAAATGAGAAAGAACAAATAATTAGGAGCACCATGGAGATTTTAGGACCTGGAAAACTCTATTCCACTAAGATTCATTTGTTCTCTTCAGATTGATATGAAATAATACCTTTCCCTTTTTAGAAATACATTTTTAAAATATTTCAAAGTCTACACCCTACTGAATTAGTATAATTGTATATAATTTAATGAAATTTTAAAAAGCAGAAACAAGATTATGTTAACTGGTACCAGAACACATACAATATCCTTCAAGATAACTAGACATAGGGACTTAAAACCGGCATAATTTCCGTCTAAGAACTAATGATTAGAATTAAAATGTACCTTGTTTTAAATGAGGAAATCCATTACATTCATCTCAAGTTGCAAGGGATGATTATTATATTGTTATTATATTTTATATTGGTCCCATATTTCAGCTGAAGTTGCTGAAGTGTAGAAAAAAATATAGCAAACAATCCCATGAAATGTACACCGGAAAAAGTGAAAGTCAAGGGAGAAGCCCTCCGTGAGCATGTGCATATACCATGGCATCCAGAATTGGGGACGCAGGACACACTTAGTGTATCTGTTTCAATGAATGATTTTTAAGTCACCTCCTAGCTTTGAAGTTATTTCCATGAGATTCACTCAATAGCCTTGAGAGATGGAGATGGTAGCATTAGGCATCTCTACACGATAATGCCATTTGTGCATTTCAAAGTCTGCCTTTTTAGGAACTCCGTTCTTGAGTCTATGCCTATATAGCATAGAATTTGTTTTGCTGGCTAAAAGCACACAGAAAAATTGGCGGAAATTGGACAATGCTAAAGCCATTTGGCTGAGAGATGATGCCTCGCTGGGTAAGATAACCACTGGCTCAAAGTTTATAAACTTGCTAGCTTTATCCAAATCCTGATCTGGTTGGATGACTTCAAAAAAGCATCAGCTTTATCTTCTCCAAAATGAAAACCATGTGAGCAGCTTCACTTAGTGAATGAATATGCATCTGGGGGCTTCTGGCTTAGTTACAATGATCCACAAAGTGGAAATGTTGTTTATATGAGCCACAGTGAAGTTCTGGGAAGAACAGTTTTAAGGGCAAATAATATTTTAAAGAGCTATAAAAGAGCTATAAGGAAAGGACTCATTTAATGCCTACTACTAAAAAGTACATTATTTTGGCACTTCATTTAAGAGGCTGAAAGATTGGTCAGATTTTCTCTTTGCTATACTTGCTGAAGGACAGCTGCCTTCTTTGAAAGAAGGCTCCATTGAACTTTTGGCATACGGGAGACCGGCCCAAAGGCACCCTGCTGTTCCCTTCATACATTGGTTTCTCTTTCCCAGGATAGCTGTTCAAATACTGGAAAACCGTTGTCACAGCCTTTCTGGCTTTTCATTTCCATCTTTCTTATTTGATCTCTACATCAGTCAAGGTTCTCCAGAAAAACAGAACCAGTAGGAGACATGTATAGAATTATTTCAATGCTTTGGCTTAGGTGATTGTGGGAATGGCAAGTCTGAAATACATAGGGCAGCCCAGGAGACTAATACTGCAATCTTGGAGCAGAATTTCTTCTTTGTAGAGGAAACCTCAGTTCTGTTCTTAAAGCCTTTCAACTGATTAGATGAGGTCAGTCCAGATTATCAAACATAAACTCATCCAGTTAAATTCAACTGACTCTAGATCTTGATTGCGTCTATGAAATTCCTTCACAGCAACACATAGACCAGTGTTTAATTTTATAACCAGGTAAGGGGCACCTGGGTGGCTCAGTGGGTTAAAGCCTCTGCCTTTGGCTCAGGTCATGGTCCCAGGGTCCTGGGATCGAGCCCCACATCAGGCTCTCTGCTCAGCAAGCCCCCTGCTCTCTCTGCCTACCTCTCTACTTACTTATGATCTCTCTTTGCCAAATAAATAAATAAATAAAATCTTTAAAAAAAATAATAACCAGGTAAAATAGTATAGCCAAATAGATACCTAGAACTGACCATCATAATCTCTTTCCCCATTCTATCTATTCTTATTTGGGTGTTCCCTAGTTTGTCAATACCCCTGCTGAAATCAAAAGAACAAGTCTAGAACCAGTATTCCAGGTTTGATTTAACAGGACAAAGGGCAGTGTATCTATCACCTCTCTTGCTCTGCCTTCCCTGTTTCTAATAATAGAGCCTCATTTAAGTAGCCCAGAAAAAAAAAAATTTTTTTTGACTATTCTAGAAGGCTTACAGTAAACTAAAATCCCTGAGACTTTTCCTATTTGAACTGCTTGCAAGCCAGTGTCTCCTATTCCACAATTAGAAGGAAAATAATTAGTGAGTTGACCTGTCATAGCTCAAATGTAAAAAAGCTCAAGAACATAGTTAAACTTTATTAGCATGTGTACAAGTTATATGTGGGATTATAGTATGTCAGAAATGAACAAGATCATAAAGATCTTGACTTCCCTTTGCCCATACTTGCCAAGTGCCTACAACTTTCTCTGAAGTAACCCTAGTGACTAAAAACTTCTTGTCTCTTCTGATAGCCAATTTCATTTTGGAAAAGCACACTGAATAATTACAAAATTAATTACCCTTATAACAGACATTCCTCCTTTTATTATGCTCTGTTGTGTTGCGCTTCTCAGATACCCCCCCTTCTTTTTATAAATTGGAGGTTTGTGGGGCTCCAACTATATGTTGAACAAGTCTTTCGGCATCATTTTTCCAACAGTGTTTGCTCACTTTTTGTCTCTGTGTCACATTTTGGTAATTCTCGCAATACTTCAAACTTCTTCATTATTGTTATACTTATTATGGTGAACTGTGATCAGTGATTACAACTGACTGAAAGCTCAGATAATGGTTAGCATGTTTTAGCAATAAAGCATACCTTTTAAAAAAGCATATACATTTTTTTTAGACATAATGCTGCTTCATACTAGGGCTATAGTGCAGTGTAAACACAACTTTTACATGTACTGGTCAACCCAAAAAATTCATTTTGCTCACTTTATTGCAACATGCCCTTTATTGCCATCGTGTAGAGCTGAACCCACAAAAATCTCTGAGGTGCACCTGTACATGTATATTCATTTTACATACTTAGAACTCACATGCCTTCCTGTTACTACCAGGGACTCATTTTCCAATCCTTTCCACTTGTTCGACAGGTAGGATCATTACCTCTCAAAAGATGAGAAGACACTCAGAATTTAAGTTAGTTGCCCGAAGTCATTCATCTAATAAGTGGTAGAAACAACACTTGAAATCACATCTTCTTAACAGTGCTAAGATACCGAGATAAACACCGAAGTGGACAAAAGCTAAAACTATGAATAAGTAGATGAAAACATTGGATCATTGGGCCTTCAAAACGTGGTATGATCTAGATTCAAGGAAACTGGAACAGGAAATGGGGCTGTGAAATCTCCAAAGATTGGCTCTGCTAGAACCCCACAGAGTGACAGATGCACACTTAACTACTAATACAACAAATTTGTTGCTGGTGTTGATTCATGCAAGACACTGCTTGGGATGGTAAGTGACACAAAGATGCCAAAAGTCAAATCTTTATCTATAAAGCATTTACAGTCTAGTAAGGGACACAATTTAAGAAGCTGAATCATAATTGTAAGACATCTCTCCATTCCTTTACCCATCTATTCATTCAACAAACACTTAAGAATTTCTATGTGCCCTCAAGACAGTCATGAATAAGATATAGGCAATGAAATGGTAATAGGAAGTATACTTTACAGGATACAGATATCTTTCTACAGGGAAAGGCCACTTGGAAGATTGAAATTGGAAGCTTTTCATCCAAAAGAGGAATGTGATGAAGTCAGGTCGAAAGTTCCCAGTAAAATGGTCCAAGAACCCCTCCCCCAAAACAGTCTCATGCTGGGTTTTGTGTGTTTTCAAGGGAAAATGACTAAGCAAGCAAGAGCTATAAGGAGACCAGGGATTTTTTAAGAAGAGTAACAAGTGAGAATATTAAAGCCTGATATAATCAGAGAGGCAAAACTCCAATGGATGGAAAGGCAAGAAGTACCAGGAGAGGAAATTATAAGTGAATCATTGGCCATCACCCAAGTCAAAGAAATGTCTAAAGCAAATAAGGGCTATGGAAAGCATTGGTCCAAGGACATGTCAGGAATTTTACTGCAGCTCTTGAGGTCTCGTAGCCTCCCTGAGAAAAAGGAATAGTAGCAGTGGTGGCAAAGGAATTTGTTTTATGACTGAACGCCCAAGGGAATTCTCAGGGTATAGATGAAGACTTCTTATTTCATGTATGTGTTGTGAGTTATTTCTTCCTAATCCTTCTAGCATGACATTATGGCAAAAAAAAAAAAAAAAAAAAAAAAAGGAAAGAAAAGAAAAGAAATTCTTCTGCATTTCCCTTAACTCCAGGAGGGGACTATACCTCAGGATAATCATCCATGAAAATAAATACTGGCTAAAGTCATTAAAGAGTGTCTGAATCATCGTGCTATATAACATGATAGATTCACATGAGAAGTTTGAAGTTAGAATGGGGTTTAAAAAAAAAAAAAAGAATGGGGTTTCAAGGAGAAAGATACTTCATGGAGTTATAATGAGCATTTGTTAAGATGTTTTCAGAGCCAAGATTTCAAATTTGGGTAAGACTTGGCCTCAAAACTTAGATGAACAAAGGAATAAAAGGCATCTCTGTTGACAAGAACACATGAACAGCCAGAAGCTCAAAAGAGGTAGGATATGTTAGGAAAAAAACAAATAATCTGTTTTGGCTGGCATCTGGCACAAAGGTAGGTGAGTTGTGGGGAACAGGATTATAAATTGTGCGAGGGCCAGAGCATGTGGAGAGTCCAGGGAAAATGCTACACAAAGGGGCTTGGCCGGTATTCAGTTGACTGTGAAGAGCCATTGAGGGCCTTAAGCAGGAACTAACATACTCAAAACCTGGTTTGGGGAAAGTGGATACAGCAGCAAAGTGTAGGGTGGAATTGAAAGGGACAAAAGAAAGAAGGGAAATGAATAGGCTTTGTGCTTGTGTTTAATGACCATGTGGACTGTGACTCTTGGGCTCCAAAAAACGTTCCCTATGGGGCAAGAAAGTGTACTAGTGAGCCATTTGTCTGCTAACCAGTTCTTCTTTCAACCAACAGCATTTCCTTAATATTCAGTTCACTAGAGTGAGACAGACCTGGAGTTAAGTCCCTCATTGTCACTAATACTGTTTTTGTTTTGCTTTCATGGATTTATCAGCCAAAGTACCTAATAAAACGCATTCAAGAAATTTTATTCCATGTTTTTGGAAAATTCTTCCCTACTTTTTGATTAGTTCAGATTCGTTTTTCCCTTACACTCAGAACATTTGCCCTGTTGTTGTTAATGTTGTTGTTTTTTTTTTTAAGATTTTATTTATTTATTTGACAGACAGAGATCACAAGTAGGCAGAGAGGCAGGCAGAGAGAAAGAGGGGGAAGCAGGCTTCCTGCTGAGCAGAGATGTGGGGCTCGATCCTAGGACCCTGAGCTCATGACCCGAGCCGAAGGCAGAAGCTTAACTCACTGAGCTACCCAGGCGTCCATATTGCTGTTTTTTTAAATGAAATGTAGCTGCTTATTTTATTTCACCCTGGATATGGACAAATGATTTTTTTTTAATACCTGCTGGCACTTGGTAGAGTGCTCAAGGACAGCTGGATTGAGGAAAGAAATGAAATCATGGTCATCATCAATTTAGGATGTCAACAGGATCCAAAACTCTAAGAACAGCTTGAATTCAAGCAGTTTGACAGCTTTTACAGCCATGTGCCATCTATCTCACAGTCTAAGCCACCATTTCCACAAAAAGCAGCTCCAATACCATCTCCTCTTTCCCCAAACCAGGGCTGACCTTCAGTTAGAATGTACAGTAAGCCATACTGATTTTGAAAGACTAAAATATTTCTAGAAGTGTCCATAGATACCACTGTCCAGTGCCCTGTGAGTGTCCCCTCCCTCTGACCAACCCTGCTATTCTCCCTAGTCCAGGACTCTTCAAGCACTCCCCACCATCCAGCCAGCAAAGAGATGAAGCTTAGGACAGTAGGGGCCCTATGGGAGCTGCCTGGGACCTACAACCACATTCATGCTCTGTGTCCCTGCTCTTCAGCTTGTAAAATATTTTGAATTATTATATCTATCTACTATCCATGTGTAGCCACTTTCTCTTCTGTATAATTTAATGCTTTGCATCTAACTCCACTATAGTCTGTATTAAATAATGCACACTTGCTGGAATCTGGGTGCAAATGTATCTCTGCCTGTCACCAGGTAGAGTGTTATCTTAGGCTGTTCTCTCTGCAGGACAAGACGTGCTGCTGGTACTTCCTCAGGGAGCATCCCTAGAGATTGCAATCCTAAAGGAAACAGAAGATTCTACCTCCAAGGTTCAGGATGAAAAAAAAAAAAATGATAGCATAGAAAGATTCTGATTGGCTGTGTTTGGGTCACATGCCAACCCTTGGAGCAGTCACCATGGCCAGAGGCATGGGATTTTATCACCATCTGCCTGAATCACAAATCTCTCCTGTTCAGGCAACAATAAACTGTCCTTGGCAGGTCCCCCAAATCAGAATCTTTGAAATGAGTAGTTCCCAAATAAGAAAGTGGAGGTGGAGAGGTAATTTTATAACCTCAGTATCTGACTTGCTTGAGTGTTGGTTTTATGCCAGTAAAAGACTGGCACAGCATGATGATAAGAAGTTTCTATCAACCATGTAAATGTTGTAAATGAACATATAAAATGTTATATATATATGAAGCTCTCCTGACAAAGCCAAGGGTTTTCTCTTTTCTTTTGGGGTTTCATGAAGACCACAGTAATGAATGCGTTAAGTGCATATTTCTGGATTATACATTCATTTCTTTCTTTTTTTTCTTTTTTCTGTTTTTTAAGATTTTATTTCTTTATTTGGCAGCACAAGCAGGGAGAGCAGCAGGGTGAGAGGGAGAAGCACAATCCCTGCTAAACATGGGGCTCAATCCCAAGACCCCAGGATCATGACCTGAGTCGAAGGCAGCTCATAACCTACTGAGCCACTTAGGCGTCCCTCCTTTTTCTCTTTTTTTTCCCCCTTTAACAAGTCAGCTCACATTGATCAGTATTAATAGCCATCGACACATGATGCTATTTCAGGAAGAATGGGATCACTGGGGACTATGTTGCTGGGATTTTTCTTTGATTCTGACCCTTTAGGTCCATCGTTAGTCTTTTTATTATTATTACTCTTATTATTTACATGCCACAAAAATGCATCTGTCCTGAAAAATATCTTGTTTTTCCCTCCTCCACTTACATAGACTCATATTCACAGTGATTTTCCTCTCTATCAGTTGTCCTGAGGTCAGAGTGAGTTTCCCAGTTTTAGCAATTTCCATAGGATCGTCAAACATCCACAATTCGTTCTCCACTTTTTCAGAACCGCACATGATTTTTGGCCATGGTAGGTCCTTAGTAAATATCTATTTATTAGCTGGCTCTCTTCTTGTTTTCAGAGAATAATGAAACCTTACCATTTTCTTTATAAAACATGAAGTGAGAAAAAAATAGAATACCAAAATAGAAGCCATTACCAATACACCACAAGCATCACTTAGAGGAAAATTGTTTTTGCATAAAAATGGAACTGAGTGTGCCGTGTGCTTCTCTTGTAAGAAGACTCAACAAAGGAACAGAAAGAGCAGGGACTAACAATGAGCCCCATTTTGGATGTTGTGAACCATCTCTCCTTTCATTTAGCATTTTGAATTTAATTAAGTAATGTACACAGTTCAAATAATGAGACTTGATTCAGTCTTTATTATCGCTATTTAAATGGATTTTCTAGCAACTGTCCTTAAGACCGTAAGATTATTTTAAAAGCCTTATGGTTTTTCTTTTTGTTGTTGTTGTTGTTGTTGTGTTTTTTTTTTTTTTTTTCAGTATCTTTAACGGAGGGAATACAAGGTTACTGTAGAAAGTGACAGAAATGCCAGGCAGGGAGATGTCCTGGGGAAAGCAATGTTACTTGTTGGAACTTCAGTGGGTAAATAGGCTTGAACCTGTGACACAGTTAGAAAGGACTGCAAGGCTTTCCTGCTCCCAGCCTGCATTTTACAGCTGAAGGCAGTAAAGTTCAGTGGTTTGCATGACTTCCTCAAGGTAGTCACAAAGCCAGGACTAGAATCCAATTCTCTTAATTTAGTTCATTGTCCATTCCTGTAGAAAGTCATTTTTGTATCTATCTTACATGTATTTCTTCTCGTTAATTGTGGGGAAATACAAATCACTTGTAAACTGACTGCTCAACCTCAGAATAATATGAAAACAATACTATATTTGCTGTTTAGTAACCTTTCATGTGCCTTACCTAATGCTATCCTTAACCATAAAAATACGTTAAGCTCATAATATACCCAGAATATGAAGGCGTCTAACAGCTATATGAAATAATAAACCTCTGACACTACAATAGATTGAGGGGGATGGAGTGGGGAAAATGGAAGAAAGAAAAGATGGTCTTTGAAGGTCCAGCAGGGAGGCATAAAGGTGCTTCCACTCTATATTATATACGGGCATAACCCCCTCCCAGTGTACCCTCCTGAGTCTGCCCGGTGACCTCCTATTCATCCTACCTGAACCCAGACCTCCAAGCCCTGACTCTTTTCATGCTCCATTCAGCCTTTCCTGACCCTTATCCAGGTCACACAGAGCTTGAAAATAAAATTCATAAATTTTAACAGCCATTTGTAAGCTGCTATTCTATCCCAAACTCATCCCCATCAGAGCTTCCCCATCACAGCCTTATCCTGCTTGTCCCAGTGATGAACTCACACTAGCTTTAACACTGTTTTATAACAGCTGATTTCCTGGTTGATTCTTAAGAACAACTGCCTCTTATTTTTTTTTTTTTTTTATTTTCTGTGCCTTGAATAGCAACTGGCTTTAAACCAATCAAAAAATATTTCTCCATCATTTACTATACGCTGGGAGCTGTGCTAACCTCTGGGAATATAATAATGAGCCTCTCTCGATGGAAGCTTCAACTCAGAGTGAAGGCAGATGGGAAGTTTGGAGGGGATAAGCTAAGAAGAGGGAACACACAAAATAAACTCTGTGAATGTCCTATTAATGAATATAAGAGAGAAAATAATGTCTTGGTCATGTGAAACACACATTCTAATAGGGGGAAAAGATAAGTAAAGCAGAGTAAATGCGTGTGTGTTCCCATTTAAACAAGTAAACATCAAAATGAATCAAGAAGCAGTGAGAAGTCAGACAATGGGAAAGTGTCCCCAGTATGTGACTCTTAGCAGGACTACCCAGACGGACAAGTTGGGTCAGAGGAAGAGCCTGTACACAATCAAAGACTTAGGAGAGCAGTCTTTAAGACAACCACAAATCAAACAATATGACGGAAGGTCTGGATGCATGGAGGACATAATGAGAGATGAGAATTCAGACCCTAGGGGACTTGGTATCCAAGGCCAAGGAATGTAGATTTTACTATTTAGATATTTTTCCATTTGTGTCCCACTTATTAGTGGGTCATGAAATCAACTCACTGGGTTGTAATCAACATTTTGAAGGACTAGAGTAGAATAGAAAATGTGAGTGCCTTTCCTGCAAAAAGGGTAAATATAGGAGTGGTACCAGTTGTCTCAGTTGCATATCTCTCTATTATAAATGTATATGAGAACGGGGATTTCTTATGGTACATCAGTCTTGACCAAACAGGTTTGAAAATCACTGCACTGGTGATGGGGAATCACTGAACAATTTAAAGCAGAGATGAGATCAACCTTTATGTTTAGAAAGATGCTGTGGTCCCCATAAGAACAGATTTATGGGGCAAGGCCATTTAGGAGATGTCTTTCAGAATCCAAGAAAAGGATATAGACTTGAGAACTAAATGGTAGATAAATGTGATGATTCATCTCTCCTCTCCACTCGCATTGCTACTCTTCTGGCTTTGGCCCTCATCATTTCTTTTGTAAACAACTCCTGACTCATCCAGCTCCTTGTGTTCTTGACCATCTCCTATCCATCCTTCACACCGAATTGAAGACACATCTGACAATCCAACTCTCCAGCTTACAACACTTCAGGGATCACTTTTTTGCTCCACACCGCAATCTTTTTGTCCAGCTTCAGTTCCTGCCTCTTCTCTTTGGGCTCATTTTCTACATATTCTGTGCAGATCCTTGCCTCCATATTTTGGCTTCTGTCATCCTCTCTGCTGGAAATAGCTTTTCCATTTTCACTCACCTGGCTTCCTTGAACTCAACCTTCAAGACTCAGTTTAGGGGTGCCTGGGTGGCTCAGTGGGTTAAGCCTCTGCCTTCAGGTCATGATCTCAGGTTTGGGGATCGAGCCCCACAACTGGAGGGGGGGATCTCTACTCAGCAGGGAGCAGGCTTCCTCCTCTCTCTCTCTCTGCCTGTCACTGCCTACTTGTGATCTCTCTCTCTCTCTCTGTCAAATAAAAAATAATAATAAAATAAAATCTTAAAAAAAAAAAGACTCAGCTTAAACTTACTTCCTCCAAACAGCCTTCTTTGACTTCTCCCAAGTGGACCAAAAAC